>NC_040033.1:11035807-11341667 GCF_000972845.2 Larimichthys crocea | reverse complement strand
AAGCTGAATGCTGAACACACAAAAATAAAACCATCAGTCTGTGAGATTGAGGCTGACAAACAGGTAAAGTCACCCAGTCTGCATTGTCTCAGAAAATCCTAAATGAAGCAGGATGAGCAAACTGATCCAAACTGCTTTAAGGCTGTTGACACACTGTGGCTCATTTCCATAGCCAGAGCCCAGTGTCGCCGTGGCTCGGGCTTATTTACACACACAAATGAGGCTGACTGTAGAGGCAGACGTTGCCCTGATGGGAAGAGTGCCAAGATCTGCATTTGACAGTACAATCATTCTGTTGGATGCCCTTTCCAGTCTGAAATACATATCTTCTCACTTACCACTAGTGGTATCTAAACATGCATATAATTAGGGGGTTGTATGTTTTTCATCAATCCTAATCAAATACCTGTAGAAACAGATAAACAATCAGAGTTTGTTCACCCGAATACAAAAAATACTTTGTGACACACCCCTTGTGCTATACAGCTATGTAGGTACTACATTTTTCTTTTTATGAAATGATCTGTCTTTGCAGTTTCTGCTTTAACCCCAATGCAACAGAGGTGAATGGAATTTCGCTTGTAGTGTTCACAGCGCTGAGAAATTACACTTGAAAAATTCTCTTTTTCCAGAAACAGAGAGACAGACAGAACAAAAAGTATTTCCAGAAACTGTTATTCTGGATAATCCACAGACCTCCCCGTCAACAGATTTAATAGGGCTATTTTTCCAATACAAAGAAACAAAGAAAACTGCACATAGCACGGTCTGTGGATTATTTAAAGTAACTCAGACATTGATAGTCATATATCTGTTGCATTTTTTAGCCCTGGCTCTCGGGATGGCAATGTCAGGCCTGTCAGCCTGTCAGTCAACCTCGGTCCAGAGTGTAATATCTCAACAGCTTCTGGATCGATGAACATAACATTTTGTACAGACAGTTAAGGTTCTTCTGGCAATCAGGGCAAGGCATATGATAGTTGTGGTATTGAATAAAATGTCTTGACAGCTAATGGATAAATTGTTTGCTTTAATTTCTCTTGCTTGCATTAAACACATTGGTTTAGTACTAAATACCTGCAAAACTACTGACGCATCCATAAGCCTCTGTGTTTTAGAGCTAAATAGCATTTAGCATAGTAACACAAACTGCTAAACATAAGCAGATAGCATCCTAAAAATAACTAGCTGTCCTGTTTAAATATCATTATTAATGCTGTGAGTGCAGCAAATGAAACTGCATTATGTTTGGGTTGTGAAATCTCAGAAAAAGACATCCCAAAATCTAGGCACAAAAAAACTAGCCACACAGCTAGATGCGACTGGGGCATAATTAGGAAATAAATCTATTTTTTTGTCGTTTGGATTAACCTTTTAACTTGTATTGCCATCTTTGTGAAATCATAATCATGTAATACTTTTATCCTTCTTTCAAAGGTCCACCTCTGACTCTACAAGTGGTTTTCATTGGGCTGTGCAGCCTAGAGCAGCTCGTAGCCTTCATGCCAGCATGTGTCCCAGAGCAGTGACTGTAAAATCCATTTGGGACACTAAGCCCTTAATGATGAGGGGATGCTGAGGTAAGGCAGGTACCCCGACTTCCCTCCTAAACGCTGATGGTTTTTGGACAATTCTAACTCCCCTGGACTCGGGTGTCCATCTGGGCCAAATCACTCACATGGTACTATTTATTTGGCCTGTTAGAGACTCAGGGATAATCGGACCCCCCTGTTTTTTTCGGGGGGTTTTCTCCTTTTTTTCTCTTCTTTTTCCCCTGGTCCTAATAGCAATTGATATGCGCTATTAGAGGGTATTCACTGTGTAGTTTGTGCTCACATGAAAGCGGTGGTCTGTTTACAGAATTCTAAATGATTGGGATTTGGAAAGCATTGTCATCACGGTTAAGACCAGGGAAAGGATACAAGGCACTTAATAACAATGAAGAGCAAGATCCATGTGCACGCTTCACTGACGGGGCAGAATGTTAGGAAGAACAAACGCCAAATTCATTTACTGACACATAACCGGTAAACTGTGGATTGGCATGTTTTGCTGTAGCATTTATGTTATTCACTGGAGAATTTAAGGAAGTGCATTATTTTCTAATGACTTGAGGTTCGTAGTCAAACAAAGTCCACCAGCCAGAGTATTCTTGGTTTACTGTGACACAGTTGTATGTTTTTTTAGGAAACTAATTTGAACTCAACATCATGTAAAAGACCTTCCAAAAAACCGCTCCCACCATTCTTATAATAACAAGCTCATTCTGGTTATAATAGACAGCAATACTTCATTTTTCGAGAAGGGTGCTTCCCATCAACTAAATCAAACACTGTAGGAATGATAGTCATAATAACAGCATTTTTCCACATAACGTATGCCAACTGCACCACTCTCTAATATAAGCAGCATGGAGGATCTCAATCTGTTCATGATTATCAACAATACGTCACTCAGCATTAAAACTGAAAGGAGCTGTTGTCACAGTTCTGTCACGCTATGGGTTGCCACCATAATGGCACACAACAACAATAAAGCCTTCAGTCTTTTGTGGAACAGCCCTGTGGGCCACATGCACTTATTCCAAAGTTCACGAAAAATATTTTTTTTTTGCAATTGATCGGCCCTGTCATTTTGTACATTTAACAAAAAGAGGGAGGAGAGAGGCCAACAAAGCTCAGAGGTGTAAAAATAGCCTTCAGGCTTTGGGGTGCATTGTTTAGTCTCTCAATACAAAAAGGGAGGAGTGAGAGGAGCTGAGGCTGGGAATCACCCCAAGGGGCGTGGGTGGAGAGGTGGAGGCACGCTAAGAAACAAAGTCCAGGTGACATCCTAGTGTCTGTGTCACCCATTTAGGGGACTGCGCAGAGGTATCGGTGACAAAAAGCGCTGCAGGGTGTGAACTCTGTCAATGCTGGCGTGATCGTGACAGGGAGGAAAAGAGTCAAAGTTTTCAACACAGACCTTAAGAAGACAATGTGTGTCTTATATAAGGCCCCACTTATTGTACATGTTAAATGTTGCCCTCTTTCACTTGATGATGGATGTGTTTTTCCTCTTAAAACCATATATGGATGGGATAAGTGAACTGTCCATCTCCACAGTACTATAGTAGTATATCACATGGCTTCTTCTTCTTCTTCTTCTTCTTCTTCTACTTCCAATAAAGGTTAAGATCAGATTAAGCCACCAAACTGAACACTCTACTACGCATGGAACATAGGTGCTGCTGCTTTGCCTTGAAAAAAATCCCATTTAGGATGGTTCAAGTATCTCCAACTTGAAGGGATATCAGTAATGTCTCAGGATCCCCAGGAAGAGTTGAAGGGAATGGCTAGCTAGACATCACAGCTACTTTCCTGAGCCTGTAGCCACCTTGACCGGGAACCATATAAGCAACAGAAAATAGATTCAGGTTACAATATGGAACTCCAGCTTTGCCTCTGTCTCACTCAGGTGTGAGTCTTTTCTGTTCTGAGATCCAGGCTGGGCCTCCTTCCAATCACACTGGTGGTCGGGCATTTTCCTATGACGAAGTAGGGTCGAGAGTAATGGATCTATTTAGCAGTAATATTCCTTAATGGAAACAGCCTAATTACAACCGCAAATAACCACAAGCCTTCACAAAGGATTAAATATACAATAGCAGAAAAAAGGCAGGTATAAATTTTCCAAATGATGAAAAAGTGAAACATCTGCTGTTCTTAGCAGGTTAAAAAAAAAGTCTCGGAGGGAGAGAGAAAAATGCTTTGTCACTTTACATTTCACAGCACCAGTTTGAGCTACGAGTCGGCTGGTTTGGATTTCAAAGCCCTCTACTTCCAGGGAGAAAACAAAAACAAATATTTGTTTTGCGGTTTATTGTGTTTTAATATGGCAGCGAGACGAGACGCAAATTGAATGCAGGAAAAAGTCGAATGCAGCTGCTGAAATCAAGGAAACGGATCAGTCTCTTCCTTTGAGGAAGATTTGTGATTTTGATTACTGCCCAGTTTGATTATTTGAGTTTTAATCTTTTTGATTATGTTACTCAGATACAGATTTCGCAGGAAACATGAGCTTTTTTCACTTTCTCCAAGGCTTTGCTTGATTTAGCTTGTCCTGTCCTCTCAGCTATGGTCTAATTTCCATTGTTACCAGTGAGATGATCTCAGAAATGAAAGCACAGATGGCACAAACGTCTTTAGAACCTCTTATACTCAAATGGTATAAAGCAGAAACTACCTCTCCCAAACAAATAACAGTATAATCCCCTCTGCTGTGTGGATAATTTCAAATAAGGCCTGAATAGAGAACCAAATCTTAATATCCAGGGTTATTAATAGTTTCCGCGGTTGATGGCAGGCTGCAGTAAGTGGCAGGTATAGTGAAATGAGGCCACCAGAGACTGCTGATTGTGAGTGAAGGCCTGTGATCATCACTCATCACCAGTCGTTACACCCCTGTCGTTGCTGTTGGTTAGCCCCACTGGCTGCTAAAATTGAATCTCAAGTTGTGTCCTATTTTGGTTTGAGGAACAGGTGATGTGCTTGGCCGGACATGTTCCCTTGCCTCCACACCACCCCCTTGGGGCTGTTAGTGAATGCAATGACAACATAGTTTTCCATGATCGGAGGCAAAGAGGGACCTCTATTCCACAGCACAGATCTATACCTGATTAGCCTAGGCCTAAGTGCTGCACAGCCAAGGCACGCATGGTTGTGCTTAACATGGGAAAAAGACGTTTCCCATGAGCACCTCAATAAAAGACATTTGTCTCTGCTTTGTTTGGTAAAATAAATCCATGTTGGACAGCAAGCGGTAATCAGTCCAGCACTGTTTAATTTGCTGTCAGCTTGCGTAGCGCATAGCTGTCTGTCTCGCTTTGTTGGCCTTTGTTGACAAATGCATGACTGACTAGAAAATATCCAGTCAAATTGGGCAAATCCTTTGTTCCTCGTGTGTTCTGACGGAGAGTTGAACGGGCTAAAAAGATATCACTGCAACAAGCGAGGTCAAGTCTACAAATTCAATGAAGTAACTTTCTAGAAGAATTACATATTCCTCTGGTTTGTAGCTGGAAGATCAACAGCAACACACAGTGTGGGTCTGTGTCATTGTCAGCGGCAGCACACCTGGACTTTCCTGTTCTCTGCACCTGCCTGCTTGCTTTCAGTGTAAACTTCTCCCAACCCACCATTTACATGCAGGTCAAATCCTATTCAAATGGCTCCATCTAAACAGATGAGCATTTCAAAACAGTCACCCTCAACTGACTTGTTATTACGCGTCAATTTGTGTAAGGTCACCGCAGACGCAAAAATGGACATAATCAAATGAATGCTGCAGACTATAATCTCAAATTGTTTATACGGTCACAATAGAGCCTGAAATATGTTTTTTAATTAGTCTACAAGTAAGTTTAGTCCTTGTGATGATCTTAAATCTATTTCTGGCAACCATAATATAAATATCTTTCCTGTTACGCACAGCAGGGTTGGGATTGAGAGGAATAATGCTGCGCTGCTGTGACAAAATAGTTGTTATTTGCCTGGCACACTACCTAAAACTTTCCTACAGTCTTACATTTATTTCTACCATGTGGATGATTACGGAGAGAGCAATAGATATGCACAGGCAAATTATAGTCCAATCTGGGATGCTTAGATTTGAATACCAGCATGCTTAACTACAAAGACCACGCTAGAGAAGAGCATGAATCATATAAGAGGGGGAAATAAGAGGAAGAGAGCATGCAGCCAAAAGTTCCACATCCCTGGTTTCAGAGCAGTCCATAGATGGAGCATTAGTGTAGAGTTATATATTATGTGTAATTATGAGGCTAAATTTAAAAAGGTTTCAAGGTAAAATTTCTACAGGATGCCAAGAAAATTACACTTTGGGGTAACAAACGCTGATGCTGTAACTTCATTTAAAGAAATGAACCGTTTATATTAACCACAATGAAGACAAACTAGTACAGTGGCTGCTCTTTCCTGTGAAAGTGATCACATCTTTATGGCTCCCGTCACTGCTCTTTACAGATCTGTTTCCCAGAGGTATTTGATGGGGAGAGCCAAAGAGGGAGGAAGTGTGGGTCTGCAGCCCCCGTGTTAACAATGGCTCTCCTCAGACCCCCGGCCCAGGCCCAGCCAGTCATGAAACACCATGGAGATGTTATTGACCTCAAGGTTAACTCTCCTCAGGTAAGCCTGGGAGATAATGGACAAAGAGCAGTTCTTTTACAGGTGGAGTGACACGGCATATCCGCGCAGTGCAGCTCCTCTCGCATTGACAGATTTTCTAATTCACTGCAGATTCCCATAAAACTGGGTGGCCAGGGCCAGCTCTGCCCAACAGAGGGCCCATTCATCCTGGGTGGGATAGGGGGCCCGGCCAAATTAACCTGGATTAATTTAAAAGAGCAAAGGGACCTTACATCCGAATAAAATGAAGATCAATAAATTAAATGTCCGGGTCAGGATGTCAAGTTGCAGCGATGATCGACTGACATACAGAAAGCTAGGTTCTTTGGCTGAGAGCAGGAGAAAAAAAAAATGGGCGAGAGATCCTTAATTACTTTATTCCAAGGAAGAGAAGTGCTTCCATGCGTCTCTCTTTACATGCTAGAGTTGCACTGCTATAAACACACTCATGTCAGAAAAGAATGCTCATTACTTCTCTCATTTGGCCCTGGGATTAGTTGCTGCAACAGAAAAGTAATCAAAGAAACCACTCTGAGATTTTTAAACTTGTTTGTATTCCACAGTAAGAATTATTATTTAATGTGTGATTTATGTCTCTCTGGATTTTCCAGGAACTTCTGTTTTTTTCTCCATTTATGGCTAGATTGTTCTCTTCTCTTCTATAGACAGGGAATGAATGAGATTCCCCCACTTAGTGTTTATCCAATCTTCATCTTCAACTGAAGTCTTAATACGCAATAATTTGTCCGCCTGAGACTATAAAGTTGTTACCTACCTAAAGAAAAAAAAGTTGATCATGCCTCTGTGGTGGAGCAGCAAGACCTAAACCTGAACCACATCATGTCATTCACTACATGATCAATTATCCAGTAAGGGCAGCCTTGTAAGGAGGCCATCTCATCATGCAGCATTAATATCTAAACAGTGTCTGCCTGGAGATGACATATAGGACAATGGAAAGAGGGCCAAAGAAATGACCGAGTGGCCCAAGCCCAAGCTGTTAGCAGATTAAAGTGTCTTAAAGATGCAGGGACCCGAATTCTCCATGACAAAAGGTAAGCCAGGTGATACAGAGATTTTGGTAAGGTCATTTGAAGGGTTGTCTAAGCCTTTCCCCAATATATTAGAGTAGTCTAAAGTTACTGTAATAAAAATTTTATATTACTTTTCATCTATGATACATATACACATTTCATTATTTTATAATGCATTCCCAAATAAAAAGAATGATGTGAAAAAAAATGAATTTAAAGATATTTTAGAAACATCATTATTCGTGAGATGATCTCAGATATGTTTTCATGACAATTTTTTACTTCTCATGTAGAAGGTTCATACGCAAAGGGATAATTCATATCAAAATGAAGAATTTGAGGCATTCACACAGGGTTTTTTTATGTGCCGGTTTGTGAAGGAATAAAAACAAAACAAAAAAAGTCTCTTTCTGAAGTGATGCTAACTCAAATTTGAAAAAAAATGACACTCAATTTCCCCCTCTGATGCCCAAAATGGCTTACTAAATGAAATACCAAACCTGTCGCTGAGGCAGGCTTCACAAATATGCCAACAGGATACTTCCTCAGATTAGCAGGGCTGTTTACACAGTCCCCTGGTAATCTGGGCCACAGGGGACATACCTGTACTGTGTCAGAGACAGAGCTAGAATTACACAGTGGGACCAACCAGCCACAACGGCCCACACCAGAATACGATCCAGAGGGTCCAGCGGGATTGGCCTGGCTCCAGAGGGGTTGGCACTGGGTACAACTGGCCTCGTCTCCCCCTGCCAGACAAGGGGAGGAGTGGTGTGTATGTGTGTATGTGCGGTTGTGTAAGGTGGTAGTGGGAGGGGTATACCGGCTGCCACCTCTACATCCTTCCTTCCTGTTCTTGTTTTTTTGGGGGGCATACTTTGGTAATTGGCTTGTCTACAGGTTCATAAGCAATACTGTTGGTACATACTGGCACACACACATGCACACACAAAGAGAAAGCTTTCCTTCAGGTAAAAAAAAGGGGGCAACCGTGCCTTATGGGCCTGGACAATGACAGCACACAGAGAATACTGGTGTTATTGTGCACAGAGGGGAGGGCAGTTTTAATGGAGCCTAAAGCTGATGGAAAGATAATAGGAGAGAGTTGCCCTGTTTGAACTGCGCGCACACACACACACACAAATACAAATACATAACTGTGCGCTTGTGCATCCATGTATGTGTGTGTTCATTCGTCCCAGGTGCTCCTCACTCTTCATCCTTCAGCTGCTTCTCCATACAAACAGATGTCTGAGGACAAAGACAGGGATGCTCACCTGACAGTATAACACTACATCTCTCCTTGACCAATCATAACAGCACCTGAGCCGACTCCACCTTAATGCGTGTGTGTGCCAAGCTCTATTCCCTCGCAAGGGACGACAGAACAGGTATAGTGAGCTGTTCAACATTGTTTTACCCGTGTTTTATCCCATCAGTCTGTCCATCCGTCTATCCATCCATCCCTAGCCCGGTGGGATAGGGTACCAGCAGGCAGCAGTACACCACACAAAGGCTTTCTTTATCATGCCAGGGCTTCAAACCCAGAGTTCAGTTTTCACAGGCTTATCAAGGTCTTCTGCAAGTGTGCTGAAAAGCCACTGATGCGATGTAAAGAAAACACCCCTGGGATTTCACAAACCAACCACATATATATTACACTTGAGGTAGACTGTGTACACAACAGACAGGATAGTCTTCGGTTCTTGGTCATATCATGTGCAGTTCAAGTTGAAAATGCACAGATGCATCTACTGCACTGGAGAGGTTAAACAGTAGTAAAAGACGAGATGAGAGAAACATAACAATGCTGCTAATGACAATGACAATGATAATGATGCCATTACGCTGACCACCCTCCCTCCCCCCTCTTCTTAATGGGAGAATAGCTGCAGGGTGTGTTCAACAAGCTAGTGAGGCAGGAGGATGATTCTGGAGTAAATCACTTGTGGAAAGGTGAAATGTGGCCAGCACGAGTCGGCCTAATCCATGCCAGACATGTGCAGAACACCAGAGGAGCAGGTGCAAACAATTGAAGCAGCTGTCAGTGAGCTGCCGTGATCTCTTTTGATATCTTAATTGTTAGTCAATCCAAGAGCAATTTTGGCAACATTGCTGTCAGCCCCAGGACTTGCCCCGCTCAGCTCCCATCTGTCAGGGGGCTTGCTGGGCTCTGGTGCTGCTCTCCTTCCCTGACTGAGGGCCCATGTCTTTGGGATGTGTGTGTCCAGCCCATCCAGCATCTCTGAGGGAAATCGGGCCTGATTGCTGCCATTTCCGCTCACTTTGGCGGTTTGGGTCGGGGGTGCAGGCTAATGCTGATAATTGCCACGTTTCAAAACTACTGGAATTCGTCAGGCCTCCCACCCCAAACCCTGTCCAGCCCTGTCCCGACCCCCTTGTCGGTTCAGTGTTCCTAAACATTGTGATTAGCATAACAGCAGATTGTGTGTCAGTAGAGATTCGGGTCTAGGATCTGAGACTCTCCAGATACCTCCGCTATGGAGTCGTTACGACAGGGGTGATCAAGAGCAACGTGTTCCAGTGATGTGAAACCAGGCAATCAGGCAATAAACAGCAGCATGGTGAGCTAATGCAACTCTCAGCCAAAAGTAGCAAAAACAATTCTTCTAATTTGCCTCAGTGGCAAAAAAATTAAAGCTGAAGACTTATTATAAAAAAAAGATCAATAACATTCAATCACAATTTCACACACACAGGCTTATAGACATTCACAGACAGCCAAGAGGCGTCATTATAAAGAGATAACTCACAGTGCAATGACAGTGAGTGACCTGCTTCTACCCATTCAACATGAGGTGAGGCCTGACTCTAGGCCCATTGTGACCCCCCTGGTGATTTATGTGGCCCCAGTAAGCCGGGTCTATTTGAGGGCCCAGTGAGGAATGAAAGTGTTAACAGTGAGTGTTGGGGAAGGTGGGCGCTGAGGGGAGAGTTATGAGTTTTCTCAGCTGAGTGCCCAGCTTTGGGTTTCTGACATTGTTTTCATCCGAGAGGGAGGAGAGAGAAGGAGTAGTAAAAGGTTTGGAGGGGTGGAGGAGGGGGAGTCCATGGAGCCCGCAGGCTTGAACTCCACAGCTGAACCACTGACCCCGACCATCCATCAGTGCAGGGGTGTGACAAGGCAGGGGCAGGGGTATGTGACAAGAGGGCGGGAGTAGGGATAGCTGGTGATGGGGGAAATGGACTGAGGGGCTATAATGGGCTTTGGACATGGGAGGGGCCAGCTGGGGCGGAGGGGGGTGTACTGTAGAAGGACAGAGTGGGCTAATGGGCTAGGAGAGAGGGAGGTATGTCTGGGTGAATGAAACAATGATATAAGTAACAAAAGTTCAATATTCAAGAGGTAAGAGCCCCTGAAAAATTGTTTGGAGTCACTCAAGTTCACGTTCTTTAAAGAAATTGATATTTCTATTCATTGTGGATTCAAACTGACCAGTCCTGTTCATCAAAAAGATGTCATTTTTTGGGTTGATTTCAAGCATTTGAACAGTAATATTTCGGCTATCTTTGTACTGTTCTGTTTGTTGAAGATGAAAAGATTTGTTAAACTTGAATCTTGATGATCCTAGGTATTTTAAAAACTTGGAAAATCCCAAATGGAACCCAACTGTTGGAGCTAAAATCCCCACGTCTGCTACAAACAACAACTACATTTTTGTGTTATAATGTTTCCACTTTTGTGAGATTTAGGCAGAGCTCAAAGCCAGATTGAACCCCTTCCCCCCATATAGGCTCATACTGCCAGCGTCTTTCAGCTGTTGCCCAAGACTCACTGTCACTTGGCTCCACACAATGCATGGCCAATGGGTAGACTGGATCCCAGCATCCGTCCTCAGAGGGGCATTGGCCCTCAGCCAGACAAGCCTGAGCGGGGGCCCCTGTCGCACTGAAAGACTAGAGCAACACTAATGGTTAAGTCCGTGAGGAAGAGTCTGAGAGAGAGAGGGGAGGATCATTTTAATATGATCCAGTTTGGAACTCCATAACACATATTCCGATTTCATTGGGGACCAAAGATGGAGCCTTATGTCGGCAGCATTAGCAGTTATAGGGGTGACTGTGTTTGTCTGCTTGACACTGTGTAAAAGAGGGTTAAGGCACAGAGGATGAAGAGGGAGGAGGGAGGTGGAGGGGAAGAGAGATAGAGAAAGAGAGAGTTTGTGGCCCTCCCAGTTAGGTTATGGCACTGCAGCATGGACAAATCCATGAGCAAGCGAAACCACTGTTTTAAATAGCAGGTATCTGGTGTCAGCGTGCCCTGAGAGAGGCCCTCTCCATCAATATGTTCCTTTGCCCTTGTCTGCTCCTGATATCTTTATCTTGTCAGGACCTCTCCTGTATGTTCCACCTCAATGGCTTCCATCTGCGCTCGCCCTGTCCTGTGCAGATGGACTCCTCGGCCCGCTTTAGGCCCTTGAGGCCGGATGGGGCGAGAGTGGAAAGGGGTGGGGGTTAAGGTGCAGCGGGGGTGAGCTGAAGGCAGTCTTATGTCAACCTGTAGTCTACAGGGGCCTCATTACACAGACGCCAATGGAGAAGCTTTTAGAGGGTAATTAGACCATTACAGATAGCCGGGGGAATAAATGAGCGTTCCCTATATCCTCTGAATAAATGAGATGTTAAAATGTGCAGCTATTTTTTTTTTCAGCTGGTAATGCATTTGGGAATGCTCACTTTATTATTTCACAAATACACAAATTTAGGTGCTGAATTAAGACACCAATCCAAAACATTCATTTGTTTACAAGAATAAAAAGCAAAAACCGAGAAAAAACTGAAGGTTATTGTAAACTCTATATCCTGCAAAAAAAAAAAGTGAACATAGTGCATATTTACGATCCGTTCCTATCACAAATCAACTGTGTTGAAACCGACTGCACTCGGATTGTATTCTAGTCTTGTGGCAAGAGGAAGCTTCCACTGTTCTTTCCTGTAATTTCGGGCTTACCCTGAGATGAAAATGGGAGCGGGATTGTGGGAAATGACAGATGCGGCTCGGGAGGGCCATTGAAGAGGTCATATGTCATCACGGGGTCGCACACGCCCTTTGAGCAGGGGGTGAAGGGAGGAGCACAGAGTTAGCCTTCCCACACTACCTGGAGAGACGAGGCCTGGGAATGCGGCTAACGTGGACCTCACTGACTTCACTCACCTGTCAGTTGGGTTATAAGTGTGTCCTGGATTTATGTTGGGCAGCCTGGCTGGCTCTGTCCTTCTACGTGAGCACCTGTCTGTCTTTCTGTCTTACCACAGACGGCAACGTGATACATTTCTAAAAAACATTTCACTTCTACCTTCTAGATTGTCTACACTTTCACCTTCATGTCTGCCTCTGTACAGCGAAAACAAACCTCTTGTACTGTAGGTTTATCAAATATTACACCTATAAATCATTTTTACCATCAATGCCATGTTCCTCTGCCTGGCATGTCCTGCCAGTGTTAGAGTTTCTGACAGACCGGCGCCGGCACTATATTTCATCTCTGCCTTTCTTCCTCTCTCCCCTTCTCTTTAAGTCTCCTGCAGCAACTTGCAATGTGTGTGTGTGTGCGAATGTGTGCGAATGTGTGTGTGTGTGTGAGCGAGAGGAAGAGAGTGAGAGGAGCTCAGGACCAAGTGTGTGTGATTTTAATAGCCGTCGGTTACCTGCTCACATATGATACCCCTCCAGCCGGCTTCGGCAGATGGCTATTACTTTCCAGTTGTGAAAATCAAGCTTATACAAACACAGGCAAGGCTGAGACGCACTGGACCAAGTGTAGTATCCCTCTTATAGATAGTATTGGTGTGTATGTGTGTGTGTGTGTGTGTGTTGTGATGAGGGCTGATTCTCTGGCGTCTGTCATGCGCAGCCTATCCTGTGGAAATCATTAAGTAGGAGCATTAGGCCGTCACTTCCTGGCAAAGCATGCAAGTGAGATGAAGAGCTTTATCACTTTCCAGGACAGGTGGGAACATTATTGAAGACAGTATTGGTGTCAGACCTGAATCAAAACTCATTTTCACTTTTGATTTTTTGATTTTTTGTTTTTTTTTGGATGAGAGTTTTTCATTTCTGCATATTTCATTTAGAATTTAAACATGATTTTCAGACTTTTTTAAAACCATTTTTAAAAAAGTTGAAATATGCTAATTCAGATTTTTTTAATCTTATGCTGCTTTTGCAAAAAATAAAAAATAAAAACACATTCATAAATCTATATAGGTTATATAGCTTTGATTTGCAGACATCCAGCAACCAACTGTAATTTTCCGGTTTCATTAATTGTGGCCACTTCATTTTAGGTATGAAACCTGAACTTCTCGCTGTCTTGAAACTCAATAGTCCTTTTAGTGTCAAGGTTGGCCCTGTCCTGCTGCCTCTCTCATGGAATCTGCCGTCATGTGACTTGCCCCCACTGTCCCAAACCGCCGAGATTATCGATCACTCGCTGTTGTGAGTGAGACATTTACTGTAGCCCATATTGCTGCACACCGGAGAGCTGCGCACGGATCACCTCTTTTCTGTACAGTCGATCGATAGATAATATTGTGGTAAATTATTCAGCCGCTTCGACATGTCGACAATGCCATGTTGAAATAATAAAAAATAATGATAATAATAATAATGCATTTGCATCCTGAATATTATATTACATAACTTGTTTCTCTGAATTATAATGATACCATAATTACCTTAATTGCAAAAGTCGACTCAAAACGAAGGTGAAATAAATAAATACATTCTAAATTATTTAAGTGCAAATAAAAACAGTTTTTTATATAAAATGCTAATTTCAACAACATAAATTATATATTCTTTTATTTTGTTACAACTTTTTTTTACCTTTACATATTATGGAGTCGCATATGAGAGCTATTCTGTAATACTGCGTAAGCATTAACCATGCTGATATGATATTTTAATATATTTTAGTTTTTAAAAAATCGATCAGCGTTGAAATATTCCTCCAAGATTATTTTTTTTCCTGAATGTGATTATCTCTATCCACATTTTTAAGTAACCCACTCAGTTATTTTTTCTCCCTCCGTTTCGTGCTGTAATATTCCCACGATTAATTATCAGTTTCTGTAGATTATTTGTAATTGTCGCCGCAAGAGAAAAATAAGATTTTGAAATAGTGCTTGTCAATTATTCGTCCATCTAAGTAAGTAACATGAGTTCGAGTGTTATTGTCTTAAAGAAGTGAATATACTAAAAGGTTTTCATTAAAAACGTAATTAGGCAAAGGACAGTTTGTTTTAGTCCAAGTGGAGAGTTGGCCGATGGGTTAATTAGTGCGGAGTGCTGATGAAGGTAATGAGGCCGGATCAGGTGTCTCTCTGACCGCTGGCCTCAGCTCAGACAGGGGCAGCCAGTCACTGGAAGACCTGGACGGTCGGGGCCTCGAACCACACAAGGACAGCACTTCCATGTACATATACCGCCATCTACTGGGCAGATATCAGGCAGTGATATGCAGCAACTCACTGCACTGTATAAAAGTCCAGTATCTAGTACCTATGTTCAGAATAGTCTGTGTTTATACATTTAGAGAACACAACTGAATTTAAACAATAACCCAGAAGTGTTTGTGGCAGTGACAATATGCAGAACTATTGATTTATGTTCTGGTAGCTCTCAAAGCTTTTTTCTCTTTAGCACAATGAATAAATATGTTTTCCATAGCAGTAATAATGCATTCTACTTCAAATTTACCTCTACCCTTAATCAACTATCTCTTGTAAACCAGTCAAAATCATTTTGAAATTTGAATATTAACAGTAATAGTTGAATTTATTTCTCAAGTAATAATAATATATTGGCATGCTGCATGTATTTTGGCTGGAATTAATACCATAGAGCATTGAGACAACAAACGTGGAGTCAGATTAATCTAAAGATCTGTTTCTGAACAAATAAACGCTGCAGGTACAGTGTTGGATAATCTCTTACCTTGGCGTAATGAAACTGAAGTCCATTCAGAGCTGTGTGGTGGAGCATATTCATAGAAACAGTTACTTATACATCTGTGCTCAGCCCCACTTCATCCTGTTTGTCAAGAAAGCAGCAAAGGGCCTTATAAGCAACCTACTGTACACAAGCCAAAACTCCTCAACAGAGCTTTATAATAATGCTGTGTTTGTTCGTGTGTGTGTGTGTGTGTGTTTGTAGGGGAAATCCCACATGTGCCTGCCTGAACTCAAAGCCCTCTCTGGGTATATATGGTTGAGCCCAGCATGGACAGGACCCTTGGGTGGCATAAAGTGTAGTTTTGTTTCACACGCTTCATAAAAAGATCAATAATAATCATAAGTCAAAGTTAGAGCTCCTATCGCAGAATCATTTGTTAATATTGGGACGCAGGGGAGTGTTTGTTTGAGTTCCCCATTGCCCTTTTAAGAAAAGGCCATTCATTCATTCTTTGCTCTTTTGTATGTTCCTTGACCTTCACGCAAACTCACTTGAATTTTTCTTCAGCTCGAGTAGATGGTCTCTGTAAAACAGCACTTTACATCGTTACCACTTAACTGTTCAACTTTCACCCAGCATCACCTCTGACCACACTCCTCTATCTGAAACCTTCATAAACTTTCCACAGATTTCTCCAGCAACATAAACTCTCAAACATCTTTGGCGCAAATTATAGTCTGTGATCCTTCTGGCATGGGCAGAATACAAAGTAAACTGCCTCTAATTGTGATGCTTTGACCATCTTCCCCCTGACTGTTATTTAGCTTGGCTGAAGCCTGGGGCTTTGTGGTTTCAACCCAAATAGTTCAGTCGGTGTGAGAGGGAGAACACATTATTATTCCCGCTGCCCGCTACACTGCACATGCTAATAAGGGAGGACCACTGGGATGTTTTTAAAAAAGGGGGGGGGACGGTGATGTCACCAGTGTGCTTTATCTGAGTTGGGATCTAAGGGGGGTGTAGTTTCCTCTGGTAGAGACTTTGGGGCCCAGGAGTGAACCCGTGGCTTTGCCAGGGAGCCTGTTTAAGGAGATTACTCAGTCACCACACCTTTGTTGCATTATGGGCCAGAGTGAAAGGCCGTGCACTGTGGACATCCCAAGGAGACGCCATACTGACAGCTTTTTTGACACCCAAATGAATGTGGACAGACAGCATTCATGTGAGCCCGGTTCTGTATTTCCGTCTTCTAGGATGAAGGAAGGTTATAAGTGTCTATCCCTGTGAATACATAAAAAAAGGATCCCTATATTAGGCAAGACTTTCCTTGCTGGCAAATACTTGCCTATGATAGGACTGAGTTCATCATCTTTAGTCCTGTTAACTCTCAATCAATCACCAAATGTTTGATCTTACACAATATGGCATCGTTAGTGCAACATTATACAGCATTAACAGTTCATGGCAGACTCATGAAATCAGATAAAACTAAAGACTCATACAGTACATTGGTGGTGGTCTCATACAGTATATGTTATCCGATCCAATGTACTGAACAAATTACAATTAGAAAATGAGAAAGACACACTTTGAAGAAAAAAAAAAAGTGGCATACTCTCTCGGAAATTATTGTGAACCCACAATTAAATTAAGTAATTTCCTCATGGTCTGGTAAAAACATGGTTGAAGTCCTCAGTTACACTCTGCATCCTCAATATTTAGAAGAATGGAGTGATGACCTTAGCACACAATCATTGTGCTGTCAGGTCGTGGCTACAGTCGGTGGCAGAAGGTAGTAGACATATTTGGTCGAAATTGAGTTAAGACCACAATCTGACTTTTTGATATTTGTTTTACGATAAAAAATAATATTACGCCATGAGTATGTTTTGGGGGATTATTTTGCAGTTACTAGAGTTACAGCACTCTTTGCCTCAGAAAGCTAAATATAGAGCTACGTCAAGGCTAAGCTGGTTCGTGACATAGCTATGGCTTACAACAAAATTTACATATTGATATTTAGATTGTTGCCATCAGTGAATAAAAAATATCAAATGTGGTGGACCAACTGGTTAATATCCAGCTAGTCATTGTACACAAAACAAGGTTTGCTAAATCCTTTCAAGTAGAGGAACGACCAGTTAGACAGAAGTCTACAGATCGAGCCGTGATCACAGTGTCTATTTATTCGATCTGTTAATAGACGGTTAATTATTTTTATAAACAAACTAGCTGTGAACAACACATTTTGTTCATTGGTTGATTTTTTTGGTATTTGGTAGGATTCCTGGCAGAGATTTTTGGAGGGAAAGTAATGACCTTAAAAGGGCCTTCAAATGAAGGTATAATAATCAGCCTAAACACTTAAAAGGCAAACTTGGTAAACTTTAAACCCTTATTTCCCATGGCAGAAGAGGAGTGAGGTGACAGTGTGAGACTCATGCTGATCCCGGTAGGCGGGGGAGTTCCACAATGTATTCCAGCCACAGAGAGCCTGATTTTATTGCCCTGATAAAACGTCCTCCAGGGTAATCGTAACAGGCAGTTGCCCCTTTTCATGCCTACACTGCAACGACACTGCAAGAGACCGGAGAGAAAAATCACACATCCCATTTCTCACACCGGCGTGTCCCTCTTACTTTAGCCCAAAATGCGTTTTATGGACATTTCCCCGCGTTCGCTGCAGATGGGTTAAATATTACATCAAAGCGTCTTTAATGTTTCACAGTACCTCTCACATTTCTCCCCAGTATCGAGTTCAAAACTAGTGCAGGCTGCATTTTTACAGTAGATTTAATGGATCAATGTCCATAATCACATTAGCACTGGCTTAACATATAACAAATTTCACCGTACCATCATCAAAGACCTGACCTCTTGTTATAATCAGGCATAGCATCTTTTCCTCCACTCAAGATCTATGGGCCTTCTGATACTGGGAGAAACACAAAATTGTCAAGGGGGTGATAAGCTGTATTGTACGCAGCTCAGAGAGTAGCTGTATGAGAGAAAAACATTTGTCCCTCGTAGTCGCACAGTCACAGATGCTTTGTGCACCTCCCCCTTGTTTTTATGGATCGTGCTGATAATCCTCTCCTTCTGCAGCTCTTGTCCAAAGAGAATCTATGGAGAAACACTTCAAAACACCAGAAACGTTCATTCTTAAAAGCAGAGGCAGAGGGAGGTGGTCTAACATAGAGATGCATTTTTTTTTTTTTTTTTGGAAAAAGAAAAAGAAAAAATGATGTATGATGTCTGGGTGAAATAAATACCACGACAGTCTTCACTCAGCACTTCCTGTGCGAGGCCAACAGGCCATCAATGAATAATACAGATTAGCAAAAAATTCAAACAGACAAACTGCAGACAAACTAGAATTGATGGCTTCGACTGAGCCACTCAGGGAACAGGCCATGACGTAAAAGGAAAAACATGTCGGGTTCCCCCGGCCAGGTTAATCAAGACAAGCTTCCTCTGCAAAAAGACGAGTATACATGTGTGTGTGCGTGCATGTGTGTTTGATTGCGGCCCAGTGCTCTTTGTGTGTATGCATGTGTGAACCCATTTCTCATTCATAATATGCAATCTTATTTTACGGCTGATTGTATTTGCCATACATAGGCTGTATGCATGAGGTCTTTGCCCATATTCCTCTACCCAGCGCAGCATAAATAAACAGGAACACTCTATAATCCATCATCCTGCATGCTGTGGGAGTGTGCCCAACACAAACATGGCTTCTGTTTTCTATCTGTGTGTACGTCTGTGTGAGAGAGAGCTGAGTGTGAGGGCTAGGATGGGTAGCACTATTATGTTAGTGCTCAGTCCATGACTGTGAAACATAAACCGCCTGCACTAAATGAGGATTATACAAATGAGCTTCCTCTTTACTCTTTGTTTCTGTGTCCCACTGTCTGGACATGACGCAGAGTAGAGAGTACACTTTGTTTAATTACTCCCGCAATTCTTTTAGAGTCCTTTTAAGAAGACTCTCATCTGGGTTTGAGAAAGGCTGGTCATAAGGCTAAGATGGCATGTTGGAAATAAGCTGGTTTACATTCTTTCTAGCGTTTGTTTTATGTTACTTTAGCCACGAAAGAACTGTTTGTGAATTAATTTGGCCAATAAATCCTTTACAGTATGTCAAACAATCAGTGTATTTAAATAGACTGGTAAGTCCCAAACTGAATCCATGAACTGGCTGGGAAAATCTGGAAGTAGGAGGTGATTAACTACCGCACTTTCCTTCCTCAACAAGTATCGTTAAATTCCCAAAGAGCACTAAACACCAACTGCCCCGATGGAGCTGTTCTGAGGACAGCAGTGTGAAACTGTGGTTGTTTCAGGCAGCTCCCAGGTGTGAATGTTCTCGGTTGACATAATAAAAACTGTAGAACCTTTTCACGTCGCAAAACCTGTGCGCATACAGAACATCTTTGCTGCACTGGCTGGACCAGTCACCTATATGAGCATGTTGGACATCCCATTCACCTCCTCTTTGTGACTATAACAGACGCCAGTCTTCTGGAAAGTCTAACCATAAGATTTTGGAGTGCGTCCATTGAGCACTGACTTGTTGGACGAGAAGGCCTGCCTCGCAATCATGTTTTAATTCCACCTAGAGGTATTCATTGGGGTTGAGGTCAAGCCTCTGTGCGGGCAGGTCTTCGTTTAACCATGTCTATGTGGACCTCGCTTTATGTGCACGAGGGGCCTTCCCCAAAGTTTGCGGCAGCCAATTGGAAAAAACAGTCAGACACTACTGGACTGTGATTGTACAGCAATAACAGCATCACCTGGATAGAGCTCTAAATTAACAAAATTTTCATTTTTGATATAATACACTTCTAAATGAAGTTAAAAATATATTTACCCTTAAATCCTCAGAGAATAATATCTTACCTAAAGCTAATTCTCTCTAGTATTTGTGTAGTTACTGTAGATAATTGGTGCCTTATGTCAGATTTGTGGTAACAACTGACCTCATCCACAATATTTTCTGCTTAAGCCTAGATTGACTTCCCTGTTGCAGTTCTTGTCACACTACACCATCAGCTACTCTGGAGCAGAAATCCAAATAGTAACAATGGCAGGGCTATTGTACCCAGCATAATGCACTTTACAATATCCTCATTCATTGCATGAGGACTTTATTTACAGAACCCTCTGGGTAATGCAATGCCACGCTCTGATCACACACCAGCCCACTGCATGTAATTATCCTCAGCCTGCTCTCCAATCTGTCACTGCCCAAACTCATTTGTAAGTGTGCATGTACAGTGATTAAAGAAACTTCTGTGCCATTGCAAAAAAAAAAAAGAAAAAGAAAAGGGGGGGCTTCTATCACTCCCCCTGCCGCCCTCCCTCCTCCTCCATTCGGGGAATTCTCCAAGAATGAGACGAAGCTGCCATGTCAGAACGAGCCAGGCAGATGTGTACAGATCGCCAACATTGCTAATGCATCTGCGGCACTGGTGCGGCAGTCAAGTCATAATAATTAAAGACATACAACATCTCAGGACTTCATTAATCATGGTTTATATGGACTTTGAAGCACTAATGAAAAACAGCCTGCCTCTCTGGGTTTATTGTGTCTGTACAAATTGTGGGGATGGCGTACGCCAGGAATGCCCCCCTCCTGACCGGCTGTTACAGGATGTGGTGATGGAAAACAAAAAGATAAGATTTGGTGAAAAGCTAGTGATGGTTATAGAGAGGTCAGCGGTCAAGGTTGTTTATGTAGACGTTGAGGGCCATTCAATCAGACAAAAGGGAGTTGCTGACAGTGACGGCAGTGTGTGTTCACCAGACTTAGTGTTTGCACGTTTGTCCTCTTCAGTGGTCAGTGTTCAGAATGAGATTTTGTGTCCTTGGCTAAATGAGATGAAGGCCTGTGGTGCTCTGGAGATTCATCTTGCACTGTCATGTATCATCATCTTTGATTTGCTATTAGTTTCTTAGAGTTTCACCACACTCTCCAGCTCCTCTTGGAGGTGCATCACAGTGAGATCAGAGTGAGAGATTACTGGGTATTAAGCTCTCAGTGCCAGAAGTGGAAATTACAGAGAGGTTGTCAACGCCAGACTTCTCTCTGCTTGTTTTCTCCTAGAGAGAGAGAGAGAGGTAATGCTTTACTCAACACGTTTCATCCCAATGACTTGTGACTGGTCTCTGGCAACGCTATCAGTGGTGAGTCACAGCCAAAAGTATAGCTCAACAAAAGCAAAGGAAGACAGAGAGGGAGAGACTGCTTAAGACCCCGGCCCAGGACACATGCATCTTCTCCCAATAAAAGTCCCTTTGGCAGGTTTACGTCGCATTAGTCCACTGAATCCAAGGAAATATACAGTGGATGGGGAAAGAGGGGAGTATCCATCATCTGAAATGCAAAGGATGAAGTCATTTTATTATCTCCATAATGATGTGTTCTGCCTACAGGTGCAACGGTGCAATATACTCCCTTTGGTTCCAAAGGTAAGCTATCAGCATCATTTTGAGATTCAGTTCCTCTAATTACTCTACTCTCAGACAATGTCTGCCTATTTACTCTATAGCTATAGAGCTATTAGAACCAATACATCTTCTTTAAATAGACAGAAAGAACATGCATTTTATAGACAAGAGTCAAAGAGTTAGAGTCTGTCCACTGCAGCGCCACAGTAAAACTGAATTCTGTGTGGTAACTACCTAGCAGTGAATCATTTCCTCTCCAACACAAGCCCCTCGCTTAAATTTGTCATTTTATGGAGTGCCTCTGACAGAGTACAACTGACAGATGAAAGTTAAAGTGGCCCCTTGGAGTAAACAAGTCAAAACGTCTCTGACTTTGGCTGAATTAAAGGAAGAGAAGGGGGTAAAAAAAAATAAAAAAAAATGCCTGCATCGTGCACTCTGGACCCTGCGGTTTGTCAGCGTTCCTCCCAGGTGAGCTCACACTGGGCCGGTCCAGCATGGCCACCCCCACCTTCCCCCTGCCATGGCTAGGAAGGAATAGCGTCCTCATCTCTCCGGCCTGACTCACACAATATTTTGCTGGTAGTCAAAACAAAATTAGTACTGATTTGTTATTTTTAGTTAGCTCATCCGTGACCCCTATGTTCATCATTTCTGCGGCAAGGGAAATGTTTAGCTTCCAGGTTATGGATTATAGTGAAAAAAAGTAGTAGCTGATATTTATAGTTTCATTCAAGGTCAGTAACATGATTTGAATAGGAGACACTTTAAGTTCATGCCTTGTGCTGGTGAACATCCATTGTGCTGGATTGTCACTGAATCCATTCCAGGTCTTGTAAATCGTTACACTTATTTGAAGAGATTAATTAAGCATCTTCTTGTTCAACCCAACTTAAAATAAAGGACTGAATAATTTAATTAAGGAATCACATAAATCATTATACACTTATAGTGTAGAATTTAAAGAATAATTAGGCATTGTGAGATTATGTCCAACTGGGCAAATATTAAAGAACAAAACATGACAGTGACATTGTTGCATTTTTTCAGACAAGAGATATAACAAATATACAAATTTTGTTGATGTGGGTCCAGCAGTATACACGCTCACCTAGAAAAGTCAGCCTAGACAATAATGCCACCTTGTGTTTAATATGTGCATTACAGGCTTGAAGAAAATTTCTGTCCATACCCAACAAATAGTGTCCAACTGTGTGCCAGGTAATAATGCTACTACAAGTTTACTCCTCTGAACTGTCTAAGGACTGACAACAAATAATATAAATAATATTGCACTTTAGCATTTTGACTTATTTGACAGAAAAGAGAAACAGGGTGATGACACAGGGCCCAGACCAGACTTGAACCCAGACCACAGCAATCAGGACTCAGGTTTGGTCTGTGTTATGCACTCTACCAGGTAAGCTACAACGGTACCCTAAATAAATGAGATTTTATAGACAGGATAAAAATAAATATATATCAACAAATTCATGAAAACAAGAATAAATACAAGGCATTTAAATATTGCACTAATTGCTTAGCCATTTCTGCCAGGAATGAGAAGGCAAACTTTACTTCAGGTTGGATAACATGATAGCAGCATTAACATGTAATGAATAATGAGCACAATATTAATATGATTTTAAAAAGTTCTTTAAGGCTGTATAAAGTTGCTTATTCTTTTGTTGGTCTCGTTTCTGGTATTGTTTCCGGGGCCATCCACCTCATCTGACACTCGGGGCTCAGTTTCTTTGGGGTGCAGGAAGAGATAGTACAGTACAAGAAACACCAGCCCCAGCACCGAACATCCAACAATTAAACCAATGACCGTTAGCAGAAACGTGGTCATCATTAACTCTGGTTTAAACAGAGCCAGTAGTATAAGAGCCGAAATATTTATATAAGAATGGATCAAGTAGTAGATGATCATTTCAGCTCTGGTGTTTTGTCCTTTGACGTTGAAAAAGGTAAATGTAAGGATGACTCCGATGACAGCTCGGTACAGAAACTCAAGGCTTCTGGATGAGCAGAAGTTGGTCTTAAGCGAGTGTGCCCAGATTGTCCCTAGCAGCCAGAGGATGGTAAGGGCTATTGTGCTGTAGGTGTTCAGAATGAGGAGAAGGGTGCAACTGAGAATGTGGCTGGTGATGGTACAGAGTTTGTAGAAAAGGTAGACTGCTGTGGGAAGGCCAGAGGGCATTTCTATGGTTTGAGGGAGGGATCTACGCAGGCAGCGACGATAGTCCACCAGGGCCCAGGCGACGTTAAAGAAGGAGAACACCATAGATAAACCTGAAAGAAATTGACAAATGGTAAAAAAAAAAATAATGATACTGTAAATTCATGAATATGCATCAATTTTGACTTTCTGCTTCTACTTACACTGCATGACCGAACACTCAGAGCGGCCCATCACTATGTATAGCTGTAGAAGCAGTTGAGGAACACTCTCAATGAAAGACTCAAACAGTTTCAGCATGCTCAGATCAGCAGCTAGACAAAACAGTTTGTGGTGCACAGCTTTCTTTTCTTCGTCTGAAGAGGAATTCGATGTCCAAACCACTTTGAACCCTTGTTTCAGCAGGTGGTAATACCTAGCAACAGGCAAAACACAATGTAAGCAGTCAGACAGGTTGTTTTATATTACAGTACATTTGTTACTCATTCATATTTTGCTGCTGCACAGGCGATGATGCATTTACAAGTTTTTTTCTTACACTGCAGCTTAAATGTGGTCATTCCAGTTTGCACATTCCATAATAGCACACCACTGTGCATACTGCACATTTTGAGCCACAACATAAAAGCACTCTTTATTGCAGGGTTCAAAAGTAACTCCTGTTATTTTGCAGATATAATAACAAGCGTCAGTGCCTTCCTAAGATGCAGTGCTGTAAGTCGATACCATTCATCATCATTGTTGTTTTAATTCCATACCTGGTGAAGATGCCCATGCCAAATACGTGCAGGGCAGCAAATCCACCTTTGGACATTCTTGGTACGTTTTCTTTCTCTTCAGGATCATTCATGTCGCCCGAGTACCATGCATAACTGAAGATCTGTGTCACCAGCAGCCCCGCCAAAACAAACATCAGAGTCAGTCCAGTCCACACAAAATGTTTCTCTTGAAAATATTTCAGGGCCAGTAAAACATCTGTCCAAATGTCCACCACATAAAAGATCAGTCCAGCAATGGTTAGTAACCACCGCAGTTTTGTGTACTGATTCTCTGGAGCTGTCTCTGAACCGTCTGTCATTTTGTTTAGAAGATTATCCTGTGATGAAGGTAGAAATGTGGCTTCTTTTTGAAGGTCCGGAATAAAAGCTGTGGTGGACAGTTTGGTGGTGGAATCCGGAAGTTCTGGAGCCATTTTTGTGGATCTGTAAAAGCAGTACAATGTGATTAAAACATGTGAGTATCACAAAAAAGATTTCACAAGTTCTTCACATGGACAAGCATTTTGCTAAAATCATGTGCAGATTTACCACAATGTTAAAACCAATAATTGCTCATGACCGGTGAACCCATGAAATGGGACGTGACTGCAGTCACCTGCTGCGTCACAGTGTGCTGTACCTTGATCTGTATCATAGGAACTTTATTATTACTGAGACCTGATATATGTGTTGACAAACATTTACTGATTTTATCAGCAGCAATGATAATAAACCCTGCCTTGCTCATTCCAAAGTCTTTTTTTACACTTGTCATATAATGGGTTTTGATTACCTATTTACCAGATCACAGAATAACTACATGTAAAGTCTCTTTACATCTTCAAGCTTCATAATATTAAACCCATTAATGAGACGCCATTGATGATAAAGACAAGTGACAAAAGACACATATAAGGGCAACCAAATTTAAGGTAGCATGCTATCAAAAAGACATTGATATTTTCTTTTCATGTCAAGAAAACAAAGTCATAGTGGTGTTCATTTATTGTGTTTTCATAAAGTTTCTGTATAAGTTATTTTGAGCTCATATACAAATCCGAATTTGATATTATTTCTTAAATTACGCACAGCTATTAGTGTCATTCTACAAAGATCACAGCCACCCACCCACACACAGACAAAAAGCAAAGTTTAACTTACCAGTACAATTTTTCCATGGTAGACAGCTGTGTACGGCAGAGAGGCAAACACTTCTGCATGTGTGAATTATCTTTCTCTTTCCCTGAAACGTACAAGCCCCACCTCAGTGACACCACTATGAACTAATAAAGTCAAGCCGGAAAAAAAAAAGATTACATAATAGATCTGTGTGCATGCGCATGACCGTGACAGTTCATACTTTAAATTCCCCTCTACAGGCATTTTTTTGTGCTTAAACATTGGTCAGTAATGAAATAGTAGGGTATCTCCCTGACACTTTACAAGAGGAAGTGTATACACAAAGTCAGATGAATTTTTTATTAACTGTGGACAGAAAAAAGTGATGTCACAACTCACATGATGGCTTTCCTGTAATCTAAGCGCCTATAGTAAGTGTGGTAATATCTTATGTAACAATGTGAACAGGAAATACTCTTATTGTGGTTTATTATTATTTATTGTGGTATTTTGATAATAGTAATCACATTTAAAGACAGACTATATAAAAGAAGACACAACACATTTTACATATTACAAACTGAAAGTTAAATTAACAAGCACTAAAAAGTACCCTTGCTCAGTTCAATGCTATCAGGGGTTTTACAGCTACAGCTCTATTTGTTCTGGTATGACCAGTAGCTTATGATGTGTAATGCTAATATTACTAAACTTTAGCTACATGTTGCTGTGTAACTGGCATTTCTTAAATTAGCATACTGACTTTGTGACTCTTATCTATTGTTCTTTAACGTAATGCTATTTAGCCACAGTCTGGCTGTAAGTCTGAAATTTAGTGTATTAAAATAAGTCAAATATATCTGAAACTAATGAACTGTATCAGTACTGTATCGGTGATTCATTTGCATTAAATTCAGTGAGAGAGTCTGTTTATGTGTTTATTGTTTGCTTTTAATAGTGTTTGGTAGTCTAGGCAGATTAGTCATACTTATTTTACACAGTTTTCTGCTGTAATCTCAGGGCTGGATAAACCTGCAAGGATGCAGGGGGCAGGCATGAGCTCCCACTGAAATGGCATTCCTCCTACTGTAGTGCATGGTGTATGTGTCTATCAGCAAAGTTTGAACATTTTTGCATGTGTTTTTTGACACGTTGTCAGATGAGAAGATATAGATGCTACTCCCATATCTGTCAGGTAAATATGAAGGCTATAAAACTGGAGATTTTGTGCCAGACTCTTGGAAAGGGGACAGTACCAACCAGCATGTAAGAAATCCATTTTCCTCCAAGATAGAGCGACCATTCTCCTGGCCTGCAGCAGTCCAAAGTCAATTTAAAGCTGACTGTTTAGGACTGACAATAAGTGTTTTGGATAAATACAGGTAATTAATTATTAATATATTAATGGATAAGTATACATATTTCTGCCTGGTGAGGCACCTTCACTCCAATGATCTCAGATCTCAGTGGTGGACTCTTTATCATATGACATTAAAGCTGTGTAGAATAAAGAAATGTGTTTCCTCTTCTTTGGGTGTAGAAGTGTGAGGTTTTCAACATGTAAACCATGTATCATTTTTACACTTTTTCACATTAAATAATGAGGTTTAAAAATGTTGGTACTGTAGGTGGTGTAACCTTTGGACAGAGCCAGGCTACCCTCTTGTTTCCAGTCTTTATGCTGGACTAGGCTAACCAGCAGCTCGCAGCAGCTTCATTTTACCTCTGTAGTTAACGCTGTAGTTCAATAAACAGAATCTGTTTATTGAACTATCTGTTTAACAGATATGAGTGTTGTGCCAACAGGATTAATAGACTTGTTCGTAAGGCCAGTGATGTTGTGGGGGTGCAGATGGACTCGCTGACTGTGGTGTTGGAAAGGAGGATGCTGTCTAAGGTGCGGGCTGTCTTGGACTATGACTCCCACCCACTCCATGAGGTGCTGGACAGACTCAGGAGCACCTTCAGCCAGAGACTGCTGGCACCAAGACACAAGAAGTCTTTTCTACCTGTGAGCATCAGTCTCTACAACTCCTCCCTCAAAATATCAGACACTCCAAGTCAAGTCCAGTAGCTACCGAACTTGCTTGTGCAATACATGTGCAATTTTCTCATGCATGCACAATCAGTGTGTATTCTCTGTACAGTCTCTCAAAGACTAAATTCTTCATAAGGTTTTAGATTTACATATAGCATAGTTCACTGTTACTTGTTTTTTATTCTACTGTTATTTATACCTGTGTATATAGTATTAAATTGGATATCTTATAGGTGTATAGCATTAAAGTTTTTTTTCTTTTTTTTCTTGGGATGTTACTCTCCAACTTGTATAGTGTTCAAATGTTTTTTCTTGCTATTACTTACTAGCAAACTTACAGTTTGGGAGCTGCTGTAAAAAAATTCCCTGTGGGGATTATTATTATTCATAATATTAATTAATAAAGTATTTCTGAACTACTGTTCACGCAGCCTTGATTATCTGTTATAATGTGTGTCAACAGGCTTTTTGAGGACAGCATACATGTCAAATGAACCAACAAAAAAGTGAGATAAAGTCCAGTATAACAGATGTAGTCACTCTTACACTCCAAACCTCTAGGCGACGATAGAGAACCCCAGATGTTTCTCTTGCCCTGCGCATGCGCATCTGCTCCCTCTCTCTCTATCTCTCTCCCTCTCTCTCTGCGTGGACCCTCCCACTAGCAGAAGAGTGACACGCCATTCAATAGCTGCCTGGCCCTTTGCTTGTAGGAAGCAGGAGCGTCCTCGCACAGACGGATAATAATAATAATAATAATTAATTAATAATAATCTGATAGAAAGCACTTCTGCGCTGCGTGTGGCACACAAAGTTTGAGGCGAGTCGACATGGGGAACATCCGAAAAAAGACTAACAAGAATCCGCCGGTGCTGAGCCATGAGTTTGTCATCCAGAACCATGCAGATATTGTTTCCTGTGTTGCTATGGTGTTTCTTCTCGGGCTGATGTTTGAGGTAAGTCCACATGTTGAATGAAGTGTGTGTGTGTGTGTGTTATGGAGGGGGATGCTCGCCCGGCAGTGTGGACCGGCTATTCGGAGACAAGATGCCGAATACTCCCCATCTGTTCTCCTGGAAACTGACATGGCTGTCTGATCTATTCTTCACACTACTTCCTCTCTGTCTTGATCGAAAGTTTTTCTCTGCACGGTGCCTTTTTTGTGTCTCATTAAACCCAGCTTTTATTAAAGTGTAAACTATAGTTACATCTGTCTGCTCCCCATGCTTTAAATCGATATTTTCAAATCACTCAATCTAAAAACAGGCCCCGCCGTTTGATTTACAAAAACTAAAAAGTTTTTGTTTTTATTTCCCCCCATGTGCAACATTTTATTTCTGCAGATTTATAACCACACGTGTGCAACACGGTGCATCGATCTCGCTTGCTGACAATATTGTGCAACGCTCTCGACTCGGGTTAGTTTATGCGTAGATGTGTTACGTGGCAATCATACAACGACTGAGAGAGAGAGAGAGGGAGAGAGAGAGAGGGAGAGAGGGCTGTCATCACACAAACCCGCTTCTGCACCGAAAACCGAAAGTTGCTCTCGGAGCTGTTTAACTCGACGCCGCGGGGACCTGCACACACCGAGCCGGCGTCCACACGCATAAACGCGGCCGGTGTCTGTGCACCACGCCACGGCTTTTTTTACTTTCACACACATTTCTGTCTTTTTTTAAACCGTGTTTCATCCCTCAGTGGAAATCGGCGCCATTGATGTCAACGCGGCGACGTTTTTTTTTCTTCCCCCAACTCCTTCCTGTTTTTGTTTTAACAAAATAAAAGCCCTTTCCTTTTCCCTCTCTCTTTTAATTCGTTGTATCGCAGTGGCACCATAAACCGTCTCAAAATGATGGTTATTATTTATGATCATTTTAGTCGGTGTTCGTCTGTGTATATCTCAGTTAGTCGCAACACGTAGGTCTTTTGTTGTGAAGGAGGAATAAGCAACTTCCCATTTGCCCTTATTGTTTAACCGTCTTAATACAGCTCTATTCGCGGCTCATGCAATACATGTTTATGGTTGGGTCATGTTTAATGATCAGTCATATAACCCCTGTATAATAATATGCAGTCATTGTGATGTATAGAGGTAATTTCAATGTCTGTGCCATTCAAATATTCTATTTATTCTAATCATAAAACCCCTAAAGGAGGAGTTTATGGTGCTTTATCACCTTTCTTTTGCTGTTACAATGATATTGTATCATTTTCATATGTTCTTATGGTTTTATTGGTATTAGTTTTATGATATATTGTCAAAATAAAACGTATTCATATATAAGTCATTGTTACAGCCACTCCGTCATGGATCTTGCAGCTGATCACTGATATGTAAATGCAGTACTCCCAAGTTTGAATGTGAATAAATTAAAGTAACCTGTTTGATTTGAGAGTAAAGCTGTGTTCAGTTTGATCTTTGCATAAATGACACACGCATGCATCGTCGCTTATCTAATTTTGTTTGTTTTCTACAGGTCACCTCAAAGTTTGCAGTGTTGTTCATAACCGTCCAGTACAACGTCACCATATCAACAAACGGTAAGTGAAGGATTAAATTGGCCGTGTAAAAGACACACACGGCGAGGAGAGATGATGAATGTCTTGAAATGAATACAAGCAAGTTTTTTGGCTTTCACATTATGATGCAGTATTCTCTCCGAGTTGTCTGGCTGGAAGTCTCTCATTTGGATTCTGGAGCGGTACTTGCGTGGCCTTACACAAACCCATTTGAGAGCTTTTTTTTTTCTCTCTCTCTCCCTTTGGAGCTAAATTTAGTCTGCCTGATTTATAAAGTTCTCTTGTGGCAAGGTTGTGCCGGGTGAATTTGGGCTAAGGTGTAATATAGGCCTCTCAATTCAAGTCCTGCTCATTTCAAGGTTAACAATTTCTTTGCCAACTTCAGATACTGTCGAAGGAAAGTTCGACCTCAGAGTTTTTTTTGTACTCTGGCGGGAGGTTTGCAGATTGCCAGCTGTTAGTTTTATCTCTTATCTGAGAGACCTTACCACTTACTCTCTGGCTCTGTAACTTATTTACAGCATTTATCAAATCAGGCAAATAACATGCAGCACCTAAATTTCTCTGTAGTGGATCAAATTCAATCACGACATGGTGTTTTTTTTTTCTCTTATCAGCGATTGGATTGATTTCTTTATGTGGGCACTACTCAGGCTTTCTCAAACTGTTTGCTGGGAACTGTGTTCATGTTGTATCATCTATCTCTCTGCTACAGCTCCTCTCATTAATCACAGTGTTTCACAGATACCAAGTTGGAGGCTGTATGGATAATATGTAACTTTAGAAAGGACAAGGCTTTATGCTGAGATAGTAAATGACTGGTAGTTTTAAAGTGGTGTAATACTGCACGGTCGAGACTCATTAATCCAAACACCTCACCTCAGGAATTAAAGTTATTAAACTAATGATTCACTGGAATGAATTGAAATGGCTCTGCGGTTTGTGTTAAGGATCAAAGGTCTGCATGAACAGGGCGTAGCCGACATTTTGGGATATAAGCAAAACACATTGCCAGACAAAAGAAGATATCTTTTTTTAATACTTTTTATCATTAATGACTGTCTGACTCTGTATGCTCCATAAAGGCCCAGATGAGACAGCTGTGAACCACTTCCACCATGGCATCAAGGACTTGGCAACCGTCTTCTTCTACATGCTGGTGGCCATCATCATGCACGCCATTATCCAGGAGTATGTGCTGGATGTAAGTGAGACACACGCATGAGTGTGCAGATTTAAATCTCTAGTACCAGTTCTGCATTGTTTGTCGTTGTCCATCTTTGCAGAAAATCAACAGGAAGAAGCACTTCTCCAAAACTAAGCACAGCAAGTTCAACGAGTCGGGCCAACTTAGTGCCTTCTACTTATTCTCCTTCGGTTGGGGCGCGAGCATCCTGCTTTCTGTACGTACAGTAGCTAAGATGGAAATGTTGTTGTTCAAATTGGTGCAAAATCTGTTCATGAGTGTAATTTAAATGTTGATTTTGTCTTTAGGAAAACTTCCTGTCCAATCCAGTGACCCTGTGGGAGGGTTATCCCCATACACTGATGCCGTAAGTTAAAATGTTTTGTGTTCTTTCTGATTTAAATGGGAAAAAAACTGTCACATGTCACATACATTACTTTACCTCTGAATTATAAAAGCGTTACATTTTTTTTCCTTCAGATTCCAGATGAAATTCTACTTTATTTGTCAGCTGGGCTACTGGTTGCACGCTCTCCCAGAACTGTATTTCCAAAAGACAAAGAAGGTATGTGGGTGGGTGGGTTAGTTGTGTTGTGGGCCCATCGTTTTGGAATGATATGACGTATTGTAGCTTGTGTTTGGACCCCGAGCCTGTATCCTGTTTGACTTCCTTGGTTACGTTGCATTGTTTCAAAGAATCGCGCTCTTCTTAATTCTATGTGCAGAGCCGCTCTGCTGTAAATATTTTGACCATTTCTGACCTCCCATCCTTTGTGTTTACTATTTAGGAGGATATTCCACGCCAGCTTGTGTACATCTTCCTGTACCTGGTTCACATTGCAGGCGCCTACATTCTGAAGTAAGAACTGCCACTTAAGAAAGCCTAAAATTATGTGTGTGAGACACTAGTGGTGTCCCCCTGGGTTGTTCCTGTCAGTTGTAATAAAGAAAAATCATGCCTGCTTGTGGCTTTCAGTCTGAACCGTCTGGGTCTGGTCCTGCTCGTGTTGCACTACTTTGTCGAGCTCCTGTTCCACGTTTCCCGCCTGGTCTACTTCAGCAATGAGAACAGACAAACAGGGTGAGTTCTGATTCACAACCTTAATGATTTCACTTTCTTCACAAGAAATACTGATCGGAGAGGTTTTCAATGCTGTATCATGGTCTTCCAGGTTCACCATATGGGCCGTCTTGTTTGTCCTTGGACGGCTGCTCACCCTGTCCCTGTCTGTCCTCACCGTGGGCTTTGGCCTTGCCACAGCTGAGAATCAAGGCTTTGATTTGGCTGCGGGAAACTTTAATGTCATTTTTGTTCGGTGAGTGTGTCTGAGAAGAGAAACAGGACTGCTTCATCTTAAAATAATACTTAAGAATAGAAATATTTAACATAATTGATGTGGATTTATGCCTTTTTTAAATTTAACATTCATCGTGCCACAAAAGAAAATCTACTCTGAAATTCTTCAGCATTATTAGAATTGCTAATTGTAATGCATGCTTGAGTCATTTGTTAATCTTCCGTATTTTTCCTCATTGTATTGAATTATTTACTGCACAACTGCAGTGGAGGTTAAATGTACATTTTAAGCCAATATAAAGATCATCTGTCATCATGAGGTTTGCCGCTGTGAATAAAGGAACAAGAGCTTATTTCTAGAGTCTGCATGTAGTGCTGAGTTTCAACAGTCATAAAGGAAGGAAGGAGGAGGAAGGGCTCCATTGTGGAAGAGGAAAAGAATACTTCAACACCAGCTTCAATAAATTAGAATGAAATGCAAAGACAAATCTTACCTCAAGCACATGTATTGCCAAAAAGAGTTACTGACTGTTTCCCCCCTCTCCGTTAGGATAACTGTCCTGGCCGCCATCTGCCTCACTCAGGCCTTCATGATGTGGAAATTTATCAACTTTCAGCTGCGCCGGTGGAGAGAGCATGCCCAAGCTCAGACCTTGAAAAAGAAACAAGTTCCTTCCAAGAGCAAATCAAAGAAAGACAAAGGTGAGCAACGAGCACAAAGTACTTCTTTGTCTGCAAAGAACTGAACATTTACCCAAGCGATACAATGCATATCAGAGCACCCACTGTTTTAAAGAAACAGACAAAAGTCATTAATGGGAAGTAAAAAAAGAAAAAATGGGAAACCACAGAGTTGTATAACCTTAAGAACACATATGTTACAGTAGAATCCATACATGCATTGCCGATCATTAAATGCTTAACATCCATTTAAAATCATTAATTAGTTAAATGAAACTCATGTCGATGTGTCCTTTCTTTTCAGCCAATGGAGTAAATGGAGTGAACTCCCACGCAGCTGATTCACCAAGAGCAAGAAAAGAGAAGTCATCATAAATACATTCCCCTCAGCCCCCTCTATCACCCACTTCTCAAAGAACCATCTTCCCTCCCCGTGCCTCCTTGGCTATATCCAACCAACACTTTCTCCAGCTCCTCCGCCATGATATGCATTTTCAGCTCCCACACAGGACTTGACCTCCCAGCTGAACTTCCAGGGCCAGAATGCATTTAGCTTTACTTGTCGCCAGTCGTCCAGCACGCCTTGATTTACGAAATCATTGCTCTGCTGTGCCATTTTTGAATGAAAAAAAGAAAACAAATTCAGAAATAAACTATAAAAAAAAAAACCTTTATTTAAGAAGTGCCTATTGATACGGATTGTTTTGTACAGGGTGTGTAATTTTAAAATTTCAGGAATAATGATTTCAGTGTTTAATGTTTCTCCCAAGTCAGGTCATTTCATGCTTTTTCCTAAATACTGTGTATTCCAGCCTGTGTTTTTAGTTCCCTTTTTTTTGTTTTTGCTTGTATTTGTAACTGCTAGCCCGGCTCCTCTTCTTTGCCACTGACTCCTATCCCTCTTTTGAGGGATTTTTTTGTAAACATTGTATGGAGTTTCCTTATGATATCTCTTATTTTTCCATGAGTGACATACAAGTCTTGTTGATAATCTCCATCTTTAGGATATGACTAGATTCGCACCCCAGACTTGAAACTCACACAGCAAAACAAAAATGTTAGAGTGTTTGCAGCATGTCTAAAAGGATGAAAAGATGGAGTGCAAAGTAGAATATGACAATTTTCAATATCCTCTTATGGATAGATGGATATGGAAGAGTGTGTAATAGCAAACAATGACAAGAGGAGACATCACTAGTGTTGTACGTAGATTGACAGTTCAGTATTGTGCAAAACTGCCCTGTGACCTGATGTAGCATTTAATTGGAGTTCAGAGCAGCTTTGTAATCAGAACATGTTCCTTGCCATGAAATTATAATCTATTACGGTTCTGCCTATAATACCGTCGATGAATGAACGGACTTTGTGTTTTTGAGTGTTATGAGATAACTTTATAAGAGATGGAAAAGGACAAAATCAAGCAGTTCTTCTACATTTGCTGTATCTGTGGAGTGGTTTTACTTTATTCATTTGGCCTTGCATATTACTGCTTAGATTAAAAATGACCACAAGATTTGTTGTAAAAGCACGGACTGAGAATGAGAACCATATTTTGTATGGCTGTCTGTCCACCCTCCCCCTCCTACCCAGTGTTGACTGTGCCAAATGAGCCTGTTTGACTGTTGATATACTGTATGCCTTTTACTTAACATGCCATAAAAAAGATTTACAAATCTATGGAGTGCAGTTGTGGCACTCAGCTGTATTGTAAGAATCAATCACCAAGGTAACACTGGCTTATTCTGAAGAATCAACCCATTAACTAATTTTAGGGACACAGAGGTGAGTCATGGTTCGTCTCCTGGCGGTATATCAGCAGTGTATGTGGTTTTCTCAACTTGTTCTGAGGGTTTATATATCCTACGAAAGAATAAAATGATTTATTGAAAAATAGAGCATCATCATAATTATTTTGCTGTAGTGGTAAATGGACTGTACTTATATAGCGCCTTTCTAGTCTTCCGACCACTCAAAGCGCTCTACACTACATATCCCATTCACCCCGTTCACACACATTCATACACTGATGGCATTGGCTACCATGCAAGGTGCCAACTGCTCATCAGTTTGCGGATCTAACCATTCATACACATTCACACACCGATGGCACAGCCTTCGGGAGCAATTTGGGGTTCAGTGTCTTGCCCAAGGACACTTCGACATGCAGACCTTCAATATTAGTGATCCTTCAATATATCCCAATATCACAAACACACTTCAGGGTGGTTTACAATCTTTACAGCACATGACACCTTCTTTCATCAAGACTCTTGATTACATTTACTGTTCACATTTTAATTTTAAAGACAAAACATGTTAATCAAATGTTGTAGCAGTGACTGACAGGAGGATAAGTCCGTCCTATACTCATTACTATCAGAAAATTGTTTTAATAATTTGTATTATCAGGTTTTATTTATTAGGTTAACTTTCCAGCTAATGTGTATACTTTATATCCACCCATGAAGATTCCTTCTCCGCATTGCCAGGAAATTATTTAAATGAGAGAAGTTTAGTTTATCAGTCAAATAGTTTTTTAGTTATTCAAAAAAAGTGTTCAAAAATTTTATTGGTAGCTGTGGCCCTGATCCAAAAGTAGCACATATGAGGCACATATTAAATATGTTAGCGAGCATTGTCCTGAACACGTCCTGCCCTCAGGTAAACAAAGACAATACAATCCCTGCCAAACGGGAGCAACTGCGAGAAAAACCTAAACAAATGGTGTCGTGTGTGTGTGTGTGTGTGGTTGAATGTGTCCACATGGAGAGTTTCTGTTCTCTGGTCTTTTTAGTCATGTTCATGAAAACATGTAGAAACCACTGTGTTGATCATGTGACCTACAAACCACTAGGTGGGGTTGTTGCACAAGTTTTAACTGGAATAAAAAATAAAAAATAAAACGCCTGCTCGCTTGTGTTGATCCATGGAGAGTTGACCACGCTGTAAATCAACGTAGCTACAGAAGTAGGACACGCTCATTTGTGATATTTCTAAAGCCTGTAATGGCAGATTGCAGCTTGGGCCTTAAAACATTGTGTTAATTCATTAAAATTATCTAATAAAAATCACATTTTGAAATGTCGCCCGGTCTCGTCACTTGTTTGGCTACTGTCAAGTGATAAAAATGTTACAGCAAGTGTAGTATTTCAAACCTGAAATTTGAACTTTTAGATATGCGTTAAAAAGGGATTCACCCACACTACATTTCCCTTTAACAACCCTTTTTTTTAATTTGCGGCTCAGTGCTTACACTCATCATTTTATAGGCTCACATAAATCTTTATGACCTTAAATGTACATACGTCTTGATAAGCAGCCCACAGGTGTAGAAAGTCTATTTGTAATACACTTAAGCTGGAATGGGATCATGCTGTAGTTTTAGATGTATGTAGATAACATACATTCAAATTAAAGCCACTGACATGCGTGACTCGGTGGTGTTTTTTTAACTAACTGTTAGTGGTTTGTCAGGTTTTTTTTATTTATTTTTTTAAATGTCGACAAATTAATGCTATTCATTAAACCCGCAAAAGCACCGTGTCATCCTGGTGTTGCCACCGTAGTGTTGCTTACAAACCCCCGGCGGTAACTGAGTTGATAGTGCTCAGCTCGGAGCTCCGTGATGTGGTTTGGTGTGGGGGAGGATAGCAGCTACCAGCCAGATAAACACTCAGCATTGGTTTGCACAGCAGGAGTAACATGGCGGCACAGTTAGCCAGCAGAAATGTTGTTTCACTACCGCGAAGGTCAGAGCCGCGTCTGATAAACGGAATTTAACAGCGAGGACACGGAGGAAAGTATTAAATCGTAAGTAGCCACACGTGTTGGTGCCTCTTGTTGAGGACTGGGGAGGGACGGACGTGGTTGTGTGTGTGTTTTTTTTTTTAGCGTTGTTGAAATCCGTTCTCCCAATGTGAGGGCTTCAATCTCGGTTGTGTGTCTGTCTGGCACAGGCTCTCGGCTTCGGCGTTAGCCTATTAGCACAGCGTTAGCTTCTTGGCTAAGCCTGTGTCAATAGTTTTTTATTTATATTTCTGCAGCGAACTCAATTAACAAGCGAGCGTTTTTGCAAAGCGAGTTATTGCAGCGTATGTCGTTTGTTTGTTTTTTAAAAAATATATATGTTTTTAAAAATTTGGTGGCGGTGGTGTTTGGTGACATGTACGTTTTTTTTAGGTGCGGTGGGGGGTAAAAGTACAAACCCCACAACGTGCACAATACTTTCATATGTCATTGTTTTATTTTGTGCTGAGTGAGCGGGTGCACACACACACACACACACACACACACACACACACACACACTCTAAGTTCGCCAGTTAACAGCAGGGACGTTAGTTAGCATGCTAACTGTTTTAGCTGCGGGCTAAGTCTGGGCTGCTGCTTTTTCTTTTTTTTTTTTTTTTTTTTTTGGACCGTCGTTGTCAGGAATATACTGAGTGAGTCAGGACACTTCTCACCACCATGTGTTTGAGCGGGCACTTAACCTTGTTTGTTGTGGTGTTAACCATGCCCCCGTACTACTTGCTACGTTAGGTAAGTTGACAAAAAAGGGGGTGCACTCATTTTTTTTTTCCTCTTGTGTTTGGCTATGCTCCACCACTAATATGCTATGTGTTAGCAGCCGAGCTATAAGATGAGCACTTATTTATTATATTTAAAAGAAGTTATCAATAGACTGAGCTATACAGCAGAAATCCTGTACTGCTTTTCACTTTAAGATTGCCAAGATGAGGGGAGGAAAAAGTCTGCACAGGGCTTTTGCAGTTTCTTGGTGGTGTTGCTGTCCAAAATAACTTAAAAAATGATGAGATGTAAATAAAGGCCAGACTTTAAATTGCAGGAGATGCACCCTGAAAATGTAAGGCAGGCAGGCAGTATATAGGGGGGATGCTTGCTTATGTGTGTTGCTTTGTTGTGCCTGTGTTTGGGAGTACACTGCACTCCTTTTAAGGGCTCTCCTGCTTGACTGATTCAGGACTATACAGGCAAAGACAGCTTGTGCCATTTCAATGATTGTCAGCGCTCCTCTCAGTAATGCTGGAGGAACGCATCCCGTGGAACCAGTTGAGCAGTTTCTGTTGCATCACCCTAACCCACCTGATGGTGCACAGTGCTCCTGGTCACACACATCACAGACAGGGAGATTTAACGTGACATGTTGTCCAGCTGCGATTTGGCTCCAACTTGTGCAGATGTGATGACTTGGTTTTCAGACAGATGTACCGGTAGTCACATGCAAAGTAAGCATGGTGAAAATGTGGTTGACAGCACATTGAAAAAAAAGGCCCAGATGCATTTTAAATGGCTGAGCTTAAAGAAACCTGCATGTCATGTATGTGTGCATGTAAACTCCTTCTGTCAGCCTCAGTAGCTTTATATATTCTTCAGTGTAAGTTATTGACGTTTTGATTTGCAGTGAAACAAAAAATATACAAGTATTTATTTTTGTGGCTTGTGGCTGATCAAACCGTTTGTCCTTGGAAGACAGGACAAGTCAAGAAGTCAAGTTTCCCTCCAAACTGACCCGGTTTAGATTTGGGAGTGTTAGATGAGGACATGAAGCATCCTCTTCTTGTTTGAAAGAAACGTAGTCCTGCACAGAGAGAATCGTGCATTCCTACAGTGTGTACCTAGTATTGCTTTTTGTTTGTTTCATTTTAAGGTCAAAACATACTTATGTATAATTGGTTTCTCAAAATGGGGTCCGGGGACCAACTGGAGTCAGTTGTAAGGGGGTCCCGGGCAAAAGGAGGAATAGAGTATTTTAAAGATTTATTCCATTTTAGAAAGATGGCACAAGGAAAGGGTTTGGCTGTTTTGATAGCTTTCTGATTTCATCATTGATTGACAATGAAGACTTTATAAACCTTAACTTTATTAAATATTACTCAGAGGAGGAGGAAATCCTCTCAAATTGGGGGGTCTGTAGCCTAATTTTCATCAATTGTAGGGGTCCATAACAAGAAAGATTTTGGAAACCTTGTTATTATATTCATATAACAGAGGGTTTTGCCGTTGGCTGATTACGTTACTTGCATGTTGTTTTGACAGTGCAGAAGGATGACTGTTGGGATGATGACAGTCCAGGAATTCATGCGAGTGTGTATGCAAGTATGTGGATGTTTACACAAGGATAACTGACTGGAGGTTTTCTCACACTGCCTTAGCATAGCCTGTGTAACGGGTGTTACCTCTGAAGTAAGTCTCTCCCCGAACACGTTGTAAACTATGGCTCTAGCAACAGGTGTGTGACAGTAATGCCCGGCTTGTCACATGATTCGGAAACAATCTCTATCTATCCCTCGTTAGCTGTCTTCTCCTCTCTGTCTGGAAGCCACTCAGCCCTGTAATTTCCTTCACACAAACTCGTCTTTCTGTGGTGCCGTTTGGCTCTTTTGGGTTGTTCAGTGTGTGTTCTTAATTCTATAAACAAAACAGCATTTTCCAGTGCAACCTCTCATTTTGTAATCTATGACTTTTGCCCTGTGATAAGTCGCTTTGCTGCATCACCTGAGCGACACAGTTATAGTTTGACCCTTGTTCTGTAGTATACGCTGCTAGTTCTGGGGATTTTGTCTGTCACTATTGGCCTAATACGATGCAATCTGTGCTATAACCTTAAACTTAAATGCTATTTTGTATTGACGATCATATATATTATAAGATGGTGCAAAATACAGTAACTGCAGAGATTGCTCCAAAGTTGTAGGTAGTCTAAAACATCTTCTGTCTTTGACTAGCAAGGCCAAGAAAAAAAACTGAATCATATATAATTGTCTTGAGCGTTCTGTGAAACAGCTCTGTATTTTATTTTTTATTTCTTCTGTTTCTTTAAATTTACTTTTATTCAATATTTTGGGGTTGCTGCAGTGAGAAGTATACTTTGGGTCAATACTGATTGAACAACAAAATATTGAGCACAAAATCGAGTTTCGATTGAATCGAGTTTCACTGAGCTACACAGACTCTGTCTGTGGATAATCTACAATTTGGTCAGTAAATCTAAGTGAAATGTGCATTTTTTTTTTATCTAAAGTGAATGCACCGCATGACACAAATGATAGGGTAAATGCCTAAATCACATGAGGTCCCCAGGAAATTCTGGCCCATTGTTATTAGGGCATTACGCTTATCTTAACAACTGAACTTATTTCCGGCTTGTAATCAAAGCTCCATTCAAATCACGAACAGTTTTAGAACATTTATAACACGTCTTCAAAGCTCGCCTCTAGGCTTTTAGAGCCGAAATCATTAGCCAGTCAATAAAATAGTCTATCAGTCGAACATTCTGATAAAAGATTAATCATTTGTCAAATTTAAAGCTTTTCTGGTTGCAAGTTGAAAATTTTAACATTTGCCTGTCTTCTACGATAGTGAATTGAGTATGCTTGAAGGCTCAGACTGGTTGGTCAACACAAGCAATTTCAATATGTTATCAGATTTATTAAAAATGAAAATTAATAGTTTTCATGTCTGAGAAATCTTGCCATATTGTGTTGAAGCTAAAGATGATAAATAAACAATCCAAGCAATACTTACGTCATAAAATGACATAAGTCTCTTTGTAAACACGTCACATTCGACTAGTTAAATACACGGTTCCTTGTTTCCACACACTTCTCTTTGCTAACAACATTAAGTTGACTCATTCGACCCAGGCTGGAAAATGACATCCCTGTCTCTGCCGCTTAGTATGGCCAGCTTCTGAACAACACCACACTCCTCTCTCTCTCACACAGGCGGCTCTTTAACTTGTACTCATGTGCTACTCTTTTTTTTTTTTTTTTTTTTTTAAAGCAATGTCAAATGACAACATCCAGCACCAAGAGGCCAGCAGGATTTGGGGCTGTCATACGAATGTTGCAAAGTATAAATGCCCTTTCTCAAAAACATACAGCAAGGAATGGGAAAAAATGCTAGACCGTTTTTAAAGAATACTTAATTTATGAGAATTTCCCCTTCTTTTATGTTTTTCTTATTTAATAAATAACCTTTAGATAGTTAGACCGAACTGATAGACTTTGGCTGCGATAAGACAAGTCAGACAAACACACAAGAAACCATGTGGTTTTTCCCCCCGCAAGTTAAGATGTAACAGATCGGACTACATTGTGTTATCTGTCCATCACATGCCGTATAAGGTCCACAGTGTATTCTTGACATGATGCACCGCTCCCCCTGGTATCTGTTTGCCTTGTCTCGCTGGGCATCTCACCCTGCTGTCTCTGCGTTTGTGTTGTCATGGAAACAGCAGTGTGACAGGTCCTGGGTGGGCGTGAGGGATGAGCTGTGGGGAAATGGCCAGGTTTTTACAGCAGAGGGAGAGAGGAGGGGAGGGGGGAAAAAAGGCAGAGGAGAGACGTCTAAAGCGAGGCAGAGATGGTTGATGGAAAGCTCGCTGAGAGGGCTTTGACATGGAGGAGGAGGAGGAGCGGGAGTATTTACTCTCTCTCTGCTTCAAGGCATGTTGTTATTGTGTTGTTTAGCTGACCTCAAATCAGCCAACCCATTTATCTGTGTTGAGAGTAGATCCTGTCTTGTTAACAACAGCCTGTACAAGTTTTTTTTTGTGTTACCCAGAAAGCACAGTGCTTGTCGTGAAAGAGTTGAAGATTCAACGTGCAGACAGATATAAGCTGAATTATTCTTTTTCTCGTGATCAACAGGAGAAGGACATTACGTGTTTTCAGAGAATATTGAATCCAGCATTGGAGCCTGTATCAACTCTTGGATAAGTTACACCTTTTTTAGTCCGCCTGCCCAGTGTTTGGCTATCAAGAAGTCCAATCTGTGATGACAGGCCATGGAAGAGAATGTCTCTCAAAAGTAACACTGAAAAACCTTTCAGCTCTGTTGGCAAACAAAAGCACCGTTGGAAGTGTCCTTGACTTGTCTGTTATCATTTTCATGTCGGTTCATGTTAGAGCGACGCGGCTCATTATTTGAATCTGTAATGTTTTCAGAACTGAGATTTGTAACAGCACACCATCAGCTGCCTCATGCTTTACTCCCATGGAGACTCCGACCAGGCGCTCCAAGGAACTTGAGGCTCACAGACGCTCCTGTACACGCTCCTCCACTTATGTAGGTCAGCTACTGCAAAGTGCATATTGATCTCCCAAGCTAAATGATATTGTGGTGTCTACTGCTCATCGCCGAGAAGGTGCCCCTTAGCCAGTTTGGCTTGAACAGAGGAGGCAACAGAGGTCACATGACTATGTGACAATGCTTCTGCAGCTGTTTTCCCTTGTGTTGTGCGGCTGGTATTGCGTAGCTGTACAACATAGTAGATCTAATAACGGATACTGTTTTGAATGTGTACTGTAAGCACCTCATTTTCATTTTAGACGAGCTGGGCTTCCTTTTTTCTTTCCACAGTCATCACTGCTCTGATGATGATGATAAAATATGCAATTTAAAAAGTACTTATTTACACATGGAGCTTATAAAGCTCTTTATGGAAAGGCGTATAAAAACAGACCCCAAGGAAAGACGAAGATGGATCATAAAGGTATTCTCTAAATTGATGCATGGCAGGACGGAGTCGTACATAAAGGTTAAGCAGTGCGCTTTGAAGTCTTAATTTGTGTGAGTGAATTGCTCCCTCCCCCCCTCCACAATGTGTTTGTGGCACTGGGTGCTAGCATGTGGTTGGCACCTTTCCCACTGCCCAGGGTGGAATCCTTGGCACCGAGGGAGGGCGAGAAAACTTGGATTGAGCAAGCTGCCTGCCGGACTTGGGTGGGTGGTCCAAAAATATGCAGCGCGAATCGCCCCCCCAAAAAAGAGAAAAAAAACCCAGCATGCAGTATTATTCTGCAGTGGAGGTAAACGGCATACGTTCACCAGCATCGCAGGCCGGGGCTAAGGTAGCATGGAATGACATGTGCAGAGCAGGAGCATTTCTCACTCGCTTGTCATAAAGCCAGAGGAATGTGGGGATTCAGTTTAAGGCTTTTCATTTCTGTACACATTGTGAGGGTCAAACTCTGACCAGTATGATTTCTCTTTCCCTCTCTCCCTCACATTCTCGCTCACTGTCTCTCGCTCTGTGCTGACTCAGCAGTGTTCCCTCGGTGACCTATAATATGGTTTTGCTTGCTTTATCTTTACTGTTTTCATCAGGGAAGGGAATCTCCTTAGCTGACCTGTGTTTTCCACCCATAATGTACAGTTCACATATACTGTAGGTTATTGTGGCTAAATTAAGCACAGAGTCATCAGCCTGAAGTACTTGTTTTCCTTTTATTAATTGCTGAGAACATAAAATGTTGCACAGGTTCACGAGCCTCATATCACGCCCCGTTAACTCCCACAATGAACCGTAAATGGTGAGTGAAACGACCAATATGAGTAGGTGAACACGGTGTGCATGTGAATCAGCTCTTTTAAGTATTGTACAGTGAAGTAGAACAGAGTGTACCAATTATTTCCCCTCATTTGAGAAGAAATATGATGAGGACTAAAACTATAGGGCGACACCAGACCAGGGAGAATAGTAGAAAATGTTCTCACATCAAACAAACCTCCTGATACTGAACAACCAAAGAGAAATTTAGGAAAAGAAAAGAAAGTAGTTTTTCTCTATTGACGAGGTGGATATAATTATTCCAGCTCCATTTATGAAAACCCTAAATTTTATTTTTATAGATTATATGTCTAAGATTAGGGTTGGAAAATTCTGGGAATTTTCAAAGTTGGAAACTTACCATGGCAATTAACGGGATTTTTTGGGAATAAACGGGAATAAACTGAAAATTGATATAGATTAATAGAAAAAACAATTGGCCCTTAACAGGGAACTTAAATACTGTTGTGGGAAAATATTTTTAGCACAATCTTGACAAAAAACACCAGATTTCATGCAAGTACACCTGAATATCTGCTATTCCTCCATCACATGCACATAGCATACTGCTTACTGCAGAGCTATTGAGGCCACGCTCCCTACATGCACTGTGCATTCCTCCATCACATGCACAGATGATTTCTACAACCCTGGGCCACACTTTGGAGCCCAGAGCACAAGACTATTGAAGCCACACCAGTAAGCCTGTGGACTACATAATATTGTTCAATAAAATAATTAAAACATGTCATGTTTTTTTAATTTAATTATTTTGCATGGATGTCTGCTTATGACAAAACAGTGTTTATATTTATGTTTGGATATGATACAGTTCGTTTAAAGTACCCCCAATTTCCAGTTAATTCCTATAAATTTCCATAATTCCTATGGAAATTCCCCAACTTAACTTCCCATTGAAAGTTTCCAGAAATCTACCCCTTTGCAACCCTATCTAAGATGCTTATACCATGTAAACATGAAGGTTCAGTGTTTACTCTATTTTGCAAGTAGGAACTGCTCAGAAAAATACACTGCACCTGTTGTGTTGATTGTAATGAAGGAATACGTCACTCAAATGAAACAGTATGGCTCTTTCATGGACTGGAGACAGAAGCAATGTCAGGCTTTGACTAAGAATACATTACTTGCTAGTGAAATAGATGTAATGTTGGGGTTTAGTTTGTATAGGCCCTGTTGATAGTAATTAAATAAATTAAGGTAGGTTTTGCACATTTTTAATGTTGGTAGAGGGACAAGAAAGCATTTTTCCACCGTCCCCTAATATAATTGGTATTGAACATGCACAACATATGTTGTAGAAATTGAGATGAATACACCCCCACCACTGCCGCAACATGAAAAGGACAGAATCAAATGGGCAACAATGAAAAACATGACAGCAACATGGCTGTTAACACAGTGACAAATAATTCCTGCTGCGCAAGTTCTTGAGTTTATAGAGATTTATATTTTTCTTTTTGCCATTTGTGTTTTTTTTCCCGATACTAATGCTAACAAAACAATTTCTGGTTTAATATATCCAGGTGCTGAAATTCGACATAATTTAATTACACCCTTCCCCCCCATCACACGCGCCCATATTTGTCCCACATGGCATATGTAAGTGCATGTGTTTGTTTGCACGTTAAAGTGCTACCATTCATACCTTTTACTCCAGAGGTTTGTGGTTTTGGCACCTGAAGATGTGGCGGGCCGTCAAAACAAAACCGCCTCCCATCTCATCTGGCAGTGGAGTGCAAAACAAAAGCACTCATTGGAGAGGAGATTACACAGGAGATTCAGAGCCATGTTGTTACACCAATGCTCCCACTACAGAAGCTGACACACAATATCTTCATTTAAAAGGTCAGTGTAGGAGTGGGGTTCTTTGGCCTTTTTAATCAAAATAACAGGTAATGACAGAATTACAGATGTCGTCATATAGTTCACCATCATTAAAAACTGAATATTAAGATAATTTATCGGCAGTGTTTGGGAACACTAATTGGGACACGCAGTCTAATTCCATATTAGATAAATGGTTGTGAGTGGCCCAATAAGATCTGAATTTATCTCTATAATACCTTGTTGGTAATTCTCAACGTAGCTATTATTAGGAAGGGTAGGAGGTGACAAATACACTCTTTTCCCAAATATTATACTATAGACATCTCAACACATTTACTTCAAACCTGGACCTATAATCTTTGATTTCACAGAAACCCCAATTAGTAAAAAAATATCACGTTAGCTCCTGTTAGTCACCTTTTGTCAATGACTTGCTGTGCTAAATAGCTAAATAAAGGTTAAGTAGACATAGTTGAAGGGTCTACCTGACCTGGCTGTCGCCAAGTGTTTCAGCAGAGGACTGTAAATGGAGGGAATGACCGAGCGAGAGAAGGCTGCTTCACTTTGCTCTTTGCTCTGTCTGGTCCAATTACATGTTCCACTGTCAGAGCAGCAGTGCTCTTAATCAGGTAATGCTGGGGTTTAAAGGCATCTTCCTAAACGTGCTCCACAGATTGTTTCTCTGCTCACACGTTAATTCACTGGAGCAGACAAACACCAAGAGCCATCTACTCTCCTCTGGCTAATTTAAGTCCAAATTGAACTAGTTTTCTGTAGCCGTGCTTTGGTTGTCAGACACTGTATGTGTGTTTGTTGTGCATTGGCCTGTCACATTGTCTCAAGCCTTTAGATGATAAACTGACATAGTTGTGTCAGCTGATCTCCTCTTCCCCTCCCCTCCCTGCTAACATGGCACCTCCTTATCCTGAGTCTACTGCCACTGTATGGCCTCAGGCCTCCACAGGAACTAATTCCTCACAAACTGTGACGGGCAATAAAAGATGGTGGACACACACACAGGCACAATAGACACGCACACAGCTGACATGTAGAGCAGTCACAAGACGAAGCTCCAAATCATCTTAAAAGCATGATACAGTCAGCTGTACGTTCAAATTGTTCTTTCTGCCCACACCCTCACTCTGCATTTCCATAGCGGTTTCAGCTCCACACATTTGCTTTCTCTTGTCATAATGACTCACCTTTTACACCATGGCTTATCAGCCTCATTATGTTACTTATACATTTGTGTTTACTGTCCCCGAGATCACAGCTGAACGAGCTGGCTGTTGGCTGTTTTGAGCAACAGATGTAAGGGCACCTGGCATGCAGGGTTGCATCTGCATCAGAGCAGCCCATTGAAATCTGCTGGCATAGTGCCAGTGTATTAAGTAAGAGCTTCATGTGAGGATCTCTGTGCTGATGTTTCCAAAGATTTCAGTGAAAAAAGTACAAATCTTTAGCAGTCTTTTATATCTATAGTGAAGTGAGACATTCAAATTGGCACTTTTCATTAATTCATTTATTTATTATTTCTGGCATTGTCTGATGAATGTGATTCAGTGAATAGTTAGAGAGTGGTTCATCTTTTTAAAAAAGGTTTGTGAAAATAATTTTCTTTTTTTCTATCTATTAAAGTTACCCCTGGGTGCCTTTTTTCAGCTTAGTTTTGCGTTACAGCACGACAGTTAAACATCTCCCCAAAGAGAAGCCAGTACAACCACATTCCTGTAATGTTTGCTGTTGAGCATCTCCATTCACATAAATGTGTATTGAGTGCCTTGTTCTGGGGCATCCAAACACATAACAGAGGCAGTGAAGTTTTAGTTTTTCCAATGGCCACGTCATGGGTTTAAACCTGCTGCTGTGAGCTTTGGAAAAAAAAACAATACTTCGAAACTTTTTAAGCTGTCACAAGCCCTATTTGTGGCGAAACATGTATACTTTTGTCACCCTGTGCCTTTATCCATATGACGAAATCTTTGTTTGGCTGCATAATCTGATTATGTGGTTTACCACAGTTACTACTTTGCACCCCAGATGGACCAAAATCAATTGATTATTGGTTAGGAAGAGAATCTTGACCAAACCTTGCCGTTGACCAGCACTTAAAGGCCAGGTGTTTTCATTATGGTCGACATCAGCCTTGATTCTTATTGAATTGAAGGCCATTAGTGAGCCATTCAAAAGGCACACAGTAGGGGCTCCATTGGCGTTTAGCCCTTCTGTGACCTGTCCATTATGGTCAATTTCTAGCACATGAACTATCCACCCCTTTGTCCTATCTGAACCTGATTAGCTGGCTCATTAGCATTGTTAGCCCAGCCTGGGTGACAAAGCTTTTCACTCAGGAGGAACCCATTGCCAACGGTGGGAGAAAGAAGGGATTACAACTACCCGCAAAGCTTGGCTTTGGGTAACATTTCTGCTCACCTTCTATGATCCATCTGCTTCTGTGATGAGCGTGCCACATCCAAGGCTGTATGAACCTAAAATCTGTTATAGTCATTCAGTCAGGTTAAGTTGTCTTTCATGGTGTTTTTCTGTTTAGTTTCAAACTCGGTAATGGTGTTGTTTGACTTTCATTGGACAGGGATCATTTTGTTTTGTCGCAAACATTAAAGATTATGTGAGGCAATTAAACTGTCTATTAGTAATTATGATTTAATTTGCTGTGGTCTGTTTAAGGAACGCTTGAACTTTTCACCCGATGATCTTTGACCTCCCTTTAAATACCAACAGATGGTTGGACGGGTAAATGCAATGTATCGGGTTTTGGAGAAGGTGTGAGCTTTACCGTTTCGGCCTGTGTGTATATTGCTCTAGCTTCATCTGTCTTTGTGACTTTTAATATTTGTATTGAGTGTTTTTATTTCATGAAATGGACTTCATTTTTAACTTACAAGTAGCTTTATTGATTGTGCCATGCCAGTATTCAGGGTAACATGAAACTCAATTAATGTTGCTGTCAAAGCTCAGTGGCAGTCTTGGCAGGGTTGTGTGCTTTTGTTTAGGTGACATCATGTGTCAGTTGGCACTTCTGTGCCAAGCAGAATAGACCTTCAAGCATAAAAAAACGCTCCTATCAAGGGGCAAAGCCTTCTTCATAAGGAGCACTACTCCTCCTTCGGGATGGGAATTGATAATATTTTTACGATTCCGATTCTATTATCGATTCTGCTTAACGATTCGATTCTTTATCGATTCTCATTTGGGGAAAAAAAGGAGAACAAACAGTTTGATCAGCATCAGCTAGAGGAGGTAGTGAACTGGAGCGAGTAGCCTACTAGTACAGCTGCCAGCCTCTGAGCCAGCCAGACTCTCTCCCTCGTCATGGTCATCTTCTAAGTGTAATGCAGAAAGCATTCGTTTAATGTGAACTGTTATAGCATGTTTTACAAAGAAGCACATCGTGCTAACATGATGGAGGTGTGTTATTTACCTTCCGTAGTAACCGCAGAGGTGGTCATAGCCTGGCTGCTGCCCCTGCTGCTAGGTTGAGATTCGTCTCCAGTCCGAAGCGTGTCAAAAACACGACATTCATTTAAAAATATTGCATGTTGTGTGCGCAAATGTTTCTGCATGTTCGTCGTGTTCCTTCCCGATGCTCTTATCTCCACTTTGCAATGATTTCAAGTCGAGCTGTTGCCATCTGTTTTGGTAAAATGCAGCCAAACTTTGTAGCGTTTGAATCGAGTGGGTGACATTGTTTACTATTGTGCACTGCACGTGCGAAACTTGCGTAAGTTACGTGGCGTAATTTCTCACGCTTGCTGGAATCGAGCGTGCGTAACTTCCGCAAGAAGTTACGCAACGTAATTCGTGCTTTCTGGAATCGATAAGGGAATCGTTAGATAAACTGCCAAACGATTTCATGGGATTGAAACACACGGAACCAGTTCTCAACAAGAACTATTCCTACATGTCTAGATGATTTGCATGCAGACATATGTGCATGCATGCATCTGGTGTGACTTCCCTGTGGTCCTGAATCACACCAAAAGTGTCACTAGCGGGTCCTCACCCCTAATATCACAGGAAGTGTTGGCATAGCTCAGCTGGTCTAAATATGTGAAACGGTTGTTTGGTACATTCTTAGATGCTGAATATTGCCCATACTTCACATGGGGAATTAAACCTGTATAAAAGTATTCAAGCACAGGCTACCACACAGGCTACCACACTAGTCAGTTAAAATGTAACTGGATGTACAGTTGCTTCAGTTTTTGCTTGTGAAACAAATCTCTGTGTTGTGTGACATCATCTACCCATGATTCATGTCTTCCTCTTGTACTGCTGATTGATTTTCTGCGAGGAAATCACTATTATTAAATGGAGCCTCTCAGCAATTGACTTAAATTTATGAACAAAGAAAGGACTCTTTTCTGTGGGGGAAAGAAAAAAAAATCTATCACTTGGAATTTCTTCATCTAGTTTGGCGATCTAAAAAAAATGATTGCTCCTAATGTAGTTCAATAGAGTGTTTTCACACTCTTGGTGTTATTCTGTCACTCAGTCCGCAGATCAAGGGCCGTACTGAGACTGAGCATGTGACAGCATTAAAGCTCAGAGGAAATTCCTCCAGAGGATGAGAGCTATGAGCCATGCAGGAAAGGGCAAGGGAGAAGAGGAAGGTGCAGTTAAGAAATATAGAATCTAATTTAAAAGATGATTGACTTTGACATTCAAGACGTATCGGCTCATTCCCTGTGCATCATGTTTAGTCCTACACAGATGCTAAAGATGAGTCACGATTTCATATTTAAATTAGACATTTGGCCACCTTCCCTCATTCATCACAGATTTCAGCTGTTTGGGTGTGTGGCGTGCAGCAGTTGAGAGTACCGAATATCACCTTTCCACATGGCTTCTAGCTACGGACCTGTGCAGGGTTGAAAAGGGGAATCGGTTTACTCTCCAGTTATGTCAGCGCATGACATCACGTGAACGCATTCCTCAGCTGGCTCACTTGGCAGGTATTTGGGAGAAATCGCCCAGGCCAAGAAGAGGCTGGCTGGCTGGCTCTCCCTTCATCGGGCTACACACTGTACAAGATGAGCTCCTCCACGGAAACCTTTGATGGGGAGGGTTTTTTTTTTTTCAGCATAGACAAATAGAGTCCCTTTTTTTTTTTTTTTTTCTTGAGTTACGAGTTGCATTTTCTAATTATCCAAATGGGAATATGATTTAAAATTGAAACTTTTCTCCTGTCTAATTAATTGTGCTATGAGATTAAAAAGACACACTCTGTTCGACGATGTAATAGGCTGTAAGGTCCCCAAGGAGATAAAAAGACCCCATAGACACTTAACTTGCAGCTCCATGCTAACTTAATGCAAACAGTTTGCACTAGATATGATGACTTGTTGTAAGAAGCACATTAACAGTTAACTGAATGGCTGTTAGCTATTTGAAAAAGGGGCTGGCATTTTTTTGTCCGTGTACTTAGACTGATTGCACTCTTACTTATAATACAGAAGTACATCATTTTGTGTTGAAGTACCTGTTTCCTTTTTAATTATCCGTTTTCAAATGTGTATCGAAACTCAGTGAGTTTACTCAGTGAGGGTTGGCTGTGAGAACTCGCAGTATGATTTGTCATATGCACGCTGTACTATGGCAATACTTATCTAGATCTTGTGCAGCTTATAGTAATTATTGTGCAGATTAATGATGAAACATGGACAGCATGAGATTAAATCCTTTTTACACCTAAACATCCTTGTAAGAGAACCCCATCTCAATAGTTGTTTCAAGGATTTCTCTTGTCTTTTCTGATGAGATTTTCATGGGAGCCATGTCCTGAATCATCTGTGTGTGATGAGTGGTCCACATTCTGAAAACTATAAACACTTTTTAGTGTAACAGGGATTAAAAGACAGAAATAAATGAATCACCTAATCAACTGTTTTGATTTTCTGCTTTTTATATGATAGTAAACTTAATTTGCGCTTAGGACAAAACAAGAAATTCGAAGACTATCCAACAGGCATTTTCCCGTTTTGCCATTGATGAAGAAAATAATCAGCACATGAGTCAAGAATGAAAATGAGTTTGCTAAACCTGTTATTACAAATTCAGTTATCATCATGTACAAAAATGATTACCACGATCTTAAAGCATTCCCTTACATTGTAATACCTTTGTGCTGCACATCCCAATCTTGCTGTTCTTTCTTCCAGCAGGGAGAAGTGGATGATGCTTAAAGGTTTCCTAGCATTACCGTCTTGCAGCAATGGCCTGAGGGACTCTCTGGACTGAAACCAAGGTGAGAATCAAAGCCACAGCCAACTCTTGCTTTTACACAACTCTACTGTGCAATGTGGCAAATAGACACTCCAGTACTTTTCAGTCTTGAATTGTTTTTAATGACATTTATGATACTTAATGTGCGGCTGTGAAAACAATCCCACATTTCCGCTCATGCAGCATTTGTTTTATTGGCTCGTGTTTCTTAAATGATTTCTCTCACTAAAAGGGGGAGACCGTTGATGGTGGTTTTGATATGAAAACCTCCAGGCATTCTGCCACCACTGTCAGATGGGACACAAAGTGATAACGTTGTTTACATGTCAGGATTCACTTTTTAACAATGCGTCATATTGAGGGTTTCCCTAAATTGTGCAGATACGAGTGAGATGGACGTCTGCTGATTTCCACCCCCCCCACCGACACCCACTGGCCTCATTATTTGCACATTTCTTCCTTTTTTCCTAACATCCGGTAGTGTCCACATCTCGCCGTTGTGCGGGCTGCATCCAATAGTCCCGTTGGTCCGCAGCAATAATCCATCTTGTGTGAAAGATTCATGGCTAGGATGTGTCTTTTAGGATTACTGCAATGCCAGCAGTCAACATCATTTTTCTGAGTGAATTCTCAAGCTAATAGTTTACATTAACTGTCATGAGTGTGGCTGCACTGCCCATTCTTTTTACTAATGTGTTACGCTTTTGTGCTTCTCGTCAAGAGCTGTTACTGTTTTTTTTTCTTGCCCTCAATATGAGTCATCTAACATAGAGTGTGTTCAGAGTCTCAGTCTAATATTTATATTTTCCCGTGTAGTATCGCTGACGCAGGGCACACGTAGATTTATGTTGACCTATGGTAAAAAAAAAATGGTGACGTTAATTCAGTTTGCAGTGTTTTGTATAGTATCGGTTGACAGTTGAGCGTCATGAACAAAATGCAGACGTTTAAATACATTCTGATGTCAACATCAACACTGTAGAGGCATAGTACACCTGAAAAATGCACTGTCGGTGTGGGCATCGTTCATTGAAAGTGTTTCCGGCTCCACATTTCACTCGTATCCAGTGCTTAGCACAACAAGGTGTTTGATAGCTACCCAGCACAATGGCTTACAAATACCTCGATTGACCCCGATACAGATCATACATAGAGATCAGCTCAGAAAGTCCATATATTTAACTTTATACAATAATCTGATGCGCTATCAGCCACAGATGAATTGTTGACAAGATGGTTGTGGAGAGGTTCTTATTTATACCAGTTAATCAATTTAACAATCCCTTGACTCTTTGTCTGCTCCTTGATTCGAGCTCTCCTCTGTGTTTCTCTTTGACAGCCAGAGCGTTCTGTACTTATTATACAGAAACCCCTCCCCTTTCCTATCCTGCGACATCCTGAAGTGACTGCCAGTGTTAAAGATTCATGAGCGTGATCAGCTTTCAGTAAATGGGGAGGAGGAGGGGGCCTGGCTCTTGGTTGCACTCCGGCACTTTAGAGCCATTACCTTGCAGTGATTCTAGAGTGGACGAGCTCTTGAGTGGGACTTGGTAGCAGGCAAGGTGCATACCTCTCTGTGTAGTACGTCAATAGTGGTTTGTTTGTGTGTTGTCATTTGGATAAAGTAGATTTGTGAGTAACTAGATAAATGGGGGGTTTAAATGTCATTTAAGTAACTCGTAGGCATCGCACAGAAGTAGGTGAGTAATAGAGAGTGAGCTTAAAGGAGAGAGATGAGAGCTGACTATATGTATTTGCTTACTATGAAAATACAGTCTCAGAACACTGACACCCAGGGTCTACTGAACACAACGCCATACACTCTGCGAACTTTCTCCCATGACCTATTTTTGTTCCCTTTGTTTCCTCATCTTCCTTTGCACCCTGCTCTTTCATTCTCTCCGTTGCCTCACTCCGTCATTGAACTGATTCCCTCTATATGTTCGGCGGTGACATGCCCATCACTCAAGTCTTGTTAAATTCACCCAAGATTCAAGGTTTCAAATTCACTTTGCTCTTAATCTCTTTCTATCCATCATCACATTCCCCCATATGCCTCTCCCTTGACCCAAACCTAATATCAGAACATCTGGTTCAAGGTAACGGCAGCTGTCAGCGGAGGCCAGAGTTCACCGCAGACCCCCACCCAAGTTGCGTTTTGTGGAAAATGATATTGTTTTTAAATACACGTTTGTCTTTAATACCATCTGACATGGTTCCAGCATGTTTCTGTGTGTTTTGGCTCTCTCAGCACTTCTCCTCACCCTTGCAAATATTGAGATGTAAAATGAGAAGACACGAGTCCTCTGGGCCCCTCCCCTGTCATGATTTCCTCTTCAGTTTGGGGGAAATAAATGGCCCATGTTGCAGCCCTCCAGAAGCACTCTTTATTGGTGCACTCTTGTTCTCCAATTCTCTCTTTCTCTCTCTCTCTGGGCCTGTTGTGCCAAGAAGCCATGTGAGGACAGATTACACACCAGCAAGACATTGTTCACTGCCCCACAGTGGTTTTGCACTTTCTGGAGGGGCCCCTCATTATTATAGTGCAGAAGACTTCAAACACTTCCCCAATAGCTTTTGATGCAGTTTAATGCACAGTCATGCCCAGCACTCTCTGAGCTCCAGAAGCACTGGGTGTGTCTTTATAATCAAAGCCCTGCTAACCCACATGATTACAGGAATTGCATACTGGCACATGCCCTCTCCTCTTGGCAATCAGACGCTGTATTTATAAAAAAAAAAAAAAAGTATTTATTCCCTCTCTGCATCCGCTTTTTCCCTCCATTATACTATGACTGGAATTGGTGATTCATTGCTTTTGAAGGGTCCCCCCCCCCCTCTGGTGATGTGCATGCAGCCTGGCACATTTTGTGTGGTTATGGCAGCTGAATTTTGTTTAAGAAAAACAGTCTAGTAGTAGTAGTAGTAGTAAGTTTGTTAGAAGGTGGCGTCACAGCTGCACAGTGTTTTTTTTTTGTTTAGTTTTTGTCGAGAAGCACATTACAAAGTCGGACACAGATGCATCCAATGTGGAAGAAACATTTGCATTGTCGGGGGTTGGGTAACTTGGCTAAAATACGTATCACATATTAATAAAGATATTTGTTTATTTCAATATACACTCTTGCAGTCCAACTCAATAGATTAACATAGTTTTATTTGGCTGTTGAGTGAAGAAAATCTACTAACTACGTCCATATTTGCCTGGTGCATGGTGTTAATTTTGTGCCATGTTGTGGACTTGACTTGATTTTCTTCTCTTGCAATGTTTGGAAATCTCTCAATATTAAGGCAGTACAGTTCGACACCGCTACACACAACAACATCAATAACAAACATTTAATTAAAACAACACCTATCTGTCGTTTAAAAAAATGATCTATATAAAGGAATCTATGACTGAACTGTCGAATTGTATTAGATTTTAAAGGTGTACATAATAAAGTGGAGTGTGTATTACAATATGGTAAATTTATGCAAAATAATACATCTCTTGCAACCTGCCTGAAATGTATATAATGATGAAATATGACCATAACTTTATGATATGAATTTGAAAAAGACAATACATTATGTAGTTGAATATGTATCACACAAAAGAGACCCATAGTCACTACTTTGCCTCAGGAGGTTTTGCGTAATTGACTAGAATATTCCTGTTTAGGTACTTGTTATTAATTGTTTTTACTTATTTTGTTACTTAATTTTTGAAAACATTTGTCTAATTTATTGGCATCAGTCATTCCATACAGTGTTAAAGTATGTTGCACATTTTAAAAAATGACAACTTTTCCTTCTTGCCATCAAAATTCTGAAAGGATCTACATTGTTGTGAAACTGACAGCTCCACACTTGCAGACCAAAACAAAGTCTTGAAATTCGGACAATAGAAGCCCACCGCTGGCTGCTTTTGAGCACCCCCTTCGGAAAACGTCACCATGTCGTCTGACATCGCGGTTTTAGCCCAAAGTCGCAAAGTAAATCTCCCCCTTTCATATCGTACAAGTCGGGCAGCTTCACAGTCTAACAGTTGGGTTTTAAAGGTTTAATTTGTTTTGCTTTTGAGGTGTTTATTGCGCTGTGATACAGCATGTCATGTACAGGTTGTAGCAGCTGAGTTTGACAGGAGGAAACGTTGTCGTCTCAGCAGCAGTAGCAGCAGCAGCAGCCCCTTGTTGTCTCTGCATTCCTCTCCCGCCAGACAGGTTGGCTCCAGCTCAGTCCTGGAGAGTCTGCTCTCGTGACACCTAAGACATAAGCAATGACACACACCTATGATCACCTCCCTCAAGTGCACCTAGTGCTTTCAAAGTCAATTGATTTTTTTCAAACTTAAACTTGTGTCTGTGTGTAATCTTTTGTTGTTACTTTGCTTTTTTAAAGCTCGCCTGTGTAACTTCATTACTGTTGTTTTATACAGTTAAAAGTAAATATTTCATATTTTGCATATCATGGAGGTATTAAAATCTCACTTGTTGCGCATCAGTGTAATAAACAGCTCCAGATATTGGAAAATCATCAATGTTTTGTTGCTGAGGCAGTGGTTGTGGTTGCTCACAGTGGTTTAATAACCTAACCCTTCATTTAGCCTTGTGAGTCAGTCACACAGATAGAAGCTGAAAACCTGTAATGAAGTGAGAAGTGTTGAGTTCACACTGGCAGGGCTGACCTGTCAGCACGCAAATATACAATTATGGTCGCCCGTCTTATAAGCGCGTGTTTGTGCGCGAGAGAGATGGGAAGGGGGGGGTCCGGTCCGGGTGGAGGTGTTTACTACACTTATGTAAGAGGAAACCTAAGCTCATCACAGCTTCAAAGTAGCAAAACAACTACATGCAAGGCTATCTAGCTACCAATAAACCTCATGACCCCAGCATCACTTCCAGTCAGATCTCCAGTCTGTACTTTCCCAGTGATCATCAGTCTGCCAGCGCTTTGCCAGCAACAGGAAGAAGGTGACCAAACAAACTGTAGATTGCAGTTCCCCCGTTTATCAAGTATTATCGTGCGTCGTCCTTTTAGATAGATATATATATATATATATATATATAGATATATATATTTATATATATATATATATATATATATATATATAATATATATATATATATATATATATATATAAAAGCAGATACAGTCTCACTAGCTGAAGTACTTCCCTTCAACTCTAGTTCAGCTGTTTTCACACCATCTATGACTCATATAAGGTAGCTGAGACCGATGTGCTATATGTCTCAACTTGCAAACCTAATGAGCTAAATGAACTGACTGCTTGATGAAGTGCAAATTTGACATTTTCAGAATATGCCAATCAGTCCTGTATATAATGAGGGTACTTACACAATCCCCCGCTTACCCTGCATCACTCCCGAGTGAATGATATTTGCACACAGCACAGGTGTGTGTGTGGATAGCAGTCTCTTATGCATGCATGAATTGATCTATGCTCAGTAGATCTATACGATACTGGCAATGTTACCGCAGTTTTTAACATGTCCTGGAGGTAATTTCATTGTCTGCATGGTAGCTAAAGCTCATGCTAGCCCGGTCTTCAGTTGATAACAAGAAACACATGCTTAGTGCACAAGCTCAATCTGAATCTCAAATCTAAACTGTTTTTAAAAATGTGTGACAAAACAGTCATAATACCTTTTTGGAGTGGCGACTTTAGGGACTAAAAAATCTCACAGAAACTCCTCTGATCAAGCATGACTTCAGAAAAAACCCCAACAAAGAGACGGACTGTCATCATCAGCTGGTCGCACTTGTGCGTGCTATGTTTCACACCGGGGAGAAAAAAAAAGAACCAGCGGTGACGCTTCCCGAACAGCTCACTTTCATTTGCTATTACAGGTTTTTTGTTCAATATCACACTACAGGATTGCAAGTTCTAAATATTAAACATGTTTGGATCACAGCATCTCTTGTTTCGAATCCTGAAATCAGACTGTAACATGAAGAACAACCCCGCATCAAACATCTACCTAGTTATCCTCTAGTGTTGGGTCAGCATTAGTTCTATTGAAAATAATAACAAATCTGAAGAAAATTGTTAATTAATTTTCAGGGGGTGGTTAAAGAGTTGTGTTGTACACAGCAGTGGAAACATTTTTTTGTTGCTCTCAGTTTCCTTTTTTAAATAGCTCTGTTTAACGAGGCAAAATTGGTTGTTGTGCCTGTCTTTTTCAGTCGTTAGCGACAGAAGTTGTGAGTGAATAATTTATATGCATGTGTCATCCTGAAGATAGATTAGTAGGCGTCATCGTTGGGCTAAGCTCAGGGCTGTACCTGCATTCAGAGCCATAAACATGATTGTCGGTGTCATCATTGACAACTCCATTATCAACATCACTGCCTGACATCTCTGATTACTCAGTGTGTGTTGTGTGTATTGGAGTGTGTAACAGGCAGCTGTACTGATATTTGTTTGTGTGTAAAGAAGAAGAAGAAAACCTCAGAGCAACATACCATTCATTTATTTCCAGATTTACTGTGGCCTGCAAGAGTTTTGGCAAGAAAGAGGAACTCTCCCCTAGTGGCTGATGTTGACAATTAACTCGGTGACACAGCTCTGTACAGTAAGTGCTAACACCAGTGCCCAGCTGTTAATAGCTGCCCAGAGATCCGGGGCATTCTCTAGTCTGCCCATGTGAACATTGTACCCCCCAGCAACAAAAAGAAAACGGCCTGCCAGCCTGCCGCCCGAGATGTCTGGCTGTCTGCGTTTGTGTCATTGAGACGTGCCCGGTGCTTTCAGTCTCTCTTATTTGTCTCAACGTACACTGACCCATCATTACTGCCATGTCAAGGAGACGAAGGCAACCAATCATATCCGGCCCGGTGGGACGGGCACAACCAATCAGGTCTAGAGTCCCCATGGTAACTTGGAAAGCTCAGGCACAACCAATAGGAACCGAGAGAGTGCCACTTAGCCACAAGAGTTTAATGGCCTGTTTCTGTTGTCATTAATAAAAGCACATAACCTCTGCTATAGAGACCGGTATAATTTCAGTGGACAGCACAGTGCCACGGCATAAAGACACCCTGATGGCGTTCAAAGGAGCATAATGCAAGGACACATGCACGGTGTGTTCATTGTGTTCATTACCTGTCCATACACTGCACAGGCCAATCGCGCTCAAGTCACTTGTCAACAGGAGAGTGGAAATGGGTTTTACCCTTCAGAGTCTCCTCTGCCTCTCTCTAGCCAATCACCACCGCTTTGACTTCATCCATTTGAGCGCAGACCCTACCATTAGCTTTAAGTAGGTCACTCCAGGCCAGGAGGGAGCCAGACTCAAGTTTGCATGGTCACTAGCTCCCTTTTTTTAGTTTAGCCTGCTTCTGCTAAGCTATGCTATTCCTCCCTGCTCTACATTGTGCTGTGCTGTACTCCGTTATGCCTTATGTAATGGCTGAGCAGCAAGTGGTGTGTGTCACAGCCGTTTCCATGGTTGGAGTGGCTGAGAGTGTATCACAACACAGCTTGTGCACTGTACTGGAGGAAAGAAGTCTTTTTCTTTCTCTATGTCGTCTTTCTGTCCCCCCCTCTCTCCATAGCTATCTCAAGGCAAAAGGCTGCAGATCACCCACCTTGCATGAACCAAGAAGAAATCATTTTTATGCATGTATTTTTTAAATGTCATTACTTGCTTTGGACGACGATAAATGTTCACGTCTTCTATGCACCAGATAGCTCAATATATTAGCTCGATTAGTCTATTAGCCGCCATCAAATTTTGGTGCAGATGATGGTGGTAATTAATAAGACATTACATCGATCAATAATTGATTATCTTTCATTTAGTGGCAAGTCCAGCCTGTGCTGGCTTGCAGGGTAAGAGGAGGAGCAGAATAAAATATGTCGGTATTGATGTTGAACATCTGCAGAGGGACAAACTTTTCGGACTCTCCAAAGGCTCTCGAGTTGTTGTGAATGATTTAGATTAAGAGCACAATATGACTCATGTTATCTTGTCCTGCAGATAAAGCTAGCAGTGTGTGGGGCGTAACGGAAACATCACTCAGCTTGTCACTTAGGATAGTGAAGTCGTAAAAAAATGAATACTCAGATAAATTTTTGAGTGACACTTACAAACGGCTGCAGGTGAAGCGTCCTCAGAGGTCCTCTGTAAAGGCACGCAAACACATGTTGTGATTGGAAGCGCGCTCGGCTCTCACTGCGAGCTGGCTTTGCTTGGTTTCGTGTAACGAATGGGTTTTTCTTGGTATATGGTTGAGCGTGCAGTCTGGTGCTGTGGGCGAAGCGCCGTGTTCTCATTTCAGGCTCTCTGGGGAGAGCTGCACCATCAGAGAGAAATGATTGAATCTCTTTCTCCGCTCCATTTTCACTCATTTCTCCTGGAGTGGATCAACCTGTGCCCCCAGCGCTGGATTGTCTGTGTGTGTCTGTGTGTGCGCGCATTGCATGCAGATGCCTATGCCGGCCTGCTCCAACACCTACAGTATATATTATTATATTCCACATAACTGTTGTTGTTGGAGTTTGTAATCGATCCATCATATGTCGGGTGTGTATGCGCATTTATGTCTTGCATATTTATTTTTTGTCTCTGTGTTTTCCAGACGCTGATATGCATTGAGGATGAGTGGAGTCGGTGAAAACTCATCTGACCCTGCCAGGGCAGAGTCGCGAAAACGCAAAGAATGTTCTGCCGAACTTCTAGGACCCAGGTAAGACTGATACCTCTGGCCAAGAAGCACATTCCCCCACCAAAAAAAATCTCCCTACTTGAAGACATTTCCTCCTTGATTTAACTGTATACTCTCAAAAGCGATGAAAAAAAAAATGGTTGGTTGGTGGTTAACAACTTTTCCCCACGCTTTGCAAAATTGCACATTTCCTCCTGCACCATCGATTACCCATTCTAAGACGGTTTAAGTAAAATCAAGCTTGAGTTACTTACATCCTGAAATATACAGTAGCATAATGTTATTGTGGCATCATAGCCTTAAGCAGTGTTGAAGTCTGTACAATAAATCTGCATAATTCATCTGTAGCACTCAAGAACGAGGCTTTTCCTCACTGTTGCAGTGCTCTATGTTGGCACGATAAAGAGGGCTAATGGTTAAATATATAAATACATTTATAGTAATGTAGAGAATAATTATCTTTATCTTTATCCTTCTCCTCTATGTCAAGGGTTGCTGTAAATGGTGTGCCCTTAGACTGACTAAATAAGAGGCCTTTTCAGTCATGAAGATGGATCCTCTTTTCTTATCTTTCTTTGCGACCTTTATTCTGTTATTGTGGTAGAATTGCTCTTAACATACATAATGTTTACCCAACAATTTTCCATGCTTTTTGTCTCCCTCCTGCTGTCACTGTCTTCTCTGTTGCTTTCATTTTCTGACCTCAGTGTTCTTTGTCCCCCCCGTAGCCCAAAGCGGAGCAACGAAAAGCGCAACCGCGAGCACGAGAACAAATACATCGAAGAGCTCGCCGAGCTGATCTTCGCCAACTTCAACGACATCGACAACTTCAATGTCAAGCCTGACAAATGTGCAATCCTGAAGGAAACTGTGAAACAGATCAGACAAATAAAGGAGCAAGGTACAGCCTGTCATTTAAAAAAAAAATATATATACTTTTTATGTCTGTTGAATTAAGGTGATAGGTCCTAAAGTACAAGAGTTACACTTCAACTAGCTGCTTTTTCTAAACCCTTTATTCACTATATTCGTTCATCCAATTTCTTTCCCTTTTTGAATGTGTGCAAATGGATTTAACACCTGTTAGATGAAGCTATTTATTCTTTGAATGAGCTTCTACAATATTATGAATATGTTCAGGATGTTGTGTTTAATATTGGAACCTTACGACAACAACAAGTGGCGCAGGTGGCACTGTGTTGGCAGACTGATTGTATAAATATTAAGGTTTGGAATCTTCTCCACAAACAACAACTGATGTTTGTTATTAAAGACCAGCACAATTGATTTAATGTTCCCTCCACCACTTCAGTATTTAATGTGAATGAACCAGGGCAGTTTTTGTGTTGGCTGCCGATCTTTCCCACTTCCATCCTGAGCCAGAACATCAGGCAAATGGATCAGCCTGTTCAGTTGTACTTGCCAGCTTCTCCTTCTTAGTAGTCTTTAGCAATTAGTTGAGGTCTGTCTTTTTACTGTTTTTTTTTTTTTTCTAATGTTGGATTTACTGAAACAAGATCAGTGGAATCTTTCTTTTTTTTTTTTTTTTACTTAGAGGTAGCTAAAAAAAAAGTCATAACCTTCCTCAGATGAATTTAAAGGCAAATACTAAATTATGATGAGGCTCGGATGATGCATACAAGAAAAGCTGCTGAGCTACTGGTAGACAAAGAGTGGCCCACTCGGGGTTTATGTGAATCAGATCAGCTAATGATGTCATCTTGTTTTTTTGTGACTCACAGAGCTAAACGTTATGTAATGGTGAGCAATGTGATGCAAAAATCACACACCAAAGTCTTATTTCCCTCTCCCTCCCTCTAACCCTCACTCTTTTTTTTTTTTTTAAGGTGAGATGACAGGATGACATCCCCTGTCCGCCTCTAAAGGCATAATTCTGTTTGTACAGCAACCACTGAAGGAAAGGGCTAAACAGTCCTCACTCCTCTGCTTTGTTCCTTAGACCTCAGCGGCCACCTTTTTTTTTTTTTCCTAGCTGACATAGAGAGCCGCCGCACAGTTCAGAGGCACAGCGATTTTAGCAGCCATTCATTTTTCTTTCTCGCTGCATTTGTTGTTGAACCAGGGATGAACTGAAAGCATTTAAATGTCTTTTATACTCAAAGTGGATCATTTTACCACCACCAGTTCTTTATTTCTTTACACCTCGTCTGTCATCTGGTTAGTGTTATGTTCTATGGCTGTATCAGATTGTTTATGGCACACAAGCTCTCTTTCTATAGGCCTGTTATTGTTTCCCCTCCCTAAGAACATCAATACTATGTGTAAAAGATATTCTCAGTTTATGGTGACATTTCAGAATGTATTAAATTACACTAATGTGACTTAATAACTCTCCCTGATTGGTGTCACAGCCCTGCAGAGAAGTGCAATGCAGGGACGATGGCCTTTGAAAAAGTGGCCTCCCACTGAAAGCTTTTTAATTTATCCCTGTTTGTTCCTCTTACTGCCGTCTGCATACATTTCGCTAATTGAAATCAGGGTGGAGTTGTTTATGCGTGGCATATATTTGGCGCTTTTACTGTTTCCAGCTTGTTGCATCTTAATAGACAATATGTTGAGTAATGATATCTTTATGGCGCCTATAAAATAATGGCATAGCCAAGAGTTTTACAGCTTTCTTGACACTCTTCATTGCTCCCTCTTGCCAACACAGTAAAGACCTGCCCTCATTGGCTGGAAGCTGAAATATACAGTAGCTGTTAAGTTGCTGCTAGTAGATAATTTAGTGCTGTTAGTTCCTATTTTTTTTAATTCATTATACACATGTGGACACTGTCCAGATACATTGTTTTTTAATTCAAAAGTGCAGAATGGAGTATATGGCAAACGTCTTGCCAGTTGCAGATTATGTCACATTTTAGTAATTACCAAACGCAACCCTTATAAAAAATTCAGCTCCTCCTTCTATCTGTGGCACAGCTCTGCAGACGGACAGAGAGCCAGAGAGGGTTGCACTGACACTGAGTGATGGGTCTGTACCCAGGGCAGCTGTGCTGGTATACCGGGCCCCGCTGGGCCTGGAGAGGTCCTGCTGATACACACATCATTAATGCTGAAAGAGATGAATGTGGGTCTGCGCGGTGTTGCACGAGCCCGCGGAGCAGGGGGGAAACCTGCATTTGTGTCAGCTTTCACACGTCTACACCCAAAAACAAAACCAAAAAAAAAAAATAAGAGAGAGAGGGAAGGACATGATTTTGTTTGCTTTTCACCACAACATTCTCTCACCATATGGTCAGCCCTCTTCTTGGCATGGTGCGACAGTTAAATGTGTCCCCCCCCAACAGCCCACTCATATTCCGCCTCTCATCATCATCTCCAAAAGTAGGGCAGCCTACGCTCTCAACATAAGGCTTCTCTGCGTGGTTATTAACCCAATCACTCACATGGACAAATGCACAGCACACCGTAGTGCAGGTACAGGAGCCTACATGATTTTCACTTCTAAGTAAATAAGTCACATGATCTTTTCTTTAAAAGGTTTGAAAGGTGCTATGTTTATCATTTGGAAACATAATCATTCAGCTAGCTTGTGTTTTGCAAAGGTATATAATATTGGTGCCATATGTGCATAGGTGCCATGCATATCTGTATGCGCCACAAGCTATATTCTATATCCATACTTGTAAATTACACTAGGAGTATGAGGTCAAGAAGAGACACTGCCAGCTCCAGTTATTTGAGAAAGGCTGCCCAGATGAAAAAGTGAGGCTACCCCATGGCTAAACAGTATCAGTGCTGAAGAGCATTCAGAATGTAAAATCTGTTCTTGTAGGAATAGTTCAAAATAAAGACTCTCAAGAATTGCTCGCTGTTTCTTGACAGTCTGAAATAATTACTGTGGCAGATCATCAGACCACCTTAAAGAGAGTAGTTGAGAGGTACATTTCAGAAAGCAGTTCATACTGTCCTGCCACTAATTTTATCACTGGAAGTGTTTGTTTACCTCAACGCAGCTGTTTTTAATTGTCTAGTTTGTTCGTTTAACTGTTTACTAATCTGATGGACACATAATGAAGTCAGAGTTGAAAACACTTACTTTGTGATCACAGTGTATTTAAAAACTTGTTTGGTTTCTAAGGTCCGACTTATTGCTTGACGTAATAGTAGCAACAGTTGTTTACACACTGTCAGTGTTTCCATAATAGACTTTTATTTTTTCGACAATGCAATCCATCCAGTGACTGCCACCAGTGTGGCAGCTGCGTGCTCTGACACTCATTTACAACAACCTTTCACTCCGCTCGTTGCTCAATGCTTGGGTTTGAGCCATGGCAACATGTTTTGACAAAGGAACAAAATGTGTTTGCTTTGTCGCAGCAAAGCTACTTGTTAAAAGTCTTGTCAACAAGTGACCTGTGGTCAATTTCAGTGGGAAAAGAAAAATGTTGTCTCTCTCTCTCTCTCTCCCTCCATGCATGATTCTGTGTTTCTCTTTTGCCTCTAAACATTTTTCACTGACTCTCCTGTTAACAGAGAAAGCTGCAGCCGCAAATGAGGAGGAGGTACAGAAGGCTGATGTCTCATCAACAGGCCAAAGTGTGATCGACAAAGATGCCTTGGGACCAATGATGCTGGAGGTGGGTAGAGGGCTTTGCTTATTCACGGTGTCCTCTCGAAATGCCACACACAAACGCACGGGCTGAAGTACCCCACACTGAACACTCACATAGGATATCCTCTTCTCTTTAAATCATGATTGGTATATAATGAAGAGTGCCATCCGCAGTGAACAATCACAAATGGGCCAGTTGTATGTGTGTGTGCGTGGAGCTCTGCGGTGTAAAAGCTGCCAGCATCTTGTATCTTCCCTGGATTGGCTGTAAATCACCGAGCGGAGCAATGGCCTCGTTGTCCTGTGGAGGGCCACTGAAGTGCTTACGTATAATGGGAAAGAAAGCAACAGCCTGGCGAATGAATCAGTCCATTGAGCCTGTCCTCTCACTCACTCCGCCCCCCTCCCTTTCTCTCTCTTACTTGTTCACTTCTCTTTTCTTTCTTTCTCCCTCCCTCTTTCTCTCTCTCTCTCTCTCGCTCTCCCCATCTTCTCTTCGTTCGCCTCTAGATCTGTCCTGTCATGGAATATTTATAGCTCTCCTGGTCCAGCGTCACTGAATCGACATACTAACTCGCCGCTAAATATAGCCCGGTGCAGCCTGCATGCTTTCCCATCTGTCAGCAGCCCCCAAACACAGCGATCAGCCATTCACACCCGCTCTAGCCGCAGCTCCCGTCCGCCAGCCCGGGCTTATTACAGGATGCTCTGAGGAGAATGGCCAGCGGCAGGAAATGCACCCACGCGCCCCATGACCCTCCTCCAAGGCTCTCTGCCTCCCACTCTGTTACACACCCTGGAAGACCGAGAAGACTGTGAGAAAACATTAGTGTGCAGTTCTTTAGTCATGTTGTGTCACATGGCTGTCATGGCTTATAGTTTGCATTCCTAACTGCTCCATATGGTTGCTGTTTTCGTGGTGTGACAAGACTAGAGACTAGGTCTCATCTTGTGTACGTCATCTGAAAATCTTTGAACACTAGTGGCAATATGATTTCTGTAAAATATGTGGAGACATCAACAATAAAGGAGAGATTTGATGCCAAATAAAGGTACCCAAAACTCAGTGATACATACGCATTCTTTTTCTGTACCAAAAAAAAAAAAGCATCGAGGTTCAGTACTGCGCTCTACCAGAGACCTGTTTAAATTGTTTTTAGAGAGAGAGTAATGCTTTGTCATGCAGCATGTTTAGCCAGAATTTATGTGAAGAGAAACCCTGTTTGCAAAGCACCAGTAGCATGTCATAAATAACAGTAACACCAAGAGGGGAGAGGGGAGTCGAGCTGACCCTACTCCCTACACTATAACAATTCACTGCCTACTGTACATTGCTGCAGGAGGTTAAGAGAAATAGAGTCATATATCAAGACAATAGGTGCAAAGTAGAACATGAACATGGAGAGTATGGTGGCTGAGAGCATATTTATTTAGAATGTATGTATTTATCAGCTTTAGTCATCTCTACATTGTATATTTAATCAGGCCATTGTAAATTAACGTATTGGCTAAAGGCATTATGTCTGGAAGAAGGCGATAGTTGGCACTGAAGAGCGTTTGCTCTGTTTCTGTTTGCCCTACTTGTCCAGTACATGGCCTTTCTTCACACAGGGTGGACTTGCACAACCGTGTTGCATTTTGGAACCACTCCGCTTCATGCAGTGATAGATGAGAGCCCCTTAATTCTATTTTCAGCTCGTGCTGCGTTAATGCAGGCGAGGGAAAACTTGTATCCCAATGTGATCATGCGTAACCTGGGACCTGAGTTGGCTACAACCCCAAAATTTAGCCCGCTGGGATCCCCGGTATGTTATACAGGGTAGTTACAGAGACAGGCAGTTGATGCGTTATTTAAAAAAAAAAAAAAAAGGTGTATATATGCACGTCTTGTAGGCTGTGTGTATGTGGAGGTAATGATTATCTAAGCAGTGATGAGAAGCAGACACCTTGGCAGGAGTCTCTTTCTTTTTCTTACCTTGACACTAGATTTTATAGCTTTACAACCAGCAGAATCCCCCTTTTTAAGGGCTCTGGGTGATTTGATGGCCTAATTGACACCATCTTGTGTGTAATGGCTGACCTGGGGCTGTATTCTTTCAATTAAGAGATCCTCCTCCTTCACATCCTCCAGTGTCTGCAGGCACCTGCTTGTATCTCACTTTCTATCAGACTCACAGATGTTGAGCATATGTAGCTGATGATGAAAGGACCCAGCGCACAATGCACTAATCTGTGCTAATCGCCTGTATTTAGATCAAATGTAGATGTTCTGCATATTGCACAGCTTGATGAGACGTGCTGAAATTTCAGTACTGTATGTGCGTGTTAGCTGATGTACATTAACCCCAAATCAGGCTCATGTGGCCTAAAGATAATAAGCTATCATTAAGGAAGCCAGGGAATTAATAGAACCGTTCCTTGAATAGTTTTGTCCTACATTTTTGAAATTTGCTTCTTTTAACCTCAGACAACCAAAGATGCACACACAGTGCAGGCTGTAGAACTCCCCCACCCCCCTCTCTCTGCGTTTATAACTGGCCATTTATAAAGGCCTGTTCGTGAACCCAATTTAGCTTGTGGCATCGGACGTCAATAAATGAACTTCTGTTATTTTTCTCCTCCTTTCACCCCCTCCAGGCCCTGGACGGCTTCTTCTTCGTGGTGAACATGGAGGGCAACATTGTGTTCGTGTCAGAGAACGTGACCCAGTACCTACGCTACAACCAGGAGGAGCTGATGAACACCAGTGTCTACAGCGTGCTGCACGTCGGGGATCACGCCGAGTTCATCAAGAACCTGCTGCCCAAATCCCTCGGTTAGCCTCAAGCTGATTTTTTTTTTTTTCCATGCCAGCATTCGCTTCACTTTCAGGCTTTTTCTACCTGTCGATTTCTGTCTTGCTGTGTCACTTGCATTCTACATCTCTCTCTCTTTCTCTCTCTTTTTCTCTCTCTCTCCCTCTGTTCTCCTCACTCTGTATGTATGTCCTCTGTGTTGCATCATTCTTACCTCTGCTCATAACTTAGCAGGCTCTCGTTTACACCCTGTCCTCAAACTCTTGCTTTTTACATAGTGTGCTTCCTCCTCTCACAACACCCTCGCCCTTCTTCTTCTCTTGTGTTCAGAGAGGTATGTTGTAGGTGGCTGTTTGATAGTGTTGTCAGTTTAATTAAAACACAAAAAATTGTTCACTGTTTAAAACTGCAACAGAGAGAGGATGTGGGAAATGCTATGTAAGCTTTTATATACAGGGTTTGGCACATTGCGTGAAACCTATAGGTTCTTCATTTTCTCTTTTGCTGATTCTCAGCCCAGACATTTGCTCTTGCTCCTCTCTTCTTCCTCCCTCCCTTTTCAGCTAATTAACTTCCTTTTTCAGCGTCTCTCTCCCCTGTCAGCAGCATGGCTCCCTTCCTATATCTCATCTCATGTCCTTCCCTCCCCTTCTCTTCACTCTGCGTGTTATTCTCACCAAGTTCCCATTTTCATGATCTCACTTTCCCATTTCCCAGCGTCCCTGAAAAGCATTGTCTTTCTCCCAGCGATGCTCGTCTCATGAAAAAATGTATTTCCATACATTTCCCTTACCTTTCTTCTCTACTCTTCTTTTATACCTTCCTGTACATCCTACCTCTTCATCTCCTCTGCGCAAGAGGTGATTGTAATGTATGTCAGTGCACCCCACCAGGAGCTCTTTTTAAGTCCCTTCTCCCCTTCCTTGCCTCTTCTGTCCCGGTGCTCCGGATTGAGGTCTGAGTGCCCAGCCATCTGGGTGGGGGAGCAGCACAGAGCGGAGTACCCTGGAAACGATCAGTGGGCTGTGTCCCAGATACTGGGAGATTATCAATGCACTGAATGAGATCACAAACCAGATGGAGTGTGATGGGAGTTTGAGTTAAATGAGTTGTGTGTGACTGTACATGGCTTTTTATTTATTTCTCTTCTTTTTTTTTCTTTCTACGTGTCTGCTCGCACATGCATTTACATGCATGTTTTCTCGCGCCTGTGTAAGTGTTGGAGAGAATAAGAAAGATTGGCAATGGTGTTTTTAGAGGACATGCATATGGAGGCCTGGCTGTGATGCATGGCTGTGGATAGATGGCACAGGGCTCAGGGTTCCAACTGCTCATTATGACTGATCTCTACCCAGCAACCGCTCTCTCCTTTTTTACACTTTTTTCCGGCTTCATTCTCTCTGTCTTGCTCTCATTATGTCTTTCACTTGCAGTGTGGTAGCCTCTCTTGGCTCGCTCGTCGCAGCTCCCGATTTGTTGTTCAGTTTTTGGCTGCGGTAAAATTCATCAAATAAAATCCCCAGGAAGCCACATTGTAAATCTCACGTCTCCTTTTTTGCCTTCTGTTGTAGTGAACGGCGTCCCTTGGTCCAGCGAGGGTCCGAGGAGGAACAGTCACACATTCAACTGCCGAATGCTGGTCAACCCCCACAGCGAGAGCCAGGATGAGCCGCACGAGCATGAGCCTCAGCAGCAGAAATATGAGACCATGCAGTGTTTCGCCGTTTCGGAGCCCAAGTCCATCAAGGAGGAAGGAGACGGTATGCAGGGAGAGAGGGGAGATAGTGTGGGAAAAGCGATTTGGAGGATCGTTTGACACTAATGTAGTGACCCTACAGAAACAACCTTGAGCGAGATTAGTTTTGGGATCTGTTTAATAATTTTAAATCTAGAGCAATTATAAAATGAAAGAGTAGAAGAGTGAATTAAGAAATATCAGAAACTTGAGAGATTAGTATCTGAGAGCTTGCAAATTAATAAGTCCTGAAATAATATGTAATTGGTGGAATAATTTCTAAAACACTCTGCGGAGGCAAAAGTCAGCTCACGACAGACAAAAGAACTATTCAGACCTGAGGAATGAAGGATTACTCAAGAGAAATGAGCCTAAAACTGTCTTTGAACAATGGTGTACAAAATAAAGAAGGTATGTAGAAAACGGGGGGACAACTCTGTTGTCTGGCAGCCAATTACGTTTGGATTTATTATGAATAGCTGTTGAGATCTAGCTACATTGAAGCTCGTACCTGGCATTGTGTGTGAAAAGGGGTATAAGTAGCTGAAGAGCAGTGCTGGTGCCACTCAACTTACATCCATGAAAAGTTAAGTGACACAAGGGAGACGAGAGGCTGGGCAGCTGTCATTAAAGCCCATCTATAATTCATGTACATCCCTCACAAACCTGGGCTTATGACTCCAAGTAAAGGATGTGGCTGTTTTTTAATCACGTGTATTGCGTCAATAAACCAGCCTTTTGATAACCTTCAAAATATTCTGGACATATCAACATTTTGAAACATGCTTTTGGAGCATATTTGCGAAGAGAAAGAGAAGCTGTGTTCGCTGTAGCCACCGGTTTAAACATCTGCTTGCTTTTCCTGGGAAATAATTTAAATTGTATGTTGCCTCTGCTCTCCTACAGTGTTCAGTCACTGAGAGGTCACTGGGCATTTCCAGTGGTTTTTATGGCTTTGACAGGAACTTGAGATCCCATAGTTTGAGTAAATTTCCATCACAAGTCAGTGTCATTTATCCAAAGATTTCAGCACTCTGCAAAAGCATCGATAGGTAACGTTCTCTAAACAATTGCATTCTAGATCTTAACCACCTAAATCCCATTTGCTCTGTGGCTTTAATGAGCAGCCATAAGTCATCACTGCCAAACTATAACTCAGTGGTTATTTAAAACAATAAGTGGAAATGCAAATGTTTCACTCCAAGTCTAGTCTCAACCTGTCTTTTCCCCTCTCTGGCTTCCTTTGTGCACCAGCTGCTTGCCAACCATACTTTGGCAAATAGACTGACTAGGACCCAGGCCAGAGGTGTGTGTTTGTGTGTGTGTGGCAAAGCAGGATCAGTGGTTACAGTTGCAGGAATTTGTCCAACCAGAGACAGAGGAAGGAAGGAGAGAGAGTGAGAGAGAGAGAAGGAAAATTTAGAGGGATTCACAGATCTAAGAGCCGGACCACCCAAGAGGCTCTGTTTACAAGTCAAAATGAGGAATGTGTGTATGTGTGTGTCAGCATGCATTTCTCTGCCAGAAACATGTGTGGGATTGTGGGTATTACTGGCACAGGAAAGTTAGATGGCAGACTTTTTGGGGTCACCCTAGTCCTGGACTTGGCAGTGTCATCTATGTGTGCGTGTGTGTGTGTGTGAGTTAGAGGCAGCTGTCATGATTGAGGGATGGCAATCTTTAATGTTCGGCCAGGGGAGGTGTCATCGGTGTGAGATGGCACTGTAGGTGAGACCAACCGGAGACGCACACACACATGAGCACAAATACACACACACACCTTCAAAGGTCGCACTTCATCATTTCCCTTGCCAGCAATAGCTGCTCCTCCTCATGAAAGGAGCGGAGCCCTGATCCCCATGCTCATTAATAACTGTATTAATTATGCTGCCTGGGAATAACATGCATTTCATTTTCTTTCCCTCCCTCTGTCTCTATCATTCACACCCCAATCCACTCCTCTCTCTCTCTCCTCTCCCATCCCCCTTCATCCCCTCTCTCACCGCCCTGTCCTCTTTGTTATATCCTCTACCTGATCTTTTCTTTCCTCCACATGTTCCCTCTGTTTTTTCTATCTCTCTCTCTTTTTTAGACTTTCAGTCGTGTCTGATCTGTGTGGCTCGCAGAGTACCCATGAAGGAAAGACCCATGCTTCCCCCGCATGAGAGCTTCACCACGCGCCAGGACCTGCAAGGTACCCAAATCAGTCACAAAGCCACAACCACAAACATTTTCTTGACCCTCAGGAAAAAGCGGTGTCCGGTAAATCCTAATAGACCATCTCAGATCCCCTGCTAACAATTTAGCATTTTCACACATACAGCTGTTTGAAAAGCTTTTCCCTGAGTTGCAAAAAATAATTTAGAGCCTCGACTCAGGCACATGCTCAGCACCATCTCATCCCTTATGTTGCCAGCCCATTAATCACCTCACACTACAGTTTAGGTATTTAAAGATTATTATATCCTTGGTAAAGGCCCTAAAGGATTGAACGCGTTAGTTGAATCTGCTGCCCACCTCTGTCTGCATTCTGGGAGGTAAAGTGTCTGAGCACTGGCGCATCGATGCAGACAGTTGTCTGCGTTTCACCTGGTCTTTGATGTACCGTTTGTGTGCGGCATACACACACAGACGCAACACACAAGTGCACACTCATCGTTACTTGCTGACATATAGTAATTTACTGTAGATCTCCACCCAGATTTGTGTAGGTGTGCAGGTATGCATGCCTGTGTTTGTTTTTAAATAAGTATCAAGATTGAGAGCATGATTATCTTCAAAATATTGCTACAATCTTCTTTAGATTAGGACAACTTGTTGGATATGATGTAAATATAAATTGCTACCATGACAAGTCTTTAGTCGGTTCCAATGGCTGTCACTCAAGCAGCAGTCTGCTTGTCAGCCCTTCAGATGCATCACTGCCTCCATATAAAATTGCAATCCAGTGAGGGACAACTGTTACACTGCTATGTGTGTGTGTGTGTTTAGCTCTAAAGATAGCTGAGCTTAAGCTTCCCTGGTGACTTTTTTAAAATGAATCCTTCTCCCTCTCGTATTCAGTGTGTAAATGGCCATCTTACGGTTTGTACTGACAGTATTTGTACTTGTGTTTGCCTGTCTTAATCTCATGTAGCCAGGACTTTCTCCACAGAAGACATTTCTCGCTAAGTTGACGAGTTGTAATGAAGATGTCAATATAATAAATCTTCTCTGTTCCTTCAACCGATATCAAACCTGTGCAGCAGGGTTGCCGGAGGGAAGATCAACAAGCTGCTCCACATTTATATGTATGAATCCCCATCAGCTCAGCTGGTGTTGGTTTGTGCACAGGTATAGAAATCCTTACTCCCATTTCTGACTAAGGCCTCCCTAATCCTGTCCTCTGTGTTTAGGTAAGATAACGTCCCTGGATACCAGTCTCCTGCGGGCGTCCATGAAGCCGGGCTGGGAGGATTTGGTGCGGCGCTGCATCCAGAGGTTCCACCTACAGAATGATGGAGAGATGTCTTTTGCCAAGAGACATCAGCAGGAAGGTAAAGCCACCCACTGAAAAGAGTATTCTGTTTAATTCTTGGCCCTCATAGTTATTTCCGTTAGTGTTTCTGATCATGTTGTCCAACAACTGCATTTGTATAGAAAAGTGATTTGATCGTCATGGGTGCTGTGCGCCACTCAATCCATTCCTTGTTTTATATAAAACCTAAGGTTAAAACCTTATCTCATCTTCTCCTTATCCCAGTGCGAATATCATCTAAGTAAAAGTGTTTTGTGTGTCCTTAGTGCTCCGCCATGGCCAGGCATTCAGCCCCATCTATCGTTTCTCCCTCTCCGATGGAACCATCGTGTCAGCGCACACCAAGAGTAAACTGGTGCGCTCAGCTGCCACCAATGAGCCCCAGCTCTACATGTCCCTGCACATTCTTCAGAGGTATGTCTCCCTACCTACACCTGTGTCAGGGAGAGAGAGAGAGAGAGAGAGACAAATCTACAGCATGAACTTGGCTACATGTTTTAGCCTGTTAGTGCCCTGCAGCATGACCTGTCATGTGTTCTGTGCAGATGGGTTAATATGTAAAGTCATGCTTGACAATGTTCTGGTTTTCAGGGTGCAGGTAAATCAGACATTAAGGTTTGTTCATTCAAAAGAAAAGTGAAACAGACTTTCCCACCATGGCAGACAGTTTTGGCTGTGTTTGTTCAGTTACTACTGAGACTTCTGCCACAAATTCAATGTAGAATTTAAACAACCAAATTCAGTTTGTGGTATTCAAAGAGCAGCAAGATAATATTTAGAGAAATCAGCAGCAATTGCCCTTTTCCAAAAACAATGTCGCAATTGCGACTGCAGTGGCCAATCTTCTAACTTTAACTGCAGAAAGTTCTTGGTAATGCAAACTGTTGAAGTAACTGTTATCTGCGTCTGTTTGTTTTTTTAACCTCTAGGGAACAGACAGTGTGCGGAATGGGCCAGGACATGGGTCCTGGCAGTCAGGCCACAGGGATGGCTCCCAAACCGATGAACTCCTCCACTCCCTCCATGACTCCTCCAACCCCAGGCAGTTTGCCAGGTTCAGGGCCTCAGGGCCAAGACACTACCATCAGCAGCAACAGCACGCCTTTTTCCCCTCCAGGCTCTGCTGGTCCCAGAGAGCCAGCAGCCATGGGGGGCCATATGCAGGGCTACCGTTTTGGCTGTCCCCCACCACACAACCACACTGGGGGCATGCAGCCGCCACAGCAGGGTCCTAACTGGAGGATGAACAGCCCCTCTCGCGCTAGCCCCAGCCCAGCTGGTGGGCCCCATCCACCTCAACAGAACTCTATGCTGTCACCCAGGCACCGAGGGAGTCCTGGGGGGGCAGGCAGCCCACGTGTAGCAGGTGGCCTGCACTCACCCTCCCCAGTGGGGATGTGTGGTGGAGGGCCTGGAGGAGCAGGTAGTAGTAGCACCACTAGCGCCCATGCTAACAGCTACACTAGCAGTTCTCTTTCAGCTCTGCAGGCCCTTAGTGAGTGCCACGGAGTTGGACACGGGCATGGGCCCCCTCATGCACACACACTGGGGTCTCCAGACCGAAAGATAGGCTCACCAGCTGGGGTCACACAAGGGTCAGGGGTAAACACTCATCTGATGTCAAAACTTGGCGGAGGCAGCGGCACTACTGGTGGCACAGGAGACTCATATGGACCTCACACAGAGATGGGTCAGGGGCACCCCCAAGGCCAGACAGAGAGCAACCTAACTGAGCCCAAGGAGGAGAGGGAAGGACCCTCTGAGGGCCACGACGCTCACAACCGTCTTCATGACGGCAAGAGCCACACCAAGCTACTGCAGCTGCTCACCACCAAGCCGGAGCCTCTAGAGACGCCCCTGTCCCCTGGTGCAGGAGGTGAGGGCAAGGACCAGGCTGGGACAGGGGCCCGGGGTGTCCACACTGGAGGGAACACTCATGCCACATCCCTTAAAGAAAAACACAAGATCCTCCACCAACTGCTTCAGAACAGTACGTCTCCTGTAGATCTGGCAAAACTCACTGCGGAGGCCACAGGCAAAGAGCTAGAGCAAGCTCAGGCCGCCGGCAGTACAGCTTCTGGTGGAGAGATTGCTCCGAAGCAGGAGCCCTTGAGCCCCAAGAAGAAAGACAATGCCCTGCTACGCTACCTACTGGATAAGGATGACACTGTAATGAAGGACAAGGTCCCTAAGCTGGAGCCCGGGGAGGTGAAGGTCGAAGGAGGCAAGCACCCCCTTGTCAAGGCGGAAAAACAAGACACAGGATACGACCGGGCTGAACAGGTCAGTTTTTACAAAAAGCTGCACTCCTCTTTGTGTGCACATTAAATAAACATTCTGTCCTCCTGTTTGAAATGTAGCTTGTTCACTGTATCACTTCCATCTTCAAGTGATGAAAGAACTAGAGCTGCCCTAAAACTGATTTTGTAACCTCCTTCTCTGTAGCCCATTGCAAAAACCCAAACTTTTTTTTGCCCTGTATTGCTCCACTTGCCTCTGTCTGAGCGTTAATCTGGGTTAGGTAGCAGATGTTGGCTCCTCCAAGTCCCATGTCCACACAGGATGCTACAGCTAAACACACAAACGGTCTGGCAGTGTCGAGGTCAGACAGTATTTGCAGCATACATGCAGTCACATTCAGATTCGCAGTCTTGTCATATACACTTAAGACATCATGCATGTTTTGTTTTCATTCAATTATATGAACACATCTTATCCTTTCACTGCCTATGTGTTGGCAGCACAAGCAGAGGGAAGTAGTCCGCCAGCTTCAAACAACTGTGACATTTGGAAGGAGCCCCTGTGGTTCTCCTGCCATTTGATCCTGGTTGCGTTTGGCCAGAATTCTCAGGTTTGGCACCAAGCTCAGGTCAGGCCTGGCGTTGAAAGAGAGTAAAGGGAGAAAAGAGGTAAAAGGAAGTGAGCGGGGATAGTGTTGCTGGTGAAACTCAAAAAAGCAGAGGTTTCAACTTGCTGATTCTCTTAATGCAGAAAATAAAACCAAAACCTTTATGTACAGGAAACCTGTGTATGACACGCTCCATTAAACACACAGTAAAGGCACAAGTCGAGCAACTGTAATTCTATCACACACGTAACAGCTAAACCACACAATTACATAGAATTACAAGCACGGTCTTGTACACTTTGCGCTGTATTTCTCTCATTGCCTTCCTTTTCTTAGACCAGTCTAGGTGCAACTCGCACCATTCACCAAGTCAGTTTTTTGTAGAAATGCATGTTCATCCTTTCATAAACCAGCAAAGCAGTGTCCAAACCACTCTTGATCCTCACGCAAAGACAGATCAGCAGGTTTAACCAGCATCCGTTTATTGCTCTTATAGGGAGTTGCTTCTTATTGTTTCCTTCCTTCTTTGTGGCTTATTTCTGCAGAAACCGTGTGGGTTTTCCCATGCACACAGAACCCCCCCACATACAGATCGTCAGGTAGCAATGCGCGCTAGCTCCGTACATACAGTATGTGCATGGCCACTTGGGTACATATGAAGAAAGAGAGAAAGGTGATTGGATGGATAATAAGAGCTGCTGTTGAACTGAACAAAGAAAGAGAGATGAGAGAGGTGTAGATACCCCCAGGAGAGCCCAGCCTCGGCAGGCAGAGTGAAAATGATGAGCCATATGCTCCTGCATGTCCTCTCTGCTACCATGGAGATGGAGGGGAGAGGGAGTGGTGTGTTTGTAGAACAAGCAATGTACAAGAAACAATGGAGGGAGAATAGAAATTTAGAGAAATAGAGCTTCAATATATGTCCTGATACTCGAGGTTTTATTGTCTATAAGAGGCCGAGTGTGGCTGGTACAGATGAAATTGGCAAAATCACAGTTAGATGGAGACTAAAACAGCACTTAGAGATGCTTATTCCAGTTTAACATTTTACACTGACTATGGTTTCCAACAGAGAACCTGAGCATTTGTTATACATGAACTAAGCTCTGACTTCATTAAAGCCATTACATGTGTGTGAGTGGGTTTCTGTTCCTTAGTGGTGAATTGCTGCTCAGCCATGTGTGAAAGCTGACTGTACTAGTTAAAAAGTCCACTCATCCTTCTCTCTGCTAACCTCACCCACTGTTTTCTCTGCTGCATCTCCCTCCCTCCCCTCCCCTGTATCTTCCTCTGCCCCTCTCTTTCTCATGATTGTTTGAGGGCTCAATTATTGATGGCTGGAGCAGAGCTAAATGAGAAATCAGAGCAAAGCTCAGTAGTAGCAGCAGCTTAGCTGAGGGCTGAAGGAAGCACGGGTATGATCATCTAGTCCCATGGCACAATGGGAGGCAGGATTATCTATGTCTTTCAATTGTGTGTTCCTGTGGTTATTGCAAACAGTGTCATCTAAACACGCCGTCTACTCAAGCGGTTTCCATTAAAGAAGTTTCCTTATTTTAATGCACATACTTAATTTAGTTTATCTTCATTCTACACCGTATTATGACATGGCGTGAAACATATATATTTTATTAGCAATCAGAACTGTCAAATTAAGCAAATGTCATAGATTATGTGGTTGCGTGAGTTGTTCATTGCTTTGGCATCTATGCCTAATATTGAGTATTTTTATTTATAAACTATAAGACAGATGTAGTTAACAATTACCCCCACCCCCGTGACCCTGAATATGAGCGAGCAGGTAAAAAAGAACAATGAAGTTATCTCCTCCTATACTGTCCAATCCTTCTGTTTTCCTTCTGCTGGCTTGAATACTATTTTTATATAAAGATAATACAGCGTCGAACTGCAAGTTAAGACATGTCATTTCCTTTGGTGCTCACTCATAGGCAAATATACGTACCGTCTAAGACATCACACAGGTCCTTTTGTACTGTATATGTGAAGAGTTTTTACAAACCGGTGAGCCAGTAATCCTCTGAAGCACAGAGGAGGGGTTATTACACTAGCTGTCAGAAACATTAGAAGAATAATTGATCCTCTATCATTATGTGAAGAGTAGGCGCTGCCATCAGGAAAGAATGAGAGCTTGTGTTATTGGCAAATACGTCAGTATAAAAAAAGAATTTCTCTCTTCTTAACCAGTCCTGGCATTAAAACACAACCCTTCAGTGTGTTGCAACTTTGTTGATGTGCTTGGTTTAACTTCCCGTTTTGATGCCACCCAAAGCCTCAAGATATGACACAGAGAACAAATCAGTGATACGTATAATTTCAAATTATGTAATCAGATTCACGGCATAATAATAAACAGCAAAGAAGGAAGAAGAAGTACTCTCTATACTCCCAACATGGCAGTTAACCTTCAGATATCGCAGTATGGAAGGATTGCACTTATTGCAGCTGTGCTTGTGACTTAAAAAAATGCAGTTTCAGCTCTTTCAGGTGGTGACTAGTTTAGTTGTTTTTGTTAAGTTCTTATTTTTAGCTGACAAAAGGCCAGCACATGTCTGGGTTGATATGACATTTCTTTTCGCCTTACTTGACAGTGGTAGTTCTGCTTTACCCAACCTGTTTCTCAGTTCCCTTTCCTATAAAAATGGCATGGGTTAGGTCAGAGAGGCACAGCGGTGCTACCGCCCATAATGCCACATTGACATTAGGGCACGTACTGTGCATGAATTAAAGATTAGAAGGTTTATCATTTAATAATGTTGACAACTCGCTCATTTACACACATGTTCGGTTTAAGTCCCAGATGGATTTAAGTCCTAGTTCTTTTGTATTAAACATTGTTAAAATCCAGGATGCAAAGTATATTTTTAAAATTAAGTGACCACAATTTAAGAGGACCGAATAGTTACGTTTTTAGTTTTACTCATTTTTCTCCAACTAGGAAGCAATTCTTATTTGTCTGTTGGGTGTGGGGATAAATCTCTGAGAAGAAAAACATACAGGCTTTTTAAATATGCACGTATACCCTTTAAACAAACTACATCTTGTCGTGCACAGTATGTGTCCTTAGCTGCTCTTCCAGTGAGAATATCGCTCTGACATGAAGAACTTACCGTAAAGACGGGACATGGCTTGAGACTAAATATTTGATTATGGTAATTTGGCCTCACAAATCCATGCAGTTTTAACCAAATACAATATAGCAGCCCGAGGTGCAGAAAAAAGGACATGGATTGCATTACATGCACTGCCATGCGTTGAAAGGAGAGAGTAACAGGGATTGATAGAAATAGGACCCATTAAGGGTAAAAGCAACTAGAGAAGACGAGAGAATAGAAAGTGGGAGGAGAGCGAATTGGAGAGGAGGAAGAAAAAAAAAGCAAACTGAGAGCATACAGGAGCATTACATCATTCCTGACCTCATTAGGGCTTTTCTCTCTCCCACCACCACCACCACCACTACCACCACCCCACCCCTCACTTTGCTTCTCTCTAGCTCTCCCACATATCCTGTATGCTTGTCTGCTGTTCAGAGTGATCAGCGTTGTGCAGTGCTTTTATAACAGAATCTTCTGAAGGTGGAGGATCCAGAAGGTCTTTACAGCACATGCAGGCTTTAGTCCTTAGTTAGTCCTTGGCTACTTAACATTACCCAACCAACGTTTTTTGGCAGCCCTGCAGCCTTTAGTGGCATTCACATGCCTCACAGACGTGCCTCACGTCATTACAGTACAACATCGACACAGTGGCTGGTGTGCTGTTTTCCTGCTGTACAGTATGTCACGATCAGGAGCTGTCAGTGATTCCAAGTGTGCTGCACTCTCGTGGCCGGTTGGAGCCAGTGCAACTTATTTACCCAAAGTCCCCCAGGCCTCTCTAAGAAGAACTATGGTCACCTATGTTGATGTTTCTGTTCAATTTTGACCAACCTATGATTTAGTTTTTAGTTTTTTGCCTGTCAGTGAAAAGATTAATACAATAATGCTGCATTTAATGTTTGTTTGTTTTTGGGGTTTTTTGTTAAATTACAATTCCACTTTTCTGTGAAAAATGTCTTCTTTGTGTTAGACTACATAGGCGTAGCTGTTATTTTGTCCACCCCCTGTGTGTCAAAGAAAGTGGACTAAAACAAACAACAACAAAAAAAACAGCTTCCAAGAGATTCATCTGTCATAGTCGAAGCAATTCTTCAGTTCAGCAAGTGAAACCAGATCCCAGCATGGCCTTGTCTTTGTTTAAGATAGTTGTGTGAAAAACTAAACAAAAACCGGTCAGATAGTCCAAAGCCCAGCTGTGTATGAATGCAGCCTCGGGCTGTATTGGGCAGGCTCAGTCCAGCTGTTTGCTGTAGGGGGGCACAGAGCAATTTAAACTTTGGCAACAACTAAACTCCTGCTGCCCATGTTACTCAGCAGAAAGCAGCTTCAGTAGCCTCGTCTTTTCTGTCTTTGCTGTTTTTTTTTGTTTTCAGTGGGGACAAAAAAATGACGTTCAAATCGATGTGATATTCTTAAATATGTGGACTTTAAAAATTGGAACAGGCGCAGTTGTAGTTTGAAAACACCAGTCGTGAAGTGAGGAGTAGTACATGTCTGATAAGTTAAGTCAAAGTGAAAGGTGGCCTAGATTTGATGGTAAGTGGTTTTATCCTGGGGTTACTGCTGTATTATAAACAAGGCCAAGCCTGCTGTTCCCATCTCCCAGATAAAGGCTCCTCATGCAAGTGTTGTAGTGTTTACAGACTTGGTTTGCTCCCAGTAAATGTGAATGCCTGTCACATGTAAATGTGTGTTTGTGTGTCTGCAGGTGAAGCAGCAATTGCTTTCTAAATAGAGTCCTAAGTGGCTCATCTGTTTCTTGTTTTCACACTTTGCCTTTTCCTCTCTGCTCTTTATAGTCGTCAGAGCTGGATGACATCCTGAATGACCTCCAGAGTGCTCAGCCCCAGCTCTTCTGTGAGCCGCGGCCCGTCTCATTGCCCAGTCCCATGGACAAGCAGAACATCATCAATGACATCCTGCAGATGTCCGAGACCAGTCCTGCCATGACAGCACAGCAGCCACACAGGGGCATCGGGACTGGCATGGGCCCAACGAGTGAGTCGCACACTTGCGCACACTTACTTGGAAATAAAAGCACGCACCGGGGTTTTCCCCTTACCAACCACATTATGTCGAAAATCACTCCCATCAGAGGCCATACGGTTTTAAATATGTGGCTCTCAAACTGATCAAACTGTTTTATTCATTGATTTTTCCATCGTTGCACATGGATAAACACGTTTATTCCTGTCTTCAGACTTTGGAGGTGTCCGACCAGGCCAGCCAGGCAGGGGTCTGCCTGTGAGGAGCGTGTCTCTGGACATGAATGTGTCCCCCCAGCAGCCCTCGTTACAGTACCCCATAAGGGCCACCAGCCCATACACTCTAATACAGCAGCAACAGCAGCAAGGCATGGTGGGAAATCATGGCATGATGGCTAACCAGGCTGGTATGGTCAACACAGGTGGGTCTTATGCTTTTGTGGTCCGGTTATTGTCTGAATTTGTGTGGTGATATCTTTGTTGTTCAGTGAACTTCAGTTAAAATAGTGTGTGTTCAAACAAAGATACAAGCTCTGACTGACATTACATTAATGCCCTTTCTACATAGTCAGTGCTAAGGTTAGAAAACATACTGATCACAAAAAAAAACTTGGTAAACAGCATGTTTATGAGTGAGTTATCAAACACAATAAAACGGCTTCCAAAGAACAAATTTTCTGGCCATTGAACACTTTATAGTAGCTATCAAAATAAAAGCATTAAACTCAACAAATAACAGAATTAATTTCAGCTAGTTATGGTTGTTGTTGTTACATGTAAATGTCATTATTTCAGGTCTTTCTGATGTGTGATTTCTACTTAAGCTCGACTGAAAAACAGTTAATAAAGCACATTTACGTCCCTTTTGCATGTTTGGTTTTTTTAGCAGTTGTTGTTGCTTTCCAAATTCTGAGGAAAGACCAATTTCCCTCTGTGTGTCTGACATATCATGTCATGGTACAGTGACTCACTTCCTGTGACAGGAAGTATTTACTCACCCACACTGGCACGTTTCTTTCACTGTTACTCCCACATATTAGCAGTCCTCAAACATCCCCCACTACTACATAGATTTTCCCCTTTATATCACACCATTGCATCATGGGGACAGAGGATTTCAGCGAGATCTGTCATGAGGCATTTCTCACCATTTCTCATCTCCCTGTCTTGTCTTTGCTCCTCTAGGACTGATGGCTCCAGGTGGTCCAAGGCCTGGCATGCAGCAACAGGAGGGCTGGGTGGGTTCAGCCTCTGCCCCTCCTCTGGGATCATCCGGCCCTGGGCAGCAAGGTGCCATGCAGGGCAGGATGGGGCCCAACAGTGCTCCCATGAGGCCTAACAGCCAGCCAGGGCCCCGACAGATGCTCCAGTCCCCATTGATGGCAAATGGTGAGAATTCAGTGTACCCTATAAAAACACAGGTTACATAGTTTGACATATGGATGACAGTAGTAGATAACAGACTGACTCGTGACAATAAGCCCCTGCAAAGCATTTGAATTTTTATAGATTCACCTTTACTGAGTTATCACCCATAATCCTTCTAAAACTTATGGTGCAGAGAGACTGGTGAGGCACAGAAGACCTCAACTCCCCCATATCATATTATTGCTGCTCAGTGTTAAAGGTTGCCACCCCGTGGCTGACTTTAGTACTGCGCTCAAGAAATGAATGTACAACCCTGCTTTAAATCTGCATTGTTTTCCCTCTATTCAGCTCAACCTGATATGGATATTGGTATGGCCGGCCACCATTTCTCCCAACAACAGGCCCCACCCAACCAGACAGCCCCCTGGCCAGACAGCATGATGCCCATCGACCAGACAGCTTTCGTAAACCAGACCAGGTAAGATACTTAATTACCATTACGTTACTAATAATAAAAAATCTGCCTCTTAGCAAATTTCCTTATTATACTACTCTCATTGGGAAAATATATTAATGACCTTTCATGTTTTCTCTCTGCTCAGGCCAGTGCACTCAGCACCCCAGGACGACTTGCTGTGTAGTACGGGCATCAGCTCTGGTGAGGGCAGTGCAGTCGACGAGGGAGCCCTGATGTCCCAGCTCTACACCGCACTAAAAGATTTTGATGGCCTGGAGGAGATTGATCGTGCTCTGGGGATCCCTGCTCTGGTAGAACAAGTGAGATCCATGAATCATCACATTAATGTTTAGTTTTGTTCTGGTTTTAGTGACTTTTTATCATTGTTTTTTTTATGGCCCTTAAAATATGTTTCTGTTGCGCCCCGTTTCAGAGCCAATCACTGGAACCAGACCAGTTCCCCCAGGACCCCTCCATGATGATAGACCAAAAGCCCCCGATGTACACCCAACAATTTGCTCCCCCACCATCCCACATGGTCCAAAGGGGCTACCCCAGTGCTGCCATGCAAGAGCAAGGCTTCCACCCCATATCTAGCCAGATGGGTCCACGGCCGGGTTACCCCATGATGAGGATGCAGGCCCGGCCCGGACTCAGGCCCGCCGGCGTCGTCCCCAACCAGCCCAACACACTACGACTGCAGCTCCAGCACCGGCTACAGTCACAGCAGGTACATTTGCCTCTACACTGTCCTGACACTGCTGGAAGGGAAACCGTCCATTGATTCTTTAATCGTTCTTACGCAACCATGCTGTTTGATCAGTCACTGTGTGTTGGGAGTTGTGTAATTATCCTTGAGGTTGACATTTTGGCACAGGGAGTAGTCGGGACATTTAGGTCTACCTGCCACCTGCTGGACTTTCATGGCATTTATTGTAATAATATTCATAAGGTTGCACTGAAATTGTGCCACAGAAAAGATTAATTAAATAATTAATGTAATCATTTCTGTGGAATCTATATTATTTCAATTAAGTCAAATTCATATATTTTTGTATTTCTTTAACTCTTTACTAGCTGGAACCTTTTTTTTAAATGTAGTAATAAAGAAATGTAAAGATATCATTTCATTAGACTGTGTTGTTTACGTTAACCTCTTTCTGTTTCTCGTCCCACCAGAACCGTCAACCAATGATGACTCAGATGAGTAGTGTGTCAAATGTGAACCTACCTCTTAGGGCCAGTGCTCCGAACCAGGTAGGTCATATCTGCAGTCAAACGATCTGTCTACACAGACACGTTATGACTGTAGGTAGTCTTTAGTTCGCTGATGGCTTTTGGTGAATGTAAGGTTTTGATTTCAGTGTTTATGTTGTAGACATATTTAATACAGATCTATGATCTTTTTCTGTCTTCTGTTCTTACATATCATTTTGCTCACACTTCCAGGGGACCATCAATGCTCAGATGTTGGCACAGCGTCAGCGGGAGCTGCTGAGTAATCACTTGAGACAGAGGCAGCAGCAAGCCCAGCAGGCCCAGCAGGCCCAGCAGGTCCAGCAGCAGCGGAGCATGGCCATGAGGGCCCAGGGCCTCAACCTGCCTCCCAACATGGCCGCCGGAGGCATGAGTAACCCCAGGATCCCCCAGGCCAACCCCCAGCAGTTCCCCTACCCGCCCAGCTACGGTACCAGTACAGGCCTGGCCTCGCCACCTCCCCCTACCAGTCCTTTCTCCTCCCCTCTCTCCCCCAGCCTGCCCTCTCTCCCCCCCAACCCTCAGCTCCACCTGCATGGCACCTCCTCCTCTTCCTCCACCTCCTCCTCCTCCTCACAGATGATGATGGGAAACACAAACATGATGGGCGGACAGTACGGGGCCGTACTCAGCCCCCAAATTCAGCACAGTGCCTTTCAGTTTCCCAACTCAGGTACTGCTCCCACACCCCCAGCCTACCACACACTTCACCTTACAACCTGTGTGTGTGTGTGAGTGCGTGTGTGTGCGCCATTGTGTCTGTGTGTTGATAGTTGCACAGCATCACATGCTTTTTTAGCAGCGGCAACCACATGATCTGTAATGTTATGCGCTGATCAACTGTCATTGAATGATCCAAATCATACCACATATTTTACTCTTCAATTTCATAACTTGACTTAATTTGATGTGAGTTGTTGTCTGGAAGTGTGATCCTATAGTCTGACTGTCCAAAATGGTGTACTGGTCATACACTCTTGCTCCACCAGAGGGCACCAGGGGCAAAGTAATGAAAGCATAACTGAGGATAAACACTGACATCTGACTCTTTGTTGATTCTGAGTAGGCGGGGCAATAATCAAGGCTGTGCCTGTCAATCTGACAGTGTGGCGATAATCCGGGCGTAATCTGATAATCTCATTTGTATAATGACATGTTTATGACATTTATCCTTAACTCCTTCTGGCCCGTGGGTTCGTGCAGAGTGAGAACTTCCATTAGACATTACTTCTTTCTTTCCCTTTTCTCCCAAGCCACCCCCTTAATCCCTTTCTTCCTACTTCCTTCCTTTACATGCATGTAGGAAATGTAGTAACTGCCTGTCAATAATCTTGAATGGACAGTCTTCAGTCACACTAATCATCGTGCTTGCTGAGTTGCTCATTCTCTGCCAAAATGTTCATCTTCATGTTGGCATGGTTGTGTAAATACATGGAATGTTACCACTCAGTACATTGGTGTGTAGTAAAGTCTTTGCAGGTCCAGAGTGCTTGACCTGTCTTGATGCGTCCACCACAGGTATGAGCCAACAGGCAGACGGAGGCTTTGGAGGTCCCGGCACACCACAGAGCCCCCTGCTTTCTCCCCGCATGGCCCACACACAGTCCCCAATGATGCAGCAAGGCCAAGGAAACGCTGCTTTTCAGGGTTCCCCTGACATGAACGGCTGGCCACAGGGCAACATGGGAGGCAACAGGTAAAGATGGATAGAACTTGGTCCTAAATAACCCTTTAGTGCCTGAATTAGACCCTTAAATACGGTGTACTTACACTTTGCTAGGATATCTGATGTCTGTTAAAGACTCATCATGTCTTTTATTTATTGATGGTTAGCTGTCCATTGGCACATGAACTGCTAATATCTAGTGTAGCTACTGCTTATAGCTCAACCCCCTCCCAAAAGTTTGAAGCAATCACGATATGTAATGACAATAGTAGGAATGTATTTTCTTCCTATAAAAATAGTCAAAATAGCTTCTTGGAATTGTCGAACATATCCACACGTGTGCTTTCTTTCGTCCTCCTTTAGCAAAATGTTTGAGATCACCCAATCTTGATTTTTGCTTCTCCTCCCCTCTCCCCCAGTATGTTCTCGCAGCAGCAGGCGTCACCGCAGTTCACCCAGCAGAATAACAGCAACATGTACAACGGCAATGGCATGAACCTCAACAACGTCTCCATGGCCACCAACATGGCAACCAGCAGCATGGGCCAGATGGCCGGACAGATGAGCGTCACGTCCATGGCTTCAGGGCCCTCACCCGGCCTGCCCTCCATGGGGCAAGAACAGGTAAACACTGGGACAACACTGACACATTTATTCTTTAAATGGGAATTTTTCCAAACATTAGCTGTTTTCAAGCATTGCGCTGTTGGGCATCATTCAGCCAGGCCAGATTAGAGGTGTTTGAGTGGCCTAGTAACATCGTTACATGTGTTCGTTTACATTAGGAATATAAGTCAAACACACTTTGACAGTTTAAGCCTTTAGAGGGTAACAAACTGGACCCCTTTTAAAGTCTTACACAGTAATCGGGGGACCAAGAAAAACTAAAAGGTCCGCCTTTCTTCCTCACCACTCCAGGCTTCTTATGTGTGTGTTTGTCTTATTGTAAGACCCTAAGTGTTTGGGTACACTTATTGAACAGCCATGCTAGTGAATAATTTACTCAGTAGTTTACGTAACTCCTTCAACCGGAGTTCTGATGCTTCACATGAACTTAGAGGACAATGATGTAATTAGCAGTGGGCACTTTAGAGCCAGACCATTTAGACTATATAGATGTTACTGTATATGTTACTGGCCAGTCTGGACTTAAGACTAATCAGCTCATTCGCTTAACAAGAGAAGAAAACTTGACTCTGTATGGCACCGACCTGTCAAACTGACGCACACAGAGACAGCAATAAAATGTGAGAGGTGAAAAGTCAGACTTTGATGAATATTTTCACTTTGTCAGCACTCCCATTTCATGTGATTATTTAATGTCAGCCATGTTAATCCTTCTTCCTTTTGTCTCCTTGGTATTGTTAGCTTGGTATGTGGACTGCACTGATGTTGCTCATGATGCTTTTAAGCCCAATAAAGGGCCATGAATATTTAACCAAGATGCTGCTGTTTGATTGTCTGCACTTCAGACTGTTGTAACATACCAGTATATCTGTCACTTGATTTATCCTCCTTCCAGGATTATAGAAATATATTGGCACTCAGATAATTTCAATTATTTACCGTTTGGCCATTAGTGCAGGCTTTTGTAATCTACTGACTTGTTTTAAGCCTGATGGTGTGTTCCTATATGGTTTCTAATTGTTTATAGTCTTTTGCACACGTGGCTGATTTACTTCAGACAAGTTCTTCAAGTTCAAGTTAACCAAGTCCCTTCTGCTGCTAGATTAACTTAACATGTTGTTTTTCTTCTGCAGAAATACTGTTGACCCTCATGGAGCTCTTATTCTGAACCTCAGTGATCAGCTGGTGCAAGGAGCACGTTGGCCCTTTAAAAATTGTACAAACATGTAACCAACCGACTGCCCCTTGAACCAGCCAGGCCGTGCCCTGACCCCGTCTTCCCAGCCTAGGTTGGCCGTCTGTCCCAAGCTGGACCTCTTCGGCGAGCACCCGGAGGAGCCCGGCCCTGAACAGACACAGGAGTGTGAAGAGACCTGGGGAAGGATTGTGGATCTCTGTACAACATGCCTAACCCTCCTGGAGGAGAGCCTTGTGATGAGCCAGTCTGTCTGCCTGTCCAGCTGCATTCACCGTAGTGTGACTTACTGTAGGCCTCCTGGTGAGGGACACTGACCTAAGGGGGCAGCAGTGGGTGGGGATCCCTTGCTCTGATGAATGTATTCCTCTCAGTGGACAGCGGCCATTTACAATCTCATCTCAAGAAAATGACGTACACTGATTTTTTTTTTTTTTCTTTCTTCTTTTATGTCCTACCTTTCTCTCACGTTTGTGACATTTCCACATAGTTCCAAAATGGCAGCAAAGACTCCAAGTTATGTTCAAATTATGGATGGAGCTCAAACACTTAGCCGGTTTTGCCTTTTTGCTGTTTCTTTATTTTATTATTATTTTAGTTGATGTTTTTTTTGTTTTGTTTTGTTCTTTTTTTTTCTTGTGAGAATTAAGATGTAGAATGAAGATATGGTTGAAAAAACTGATCTTGAAAAACACTGCAGAAGAATGGTTTGAGTGGAATGGTGATTTGTATGATTAGACTAATTTAGTCAAGAGGTTTATATAGTGTATTAAATTAAGTTTTATTTTTCTGTATAGATTCATTTTAATTATTGTAGATGATTCTTTATCCTAGTAGCAACGAGAAAAAAATATTTCTAAAAGTGTGAAAGAGGCACTTTTTTTTTTTTTTTATAATTTTAACAGTAATGGTTGTATTCTTTCTGAGAAGATTCTTCTATTAACCTGAATTATGGATTATGCTTTGGTCCTGTAGTTTCAGAAGAAGATGTCAAAATCATATATGGTTTTAAAAATGAATTACAGAGATTGTACATAACAATAAGTAAAACATTTTCTTTCTTATTTATTTTATTCCTTAGGGTTTGGTTCCCCCGTCTGGTCACAACTGCCTCTTAAAGCAGAGCAGGGTTTGTTTTTTTTTCTCTTTAGTTGTTTTTGGGAAGTGGAGTGGGAGCTTTCAAGTTCTGATGTTCTGGTACGATGCAGACAGGGGTGGGGGGGTAGGAAAGGGTTGTAAGGGGGTGTGCTGTGTATACAGTGTACAGATTATCGCTTGCTTCTCTGCCTTTAGCATAGAACACCACAAAAAAAAAGGAAAGAAAAAAAAAGACAACTTCAACACAGCCATACAATAACTCAAAAAAAAAAAAATAACAGACGTGTGCTTTCTATGTTGTCTGGAGTGGAAAAATGCTTCATACAAGCTGCTAGGTGCAAACTGTTCTGTTGTGATGTAAACAAGCAATAACGATTACTTGAGAAACTCTTGGGGTTTTTTTGTGTTTTTGTTTTTGTAATTTTTGTACAGTTTCCTGAATAAAAAGGACACATTTTTGCTCCACGTTTGGATGCAGTATTAAACACAGTTTTTTATTGCAGTTTGTACCAAGAAAGTCTACATCCACCCACAGCGTTCCTGTTAGATTATGCAGCATTGGCTGAGGCCTTGTAGAGGGAAGTAGTTTGTGATCCCCTTGTTGACACACGCCCTCTCTGCCTCCAGCCACTCTCCTATAGCAGAGGTCAGAGTTAAGACTGCACGGTTCACGAGACCTGCTCTGACAGACACTTAGCCATATTTTATGACCTCAGGCAGTTAGTTCAACTATAAAGTGTTCAGTAATGACATGCTATTCTTGTGCCCCAGGAGGGGTTCGGTTTGACCTTCACAAGAATTAAAGCAAGTCATCTTCTCTAACCTCAAAAAGTACATTTTCCTCAACAACAACAACAAAAAAAAAAAGCAAAACTTTTTATATCAACTATTTTAACCCAGGACAGACTTGGAGCAAGCCAAATAATCCTCACCTTTTCAATTGGATTTCTGAATTCTACCAGCTTTTATTTTCATAGTGAGAGACGACCTGTCGGTTAGTACGCTTTGAGGTCCACAGAAAAACCAGAAATTTTAAGATGATGTCACTTAACAGGGTCTAATGTAGACGGTGCAGCATAAAACAGGAAGAGAATCATTCTGAATGTATTGTCATTTAAGGCCTAAGGATGTGACTGATGGCGTGTGATGTCAACCTGTTGACAACATGGTGTTGTACAGTTACAGGAGGTTGCCCATTGTTGCTTCTGATGTTTGTTTTGTTTTGTTTTTAATTAAGTTCTACATGAAATTTGAAGCTGTAGCAAATCAACTTTCGGGACAGAGTAAGTCTGCATTAATGTTTTTTTTTTGCTTGTCATCATTGCAGATGTCCTGCGGTTGTTTTGCTGCACACGGCCTACAGGAGATCACACTTTTTTAAATAAATGCTGTTTTGATTGTATCATACAGTCGTGCAGAAACAAGCCTTTTTGAGCCATTAAAAAAAAAAAGAATGATTCAGAGCCCTTTGCAAATTTCCAAAGATTGTCAACATTTTGAAAAAAAGATTTAAAAGCCATGTGGTAGCAATGCATTTTTTTAGCATTTATAATGAGGACAGGTGCAAATAAATAATTTTTGCCCCTTTACAAATATCCAGGCTTTGGACCCACTAAATGATTTTTTTTGGTTTCTCTCTTAACTTTTAAGTTTTGCAGAACTTTAAATGCCCTTTTTGTATTGTCTGCCAATTTCTTAGAGCTAAGATGCAACCTTGAAATGCTACAAACCCTAGCATAATGCCTTAGATTTCGTCCGTTCTCGTTCTTGTACATTACACCGCTGTCTGTATAAATTTGTATAATGACTTGTGTACAATATTGAATGGGTGCATCCATTGTTCAACTCTGCGCAGCCGCTGGAGACTCGGGTCACAGTTGAACTGTCTCATCATTGCTCTCTCTCTGTTTCTGTGTTGGGTTATTTCATTTCCCCCTCCTCCTCCTCTCACTGTTTGTATGGAGAAAAAAAAAGATGATACATAGGGATATTGAAGCAATATGTAATATACTATATGGACTTTCTGAAGAAAGCTTACTGTTGTGTTTTCCCGAGATATTTTTTTTTTCTTGCATTGTTCACAGGAATCACACGGTATACCCGCATCCATCTTTGTATCCCTGTGTGTGTGTGTGAGCGTTTTATGCAAAATTAGATATACAAGAGAAGTTAAAAACCACAGTTATGCAAGTTGTGAACTAATATGGCTTCGCTGATGCTATTTGCCTTGTAAATAAAGAATTCTGTTATTGCAGTATTTATATCGAGTGGCTTTTATTTCATGTGATTGAAGGGGGAGAGAAGCAGGCATGAGCTCGGGCCTCCATGTATCATTTTATTGTATTTTTCAATATATAAAAAAACGCACCAAGACGCAAAGTGTTTAGTTTTTATAGATTGAAACAGCTTTTAATTGAATGTACTATATCACACTGTAGATTCAATAAAGAAGGCCATGCGAAAGTAATAAAAACTAATATCAAATTTAAGTAAATACAGTTTAACTGTAAAATAATCAATTTTAAGTAATGATGCATTAGAAGTGGCACACATAAAGATGACCTTCCCCGAAAATAACTAAAGACTCCTTACAAAGAAATATTGTAGCGATTGCATTCAATGTTATTTAATAGCCTAAAACATGATATAAATATGAATTCATATGTAGACCTATGTGTTTATTTATTTATTTTTATATGGCCAAATGGGCAAATGGCACATACCAGCATTGTGCCCGTCCCGTATCAGCCTTTATACAAATAAAATAAGAAAAAAAAACATACAAAACACAAATTCATCTATCAAATATATTCAAAATAACACAAAATACAAATAATGTGAAAGCAGAATTTCTATAAAAGTCATTTTAAAATCAACAGATCCGTGTAAGAAGCGGGTTAAATTACACCGGAGTGTCTTACTCAGTGAAGTTTGGCGCTGTGAGAGAGAGATGAAGCCGATAAATTCTTTTCTCTCTTCCTAATTCACCACATCCAAGTCATAACAACACATGTCCATACTCCACAGGGGGTCACTCAGATAAAATCCTATCATGTGTGTGTGTGTGTGTGTTGGGTTGGGGTGGGGGTCCTTGTATGGAAATGTTTGGGGAACCTCTCTCAATCAGCCTCATTGTGAAGCAGAGAAAGCAGGCCGCTGTGGAGAAGTTAAAGGGGTGGGTTGTCCCTGAGAAAATGTATTCCTATGGGGGGGCATTGAGATGCATGAGGCTGAGCTGATTCCTGGCCAATAGGAAGAAGGTGCTGCGGAGCATCTCCAGCAGACCTGACTGTGTACAGTATAGGTGCCCTCAGATGACCACAGACCAACATAAAGACGGAGAGAGCAACAACGAGTTTAGACCTGCTGGGCTTAAAACCTGCACAATTTGGAGATTTGTCGGCTGTGTGATTGATTTCAGACACGGGAGGTTGTTAAAAGTGAAGCCTGTGGACATGACAGAGACAACTCCACTGTGAAACATCCTGAATTCATCTAACAAGGTAAGCTTCTTTTCCAGTTTACTAAAAATCACTGCATATTTCTACCTATCTATCTGTGGTGCTTCACTTCAGTTAGTTGTTAATGTGATAGGAATATTGTATATTCTAATATAGGATTGAGATATTACCAATAGTTTTTTCATAGGTTTGAAATTACGCACGAATCCTCTCCTGTTAAATTCAGATTCTTTCATTTTTCTTTATTAGAATCTTTTTTTTTTAGCTCCCATATTGTTAACACTCCCTCTTCTGATCACTTATTCGCAATGATTACACGGTCATTGTAAAGTCCATAAAAAGCTTCATTAATGTTGACCTCTGCTCTGGCCCCGCTCTTCTTTCATTAGTGTCATGACCCTGATTTGTCTCTCTATTTACCGGCTGATTGATAAACCATTCCCCTCCAAAAAAAAAAAGGAGAACACACCATATCCAGGCCGGTCATTTAAAGCCGCTGATGATGAACATCTGATGTGTGTGTCCGGTGTGTGTGTGTGTGTGTGTGTGTGTGTGTGTGTCCTCTCAGCTGGAAATATTGCAAAATCGGCTGTCCAGTTTCACCGTGCATAGCTTTTTTTTACTTATTCTGCAAAAGCTTTGTTCAATATTTTCACCCCTATCTGTAGACGAGGCTTTCATTAAGAAACAGAAATTCTTGGATATGTTTTATAAGTTGTAAGTTCATTCAAACATCATCAGACTTATTATCCTTACGGGATCTGCAGTTTGCATCTTATGTTACATTGCTTTAACTCTGTTTTGTAAGCTATACTAGTTGAATCACTAAACTAAACTAACTAATTCAGGTGTGGTCGACCTCTGACGTCATGTTTCCCTTTTTAGATTTCTTGCATTAAACTTTTATAACTCACCCCCCACACTTCCTCTCCCTCCCCCCTCTCTCTTCTCCCATCTCCTCCACTGAAGGATCCTTCTCCATTTGAACCTTTGCTTCACCTCCGCGCTGTCATGTCGGTGTCCCTGTCCAGCATCCCTGTAGTGCTGAAGGACAAGAGCTACCAAGGCGGCATGCTGAAGGGTAGTCCCGCTCGGGGTTTCTACCCTGCCCCTCTACCAGGTCCCCACCACTACATGGACTTCTTCCCGCGGACTCACAACCTCCTCCACCCGCTCAAGTCTCTCGGTCGTCTTGTGTCGGACACTCAGGCGTCCTTGCCGCTCAGCTTGCACGGCGGAGCCACTCCGTTCCTCGGTCAGGGCGGCCACCACGCTTCGGTCCTGCATGAACACATGTTGAGCGCCTCCGGCTTCCCTTACTTGAGCCAGATGTTGCCCGGACACCAGCTCTACTCCAAACCAGAGGAGCTTGCAGCTGTGGTGACCGAGCACGCCGCAGGACCGCTGTCTTCAGACTTCAGCAGCCCGTCTAGTGAAAGGTCTTCATCTGCATCTTCCTCCACCACCTCACCGCCTAAGGGGAGTTTGTTTCGGCTCCGGAGCGCAGACCTGTCGCCAGAAAAAACGCGCACGTCTTATAATTTTAGTGAGGATGACTTGTTCATGGTGCTCTACGGGTACTCCAGCAGCCAGGACCGAAGCGTGGGTCACGCTATATCAGGACTGACCCTGCCCGAAAAGCCAGGTGAGACTTCTCCCTCAGTTATTGGATATTCATTTAAGAGATTTTGGCCTTGGTGGAACCAATATCCTGCGAGCGAAAATGTCCAAATAACATATGGACATCTGTCTGTCTAATAGTCTGATATTGCTTTGTACTTTTTATCATATTTAGTCAGTCATAACCTGCTTTAAGATCCCCCTAGAAATTGGATTAACAAAGCCATAGTTTTATTCCCCATTTATTAATTCGTGTTTGTTTTCTCCTCCAGTTTCTGACTCTCACATTCTCCCACTGGACAAAGAAACTCTTGAACTTCCAGAGGGTAAGACCTGCCAAACTTTTCTATTAATATAATAAATCACATTTGATTCTCTGTATTTGAAACTCACTCTTGTTTTTGTTTTTTTCACATTGTGTTTCAGGGTTAACCATCCTCCAGGCAACTTGGGGAAATGTCCCACACCGTGGAGTTTTCACAGACAAAAGCAGCATCCCCAAAGGGACGCGCTTTGGACCTTTCCAAGGGAAACTTGTCAACACCAGCGAGATTAAAACATACGACGACAACACTCTGATGTGGGAGGTAATTTGTCCTTTTTCCAAGCCTTGTCTACCTCATGAAGAAATGAGTTTGATCGTTTTGACTCATATCTAATGTAAAACACTGTTTTTTCCTCCTTCAGGTGTTTGAAAACGGCCGCTTGAGTCATTTTGTGGATGGCAGGGGAGGCTCAGGGAACTGGATGTCTTTAGTGAAGTGTGCCCGTTTCCCAGACGAGCAGAATCTGATTGCTGTACAGGTCCAGGGTCAGATCTTTTACGAGACCTGCAAGGAGATCCGTCCAGGACAGGAGCTGCTGGTGTGGTATGGTGACTGCTACATGCAGTTCCTCGGCATCCCCCTCACCCTGAAAGACCCCAGAGAGGACAACAACGTGATTCCTCCCGCTGAAGGTCAGACTCTTAAACCTTCTGTTCACTTCACTCTTTGCCTTTTTTCACTCTTACCATACTTAACACATTTGTTTCTACACAGATTCCGGTGAGGGCTTCAAGTGTGACAGATGCGGGAAGGTGTTTGCGTACAAGTACTACAGAGACAAACATCTCAAGTACACACGCTGCGTGGACCAGGGCGACAGAAAGTTCCCGTGTCACCTCTGCAACAGATCCTTCGAGAAGAGAGACAGATTAAGGATCCACATCTTACACGTTCACGAAAAACACAGGCCTCACAAGGTACCGAGACCATGTCCACACCATCCCCACACTGCAGACCATCACATCATTACATCATGACATCATTGCAAAGTGCATGGGAAAAAAGTTTGTGTGGTGCTGAAAGAACAGCTCCACACAGCGGATTCAGGTTTTTTATGAGGCCAACACTCCTGCAGGACCTCCGGTTTGTAGAGAGGATACAGCCTAAATCATCACAAGCAAAGAACATTAAGATAGTTTATTAAAATTGTTTTAACAAAGAACACAGATTCAGGTTTTTCCCCATCATTTTTAAACACATTAGTCCTATTTTACCTCCCTAAAGAACAAAATGTCTTAATTTTGAATAAACTCTAATGAGTTGAAATGACTTTTCTCAATCCTGATTTTATTTATTTATTTATCTGCAGTGCTCGGTGTGTGGAAAGAGTTTCTCTCAGTCGTCCAGTCTCAACAAACACATGCGTGTGCACTCTGGAGAGCGGCCATACAAGTGTGTGTACTGCAATAAGGTAAGAAACCTTCTCCAAAGATCGCATGGTGCCATATTGGCTATAGAAACTCTTTTATCTTGCAGGATAGTCGTGTTTTCCTCTTCTTCTTCCTCGCACGCATCTTTTTTTTAAAACCTGCATCATTTCGGATCCATCCACTGCTTCCTCGTTTCACGGCGCATTTGGCTCGAGCCTCCTCATTATTGTTCCCGTGGACGGGCACGCTCCACCAAGACACTTACATGCTAATTATCGCCAGATGTACACCCACCCTTTTGTCTGCCGAGATTATACTTTGAATTTACGGCCCCTGGAACGAGCAGAAGTGTTGTTTTGTTCTTTTTTTTTCCTCTTGGATATCCTCCCCTCTTTTATATACCCGGAGAAGGGTTTTGTTTAACCCAATCCTCCTTCTCTTTATCTCGGTTTAAGCAATGAGGCCAGAGAGGTTTACAGTCATTTTTCAAAATGGAATAATAATAAGAAACGTCAAACGACAATAAAACAATATTCAAAGGTTATTTTTAAATAAATAATTCTTACATAAAGTTGCTAGAAGTGAAAAAAAAACAAATTTATTTGAAAAATAACTAGAATGAGCTTCTCGTTTCTCTAAACTGTCTTTAAACCCTTTAAAATATGTTTCTCCTGACAACATAATTGTCGCCAAAAAATTGTGAATTTACTAAATAAATAAACTTTTTTTATTTTCCCTCTCTCCTCCAGGCCTTCACTGCCTCCAGTATTCTGCGAACACACATCCGACAGCACTCCGGAGAGAGGCCCTTCAAGTGCAAGCACTGCGGGAAGGCTTTCGCCTCCCACGCTGCCCACGACAGCCACGTCCGGAGGACTCACGCCAAGGACAAGCCTCATCCCTGCGACCTGTGCGGAGCTTCTTTTCAGGACGAGCAGGAACTTCAGTACCACATGAAAAGTCACAAAAGTAAGTTATTATTCTTTCGAATAGCAGTTAAAGGCCTAACAGATCTTTTAACATTTTTTATTCTGAAGTCGAAAGGCATTAAGATAATGCACGCAATTTAATTATTCGAATTAAATTGAATTATTATCCCACAGTGATGTAATTACATAATAAATGTATTGTTGTTTTTAATGTCAGCATGTTGTTGTTTTTATCATATCATCATTTATGAGCAAATATTAGTTTTTTATCATATCGATTCGGAGGAATTTATATTGTAGGCTGCAAAATTAAAACGTTATATATTATGTATTATTATACTGGTTATTTATTAAGTTGTTTTCTCGCTCTGCAGAAATCTTGGACAGCTCAGTTCTCCCGTCTCCTCCGGGGAATGGATTACAGAAGGACTCCTTGTTTCCAGTGAAGGACAATCCAAAAACCGGACAAAACCTTCCTTACACCGGGTTGACAGTTTTAAATCCAGAATATCGGCCCTGGAATTAATCAAACATGAGCTAAAAATGTACTCAATCCTGACAAAGAACGATTCTAATCATGCGGGCCTGATATTTTACAGGATTTTAGACGATATATATATAAAAGACTAAATCCATACGGGAACATTGTGATAATGCCATGAGGGATAAATAAGTAAGGCCTATAAGGTAGGATCTCGTGGTTTTTCTTTATGTAAATGCTGCTTAAGAAAAAAAATATGTTGTTCTATAATAGGCCTATTTAAATAGGCTCGTCATTATTTAAATTGTTGGCAAAAATGTGTCTAAATCTATTTATAATATGTTAAAATATGTTGTCTGTTGTTTTGTGGCTTAAAGCATTCTGCAATGGTTTTGTGAACCCACTGTAATTCCATAATAATAATAACCACAGTTATTATTATTATTATTATTATTATTATTATTATTATTATTATTATTCTTGCATCGACTAAGCTTGAAAAGCAAAGCTATTTTTTATCATTGTAGATTTGAGCTTATTTGTGTATAAAATAAATGTTATACCCTCTTTTAATTTATAATGTATGATCATATTTTTTACTGTTATGTAAGGCTGCAAAAGCAATCGAAAGTGTCCTCATTTGTTCTCTATGAGCGTCTGCTTTTTCATGACTAACAAATAAAAAATCAGCGCATGGAAACAAGATTGTTGGGTTTGCTTTATGTCTTCCAGTAAAAGATCAGTTTAGAATAAAGTGGTAAAAACTCATTTAAAAGAACACACATTTTTGTATCTACAAGATTTATAATATCTTTATTTTTGGGTTAAAAAAGAAACAAAATACATTGCTCTAAGTAATAAAATGGGACAAATATTTTATTCCAGCAGTGTAATGAGATTAATTTGCAAGTTATTTCACCTGTGATACTAAAAGGTTATTTTTATTTGATCGTGTCTCGTCCAAAAGAATCAGTGTCAGCGCATTTATCAAGACAGTGTTGGGTTGAACGTCTGTGCATCTTGCATGCAGCTCCACTTATCACCCGCATTCAGTAAGTGCATGTGTCTCTTTGTGTGCATCCACTGTCTACTGTGTTTATATGTACCCGAGTGATGAATTGGAGACTGTGTGCTCACAGTAAAAAAAAAAAATGAACAAACCCCACTGGACCAAATGAATGACAATAGAGTGCAGCAGTAAGGTGGTCTATTGCTTTACGCACAAAGGAGCACACCGTGACTGACATCTGCCCTCGCACTGTCACCAACTGCCCCACATGTGTTGTCCTCAGATAGATAGATAGATAGATAGATAGATAGATAGATAGATAGATAGATAGATAGATAGATAGATAGATAGATAGATAGATAGATAGATAGATAGATAGATAGATAGAGTAACAGATTGTCTGTCTGTCTGTATGAGTGTGTGTTGGGGTTAATTTGAGGAAAGCCCCAATTGGTACTGGTGGTGGCAGCAGCATGGGGTCTGACAGATGACACAGTGTCCAGCCTTTGTGTCAGTGCTCTGTTATGTCACCTCTAACCTCTGGGTCACCATACTTCACACTGAGGGCATGTAATCAGACATCACAATGCTGTGATAGTGCTAAGTGAGTGCCAGGAAACCAAGATGCACAAAAATATATAAATAAAGCAAAAAAAAGGGCAACAAAAAAAAAGGAATTGACTGACAAAGGGTGTTTTTGCATGAAGCATAAAAGATAAAACTGATTATCAGCCCAGATTATCTGAAATCTTCCTGTCTTGCAATCAGAGTGAAAATTAGATGTCAAGCTGTCTGCAGGCAGAGGAGCAGTAAAGTCACTCTGCACTGCCACTCTGTTTATCTTCTGCAACGGATGGAGAGCAGCCTTCAGGGTCGGGGGTCACCTCCTCACTCAGTGTTTAACAGCCTCCCTCTCCCTTCAAATAGCCAAAATATGGCTGCTTGAACAAGTGTAGATCACCCTTCATTGGACCTGCACCTCCCATGTATACAACCCCCGAGCCTCCACAGAGGGAGCCTGCTCTGAAAGGAGAGGCTACTCCCCTTTGTGGCCTTCCAGGAGCGGAGGGGTGGAGGAGAAGGATGGGACAAGAAACAAAAGACAAAAAAGAAAGACAGAAGGAGAAAAATGGAGAATGAGCTGCCACGGCTGAAATACTGAGATTGTTAGCAAGCCGTGCTAAAAGACTGGTTTTACTAGCACCTCTTTGATTGGCTGATTTAGGACTCGACGCTCCAGCATGGACGAATTTTTATTCAGGTCGTTTATACGGATTGATTTCACATTTAACCTCCTGGCAAGTTAACAGGGGCCTCTGGAGAGCTATCCATCAGATTAATCTCTATATTAATGTGATATTAATGATAGGAGCCATGGGGTTTTCTGGCGTAGGTTTGCTGCGATGAATTCCCTCTGAGATTAAAACAAATGGCTATAACTCTCTACAAAACAATTTGTTTTATAACACTCAAGTCATCCCGTAAGCGTTGGCCACAACTGGATTTGATGCTGCGATCAATTAGTAATGTCCATTGATATAAAGAGGATTGCTGTTGCAGGGATGATCTTACATTTGAAGCAAACTATGCTTTGTTAAATGCATTTCTTCATACAGCATAATTGATAGATCTCTTCTCTTCTCTCCTCTTCTCTTCTCTTCTCTTCTCTCCTCTTCTCCTCTTCTCTTCTCTTCTCTTCTCTTTTCTTTTCTTCTCTTCTCTTCTTCCTCTCAGTCTGCTAAGCTAGTGGAGCTGAGTGGTCAAATACTCTGATGTATTAGCTTCTATTGATTTCCTAATAGCTGTCAGTGTAGTGTGTGTGTGTGTGTGTGTGTGTGTGTGTGTGTGTGTGTGTGTGTGTGTGTGTGTGTGTGTGTGTCTGGCTGATGTTGAGGCTAGCCCCTGTTTCCAGACAGGCTTCAGACTCTCAGCTGAGTGACTCATAAACTATAACCACACCAGCTCTCTTGTCCATCTGTGCCCCCAGTCTGCCTCAGACCACATGAAAAGTCAGTCCTGATGAAGATGAAAGAGAATCTGCTTCTCTTTTCATAGATAAAGACACTTTTCCAGCAATATCAGCATATACGCTCTCCAAAAACTTATGAACGTTTTGATAAGAGCTGACTCGCGTTTTGAGATGGGATCCACACATCAGGCGACTGTGTCTCTCTCTCTTCTGCCACTGGAAAACCACCAAATTGTTTTTGATCTTCATGAATTTAGTTTCATATCAGTCCAATTAAAAGCTATGCAATTTATTACACTACACGAGAATTGTGTTCATTCCATTTGTTTTTACACTTTTCTTTCTTTTATTAAATTTGAAGAAGCTTATGTCTGCACTGTAACTACATTTCCGACCCATTGATTAATGTGTCATTTTGTTTTTATCCCATTATTCAAATCGATTTTCTTCATCTACTCAAAGCACTGCTTTTGTTTGAAAGCTGCTACCCAAATAATCATAGCTCACCTCGATTTCTTTAATCTCTTTATTTTATTTTATGTGCAATTTTAGGAAGCATGACACAATGAGCTTAGCTTTGCTGCTTCTCTGTCGCCTGCCTTCACTCTGAATTTAACTTTTAACTCGCTCACGTCACAGTGGCACGTCATCTGTTTGACTTCTGCCTTTAAAGAAACGTTTGAGTTAAGTCATTTAAGTTTGAATGGATCCACTGAGCTGTGCCACCCCCCCACCACCACACACCCTCTAGCCCCCTCAGTCAAGAGATGAGGCTGATCAGCTTGTGTCCTGCCATTCATGCTTCAGGTCAGAGCTGTTGTTATCGGCTGGTGATTTCCACTGGGACAGTGGACAGTACAGCAGGAGACACACACAGAGGCTCAGCGGCCTGTGTGCTGCTGGCTGGATGAAAGGCAGATCAAACACTGTCTGCAAAGCCTCTCCATATTGCTACCCAGCACTCAGTGTGTGTGTGTGTGTGTGTGTGTGTGTGTGTCTTCTAGATGGGATTGATGCGTGAGGAGGGCAGATGGCCTTATCCTTCTCTGTGGGGGCTGGTGTGAGGTTCCACTGTGGTCCCAAGGGGCAACATATTTTGGCCCACCGCCCCCCCAACACACTCACACACACACACTCACATGACCCCCAGCAGGCCCCAAAGTAACCCATCATAAAATGTACTGTATACCTGAGCTCATGGGACCTGTGTATCTATCTGTCAAACTAATCTTAAAAAAAAAAAACATTATTTCCTTGCTCCTGTTTGAACTGTTTAACCTCTGATGGATCGCCAGGCTCTTCTTTTAGGCCGATTCATATGCAACAGTGCTGAATGGAGTAAATCTGCTTGTAGGCTGACATCTGGCTTTGTCATTCGGGATGTTAGAAAGTGTTATAGGGTTCCTCTCCCCATGCGTTTCGCTTTACAATAGTTCTTGGTGTGCTATTTGTGTGTCTTTATGCGAAAAAGGCTATTGTATGTGCCCAACTGTTATCCCTGCGGGTGAAGAAGTTAGCAGTTCGGTCGTGAGGAGAGGAGCTACTGTTACAGTACTCCTTACATCCCTCCCTCTGTTGGTTTTGAATCACCCCACGTTTTTTTTTTTTGCCTCCCTCCATCTGTGTGTTTGCATGTGCACATGTCATCATATCTGTTCAACTAGCTGGATAAATTGCCAGAAATTGGAGCCTGATGCTGACTTTCCAACAAAAAAAATACATTTAAAAAATGCTAATTTTCTTGTATATGTGTTGCTCTGATGGACTGTGACCATATAATTCCTATGTGACAGTTACATTATGGTCTCGGCCTGTTGTGCCAGGGTCTATTCTCAGGCGAATGTTTTTCTCAGTGGGGTTGTGGTGCTAAAAGACCCTGGGATGTCTTAAACTGACTTTAGGGCAGTTGGACCTCATGCTGCTACGACAATATTGGCCAGAGGAAAGACACACACTGGCGCATGCCTGCATAAATCCACTGGTGTGAAATTTCAGCAGAGTATTCCCAAGGAATCTTTAAATTTGGACATTCTGAATCCAATTTGAGGCGCAATTGATATTTCATGAAATCTAATTTGGGGTTTTCAGAGATCAGAGGGGGGTTAAATGTTAAAAGAATGTGTACTTTCTACCAGTAAAAGAAGGACTGCATGTGTTGTCCCTAAGGAAAGGATTTACAACATATGGACACTGTACTCCTGCCACATGCGCATCCATGCACAGACGAGGTGACCTCCCTGCCTCTAAAGATGTTTGCTGTTAGTCCAACTAATCCTAACTAAGCTGTCCATTTAGATGAACACCTAGAGGGCAACACTGACGTATGGCAGTCATCGACTCTGCACCGTCCTGTCAAATAGATCTGTTTGCTTTCCTTCTGTATACTGTCGGAGAGAGGGTAAGCAGGGGGATATGGAGTGTGTTTTATATATTTAAGAAAAGGAATTAGCCATATGTCATATGTAGAGCAGGAGATAGTGAAGGAAGTCAGAAGATTTCAACCTGTCTTGAAGTGGATTAGCTAATCAACACTCTTGTCTTATCCTCACCTCCCTTGTTTCCTTCATCTCTTCTTCCTGAAAAAATGCACAATCACCAACCAGCCACACAGGACAGCTGATGATTGATTTCCCCACGGACCATCATGAGAGTACAGGAGTGAGCCACACAGTGCACTATAACCCTACAAAAGCAAGCCCTGGTGTGCACACAAACACCAATGTGTGGGAGCGCGTGTGCATGTAGCCGAGCAAATGCACAAAATCTACACATGCGTGCCCATACATGTGTTCATGCTGTGTAGAAACACACACACACATGCGGAGTGATGGACAGAGGAGGGGCAGGTCGGCAACATATCCATCAATAGCTGTCAGTCACATTTAACAAAAGCTAACAGCACATAGACAAGGAAGGACAACTGCTTTATCAGCCAGTTAGTTCCCTCCTCCTCTCAGCAACCCCTCACCTCAGCCTCTCTAATCACTGTAATACTGCCGCTCTATCAGCTTACAGTCTGATTTGGGGAGAGGCGTATCTAAAAGAAGTTAGTATGTGAAGCAGCAAAAGGATTAAAACCCAGGGGGTGCTTTTAGGTCTGAAATCATGGGAGCCTTTCAGATCCCACCAACAACCTCCTCTACTTATGTATGTGTGATGTGTCCAGTGTTATGTTCAGTGTTCTTATGAAACCTGTAAAGGTAATCCTGAACACCATCACCTGATCTGTTGTACCTCTGGTGAGGTATAGTTTGTCGGTAACTCCATTGTACTGCCTCCCCTTGAGCCAAGACTGTAATGTACTGGAATACCAAAGTGCAAATCCAAATGTCTTTAGATTTTTGGCTCTAAATGGGGAAAATATGATGCAGCTCAGAGGTTGCACTGTCAATGTCAAATCAAAATGCTGTCAGGAACATCCTTTAGACACCAGTGTTGGGACACTTGATGATAAAACCTTGATGTCAGGTTCAATATCCTCTTCTTTTAGGGTCTACTCCTTCCTTCCACTGCTTTTTAACAACACAGTTCACCATCCAGGTTATATAGTCTCCGTTGCTTTCACAGCTACCCTTCTATTGTTCACGGGACAATTGACCGTGACCCCAGGCAGCTCCCAGAGGTCCACAGGGTTAAAGGGGAGACAAGGCTGAAAGGCCCTGGGGTGTGAATGTTTAGCAGCTACCTCAGGGCTGGAATGACTGTTTAAGCACTTGATGCTTGATGCGATGGAGGCAAACATTGGTGAGACTAGTGTAAAACTAAAAGGTCTTAAACCTGTCCATCCAGGAGACAGGAGGCAGTGATTGAGTGAGCGATGGCCCAGTGCTTTGACAGTGATGGAGATGATGAAGACTGTGAAAGATGAGGTGGGTACTGAGTGCACTACCACAGCTAAGAGTATATGTACTTCTCTTGGTTTGTCGTGATATGTGTGAGTGTTCCTCAGTGCTTTGTCCATGTCCGTGAGTGTCTTTGCCCTGGAGCCGCAGCCCACCCCCAACACTGAGTCATGATGGCTTTTTGACAGTAGGGCTGGAAGACAAATGCCCCCCCGTCCTGCTGAAACATTCATGAAGCATTATGACCCTCTCCTGCACCTAATGTACCCTAACAGGCCTTTATGGCTTCTCTCTAGCCTAGCGTCACCTTAGTGCTGCTTCCCGGCATCTAACTTTTTAACACCCCGCCAGCACTGGTCTTTTACGCCCTTTCAGCAGTTTGTTGAGGAGAAGCCTCGCCCCGGTAAGCCTTCCTGAGTGGACAAACGATGGCTGCAGCACAATTACCCCAAGGCATCCCTTAAACCTAGCTGCAGGTTAGTATGCACAATGTCTCTGCTCCGTGTCTGCGGGGACGGTTCAGGCTGACTTTGTCATATGCTTCCAGTGTCATGTTGTTCCCCTTCTTTTTTTCTCCTCTCCTTCACGTGTGGTCATTGACGGCCTTTGTAATCTGACTCCTGACGGGTGCATTGATCTGTTAAGATTGTCACTTTAAAAAAGCCCCATTAGGGTTTTAAGGTTTGACAGTTGATATCAACATCCTTTAGTGTTGTGACACATTCAAATGACCCAAAGAGCGAGGGAAATAACGGTTGCAGGGTTTGAGGAAGGGTTTATGGATGAGAAACTTTAAGATTAGTGTGTGGAGCAAGTAAGACCAGGTGCGATTAAATGAAAGACACACAGAAAACTAGAGAATAGCTTTGTGTATTGAGCAGAGTGACCTCAGCTTGTCATTGGGACTGGACACTGTGTCCTCTGTGTGTGTCCACCCTGTGTGGGTCCACAGGGAGATCTGGCTCGAGCAGTGTGTTTTACTATTCTCCTGGCCTCCCCACTGTGTTTACCTCTCCGTGGTAAAAATGCCATATGCTAAATGGGCTTGTGTTACGGCTCTGGTTACCAGGCAAACCGTCGGGCCCCACACACACACTCCAACATCAAGCAGAGCGGATATCTAAACCATATCCAAGCCTATAAAGTGGAGCTCCATTGATCTGTTTATGCTTTTTTAACAATCTCCAACACATGAGATTCATCTCGGCCACAGACAATCTTCGGATTGTCATTGATTCATCTGGTAACACCAGAGCAATTAATTAGTGGTGGCAATCACCGCTGCTTTTTGTAGTCAAGCATTATCAAAGCATTATCAGTTACCCTGTGACATTTTCCATTTCAGTAATGTCTGATCAAATAGACCAGTTTGTTTTATTTTAACTAAATATTCAATACTTGAAAAAGACACAAACCCTCACTTAATACAAACTACACATCCCAGACTACTTTATTGACAATGTTGTTATTGACTGAGGTAATAGAACTCACAGAAGATGGCTCAGACTCGGATATACAGTAAGAGTCAGTCTATATTTCTGATAATGTGCATTCATCAGAGAAAAACTGCAGAGCTCTGCAAGTATTTTCTTCACTTCAGGATTTATCGGTGCCTGCTGAGTGTCTAGAGTCTTGCTATGAAACGTAACTCTGGCTTTTTTCATGGATTTTGTGAAATAGATTCCTTCACATGTCTTCTCTTTAATTATTTCAATTACACGCTTTAGTTTAAGAGGTTACAACAAATCAAAAAACCTATCTAGGTGAACAGGTTGGAATGCAAAATGGGACAAACAATTTCAAGTTTTAAAAATGTGAAACAGTGATTTAATCACAACAAAGACGTTAATATTGAATACATTTTAAATGGGTCCTCTTGTCACACATGTAGAATCACACAAACCTAAGACCCGAGTCTTAAAAAAATCTTGCAGCATTATTTGTTTTAGTTTGGCATGTTCATGTTATGCTAAGATACATAACAGCTAATAGACATTAACACACTTTAAAAATATTTAAAATGGCATGGTGTTCAGCTCAGTTGGTAGGTTCAGTCCTTGCTGAGGAAGCCTAGGGTTCGAATCTGACCTGTGGCTCTTTCCTGCATGTCATTCCCCGTCTCTCTCTCCCCGCATTCCTGTCACTCTTCAGCTGTCTCTATCAAATAAAGCTTGAAAAGGCTAAAAAAAAAATATTTAAAAATATTTATAATACCTGCACGACTACAGGCTAATACCGAAGGAGGCTGAGGAGGTGGAGGGAATTTTATGTGACTATAAAATGCCTCGACTACCACAAGACAACACCACATTTGTTTTAATCTGAATTTAAAAGCCTAACCAAGGATGGTCACTACTGATTTAGCTAAACACTCTATACGCATTACATCTATTGCATTTCTTCATATGTAAAAGTGTTTATCTGTACTGTTCCTGTTTAACTAACTTAAAAAAGAATCTATGCTTTTGGTTTGTTAATCAATCCACATAAAATCAGTGTTTTATTTTGTTTAATCCTGCACTAGTGGTAATCACAAAAGAAAAAAATAGATATTTCATTTATTCAGAAAAAATAGAAAAAGTAGTAGTCGCGATTTTCCTGCTTTCTCAAATACATAAAGTATAGTAGGTCAAATTAAATAAGTAAATATAGTGAAACCCACAGTATTCTTGCATTAGCACCCTTCATTACATCATTCTTAGATCCACCTCTGGTCCTTCTCTCCAACCTTTCAGTCTCTGACTGAGTCAGCTCTGCTGCCACGCCACTCTGTAAGCTCCAGGAGCAGATCAATGTCTCTGAAATGGAGCTGACCTACAGTCACATTAATGGTGCACATCATCTTAAAGGGCTCTTCCCAGAAGACCCTCACACTCTCACACGTGCTCCAAACACAGCAGCCAGCAAAGGGGAAACAAAGGTCAATACAGGCACTCCTGCACCAAGTCTTGTTTAGCCTAGCCAGGCCTGCTAACAGTTAAAGGCTTACATTACAAAGTCCTGTTCATTAAGGACCCTGACAAAACCAGAGATAGTTCTCAGACGTGGGGGGCGTATTGGGGGATATCGTATGATCTGCATCTTCTCTGCAACAGGAAGCATCTGTTTTCTTGACATGAAAAATGAATCAAACACCTTTCCGCTCTCTTATGTGTGTGTGGGCTCCCTGTCTGTATCACTGACCACAATACATCAATACTGGCACCTCTTAGCATAACAGACTGAATCTGCAGGGCAAAAAGATGATCAATATTGGAATGTGAAGAGAGATTTTGTGGCTCCAGGGTGCAGACAGACAGACACATGGCACCTTCCTCAGTCATAATCTCCTATTCTGAGGATTACCAGGTAAGATGTCGCCTTCAAACAATATCTGTTCACCACTGCATAGGCTACTCGCACGCTGACTGCCTCCATTGGAGGTCAAATTAGCTTCAATGATGAGCGTCTCATTTCTAAAGGCCCTGGTGGAGCTGAAAGGCCTCCTCGGGGGAATAAGGTTTAGACCTACCCATCTTCATCTGCTGCCTCCTGGATGCTGTCAGAAGACCTCCTGGGTATAAATCTGTTTTCTGTAACAGTATTCTGTGTGGGTAATGTGTTTGAGAATTACTTTTTTTGTAGCATGTGATACCACTTTGGCAAACAACTTTTTAGTAGTTTGTTAATCAAATCAGTCCAACACATAACTGAAAAACTATTTCTGTTTTGCCACGATCATCTCTATGACATATCTTAACTGCTTGCAAGTCGCTCAACATTTGGGGATCTGGCTTTCATTGGGAGGCCATGATCAATTTTTCTGCAATTAGAAGCAAAAATCCTAATAGATAACTCAACTTATTGTCTGATTTATTGTCAGGAAGGGTAAAAGGTGTAAGACCCAGTCTCAAATATAATAAACACCCTACACTTTTTATTGTTTATGTCTTTCCGTTCAAATTCCCTCCATGTCAAGCTCTTTTTAAAGTCTTTATCCTGATGTGTATGTCTTAAAATGAACATTTCTGATCAGTTTTAATCTACGGAATTAAATATGTTTGCAAAAGCAGCAATATTTATCATGACAGTCGTGTGAAGAAAGCACTGCAACTGAAAGTAATCCAGAAAATCAATTCACCTGTACTCCTCTCTCCACAGAGCAGCCAGATTGGTTACACAGGCTAATCATGTGTGATGATTTCATCCCTGCTGCCAGCGTAGAGGGCAACAGAACAGCGGCTTCCTCTCTGTCCTTGCAGTGTTCAAACCCAGCGCCTTATTGATCTGAATGAGTAAGTTAATAAGCTTTAGACTCATTCATCAGCAGGGTAGAGACTGGAACTGCACACGGCAGGCTTAATCAAGTCATCAGTGGCCGTCAAGCATGAACACAGTAATTAAAGGAAGAGGGAACATGGAGATGAGGAGAGAGGAGAGGAGCAGGGGTCTACAGTATTTGCCTTGGAAAGAGATAGAGAACTTCAGTGCTCCATTTATAAAGTACAGATTTATGAAGACAGTGGCTGTGAAAGGACACAGTTAGATTGATCACTCTTTCTTTTTTTTTGCCATATATAGCTCACACATTAATCCAGCCTTAGTTAATCAACAACTGAAATACAATCAGCCAGGTGATCCAAACAGTGACCTGAGGACAGACAATTCATCCTGCGTTGAGTAGGCCTTCCCCACATAAACAAGACAAAGAACAACAATCCCCTCCTCCTCCCTAATGACACATACACAGCTGAGGAAATCACCAATAATCGCCAACATCATCATCCTCGATATTTCACCACTGCAACGGAGGTGCCACGTGAGGCCAAAAGGATGAGCTCATTTGGCTTTCTTGGCGGATGGATGAGGCTGGCCAGATTTACAGCAGCAGCAGCAGCTGTGAGCGATGATGCTCCTCTGCAAACATCAGTCCTGTCTGGAGCAGAGGAGGAGGAGACAGGCTCGAAAAATTCTAATGGGCTACAGGCCCTGATTTAGAGCCTGAGATGTGGATCCTGGCTGTTGCCACAGAGGTAACTGTGTGTGAGTTATGCAAACTGGAGCTGCTCTTTAAGGTCAGGGTCAGGCTGTCATGATAGACATCCTGCTTTGGACGGTGTTTTACACAACGGGCTCACAATTTTCCCTTAATATGATTCCAGTGTAAATAAATCCACATTCCTGCATTTATAAGTTCAGTTAAAGCTAATATTGATAGTGATAAGTCTGACTGCTGAAACCTCATATTTAGAGCGATGACAGCGGGTAGTGACAGCGGCCAAAAGCCATGTTGATTATCAGTGGCAGGGTTACAATTACTGTCATTTCTGGTATAGGTTTTTGATTCCCCCCCTTTGCCCAGAGTTTAAAGTACACTCAAATAAATAAATAAATAATTATAATAATAAATATAATAAATAATAATAATTACTAATATAATAATACATAATATAATAATAATAATAATAATAATAATAATCCACAGATCTGTCTGGAACATTTTATTGGAACTACTTTCTGCCAAAGAAATTTAAAAAAAGTCTACAGATAAAACCCAAACTGGCTAGATAACTCAAAAGCAAAATGAGAAAATATGTGGAGTGAACCTTTTCATGAGAAAGTATTTTACTTCCTCTCCCCTTTCCCCTCTGCTTCAGTATAGTGTATGTGTCTGTAATATGCAAGCAGTGGGCCTTACTCAGGTGCTCCTATCCCCCTGTGCCCTATTAGCCTTAAACCTGACCATTAGACTGTCCCTTCAACTCCGGAGGAAAAAATACACACCTAATGAAGTCGGTTCCCAGACTGAGTGTCCATTAATTGTGACTGTTGTCCTGTAACCCATCTCCTGCTGGATGATTATGGTGTGTGTGTCTGTTAGTTAGTCCAGTATGTCGCCGATATGGGTGCTGTGGTAAGGGAGCTGACAGGTAAGATTAGCGTCAGGTGGTCACAGAAGCATGGAAGTGCCATGCACGCACACACACACACACACACACACAGTGGGAATACAGACACGCACATACCCGCACATACACACATACAGAAACAGTTTATGGCACTATAACTACTTGTGTAACTTAATTAGTATCCCCTCTGAAGTGTATTAGTGGTATCAGTTTGTTTACTCAAAACTGTGACCTGAAAGCACTTCATGATCAGCGTTCATGTGTCAGTAAAATACATTTCAACCCCCTTTCTTTCTTTCTTTGCTTTTCTTTCTTTTTAATGTTTTAATTTTTATTGTGTTTTTTTAAGATTTAAAGGACCACTGTGTAGAATTTAGTGGCATCTACTTGATGATTGCAGCCCCCTCACTCCAACCTCCCCTTTGAAGCAAAAAGGAGGAACTAAAAAACGCATGAAAAATTTTCTGGGCTAGGGGAGGCCAAGTCTGTAAGATATAAAAGACTCATTCTAAGGTAATAATAATAAAAAAATATATATATAACATAGATATATTTAATTTCTGAATTTCTGCCATATTCTTTAAATAGAGCCCTCTAAATCTTACACAGGACCTTTAACAGAAATGTGGCAGTAAAATCCCAGACATTCTCATTTCCACTTATTCAGATATTAAACAGCTACTTGCTCAGCATCTTATTTCATATAAACGTCCATTCCTGTCAGTTTAACTTTCAATAGTTTGGCTAGTTTTTCCATTGAATACATTTCCTGCATTCAATTACTTTTACTTCTTTGGATTCTCGACTTTACGCCAATGTTTTCTTACAGCCTTTTTACAGATGACACGCAAAATCTGAGTTCAATATACGTGTTTTTTTTTAATATATAAAAGTATTAAAAAAGTGTTTGGTTTTGTGCAACACAGAAAAATACTTTTCATAGTTCAAAAAATGAGAAAGGTCAGACTTTTTATTAAACTGTTTGACATCTGAGCAACAAAACTATTAACTATAATAACAAAAGGGCAAAAAACAAAATACATGTGGCAGCAGGATTTTCTACTTCTTTGCATTAATTGGTTCAACATTTCAACCTAAACTTTACCCTCCTCCTCTCTCTGGTCTCTCTAATCACACAGCAGTGGAGAGACTGAATACTGATCCCCCTCTGGGACTCAAACCAACAACCGCAATCACAACCTGCTTTACAACTCATAATTAGCACAGGGAGCACATCTCCCAGTCGGGTTGACAGTGTGAAACACACACACACAATCACAAAAAAAAGCAACACTATGTGTGCCAAAGTGTGTTTATAATCCTCCAGGAGCATACCTTGGGCATATATGATGTGCCTTGAACACTGGCACACACACATACACACTCACACACACACACACACTCCTGAAGAGCAACTCAATTACAGCATGAGTCCCTCATAGATCTGTTAGCTTATCTGATAGCCAGATCATCTGATCGATAGAGAACAACCACAGAGGGTTTATTTAAGTCTGACGATCATTAATGTGGGTCCTGCAGTGCTGATACGGAGCAGCAGTGGAGACCTGTTGAAGTGCTCTGACACGGCTTAGCAGCACAAACAAGGGAAGGATGTGTGTGTGATTCTGTGTTGCAAGATTGTGTAAGGCGTTTTGCAAGAGGGATAAGAGTTTGCAAACTAAATCTCCTACTCTACTTGATGCACTCGAAGAGTTGTGTGTGGGTGTCCACCCCATCTCAGATAGGAATTGCCCCCCACTGTATTGATCCCTATAATCATTGACAGAGCAATCTCTAAATGACTAGTATGGGATTCAATTAAAGGCTCTGCCCACTGATGATTTCTTCTTTTTTCATCCAGCCTGTGTAACACCACTGCCTCAATAGTAATGCCGTGTCTCTCCAATTAATGGGTAACCAATAAATGAAATGAATGACCGCTTGTTTCTCAGTCACAAAGGCCAGAGATGAGAGTGGCCAGGCTCTAAGCACTGAGGCACGAGGCAGCACACTCCAGTGTTTGCATTAAAGTGTCGTATAAAAGTTTGCCCCATTGTGCGGCATGCTTCCTGGGTCGTGCCAGGGGTTACTGTCACAGGGCTAATTGTGCCTCTTTTTAGTCCTTTTGTGGTGCAGCACACTTCCCTTGTGTGTGTGGGCGGAGGGGGCTGAAAGAGAGACAGCCTTTTGGAAGGGTTTTGGGGGTGGTATGAGGGACAAGGAGGAGGGTGAGTATTGGTAATAATGAAGGAGCAGGCACGTATGACCAACAATGGATCCCTCAGATTATGGTCCAGACAAAGACGGTGTTGCAGTAATTACAGTGCAAACACCGCTGCATTGTATGTGTGTGTGTGTGTGTGTTTGTGTGTGCGTGTGTGTCGACGTGTGGATCGGGGGCAGAAGGCACTGCTCTGTTAGCAGCTGTGTCTCAAGAACCTGACTACTGTAAGAGAAGGACGTGTGTGTGGGGCCATTGGGGTGATCCAGAAGTGGGATGAAGAACAAGGAAAGGCCTGCAGTCTTTGTGCTAATGTTTTCTGTATTTTCTAAGCCAATTTGTTCTCCGGGGGACCTAAATTAAAAAAAATGGGTCACAAGTATATAGTTTCCTTTTTTAAAAATGGCTAAATAATTTCCTTAAACAGCTGGATGTTGTAGTTTTTTTTGCAAATGTTTGTCAAAGAGGAAGAAATTGTGTATTTGTTATTTTCAGCTGCAGATGTGGTGCACAAGTGATTATTTGTAGCACGTAAATGTACCAGTTTGACAAAAAATGAAATGTCCATGTTCAATGTGATCAAGAAACATGTCACCCTGTATGATTGTGTGACTCAATCATTTGTTTATAATTGTTTTTGGACAATATTGGAGCTCAATACACATTCGATACATGTTTATAGGATAAAAAGCAATTGGTTTGGAGGTTTTTCATGGGATTTGTTGACAATGAAAAAAGGATATAGAATACCACTAGTCCTGTCCTTTGGAAAAGTAAAATTCAGGCATCCCAAAGCACCCTACAGTTGTAATTTGTGTGGCTTTAAATATTCAAGACAATCAAAAAGTCCTGACATCACCTGAAAAACCATCATGTGACGTGATAAGGCAAATGCCTGTTTGTACTCTTGTATCTCTCTTTGAATGTTTCAAATCTGTATCCGAGCCACACACTCTCAACTACTGTTAAAACTCTCAGACCCGCTTCTATTTGACATTCTCTTTAGTTTAAACCACGTCTCGTTGGAGAGGATTGATGGTACAAAAACAGGCATGTATGCATAGTTTCCAAACTCCATAAACAGAAACACACTTAAGAAAAAGAAGCCAATCAGCTGCTCAGTTGGGGATGATCTTAAGCCACAGTATGCATCAGGGATGATGCCATCAAAACTTTACAACTTGTCAAACTGAGGCTTTTGGCCCCAGCTAATCAGTTTCATTGAAATACCCCCTTTCCTTTCATCCCCTATCCATCTATGTGTCCTTCTGTCTGTGCTTCCATACAACCTTCCTCCCAGCTTAGGCTGATTATCAGGAGTGGCCCATTTACAGTATGGCTGGAAGGTAATTAGTGGGATGAGCTGGGCAGAAGGATCCTCTTCAGGGGTTAAGAAGACACACGCTCAAGTACCTTTAGCTTCTGAGGAGCTGGTGTGTGTCAGGGTGGTATGACAACAATAGGAAAGGGATTTCCCTTTAGGTTCATCCAAGCAGGACCCACCCTGTTCATAGGAAAAGGGGTGCATCACAGCTTAATTGTTTTCAATGGGTAACACACACATTTTTATTATCAACAGCTGGTCCAAAAACTTCATTTTGGTTCACATGTAGGATACAGTTGTCATGATCTAATGCCGTTACGTTGATATTTCAATCAGCAATGCACCACAAATATATTTTCTTTCCTGTCAAAGTTCTGCATCCAAACAGTATTTGTTGCCGCTTTAATTATATTATTTTACTGCTATCTTTGGCAACCCTGCTTCCTTTTCAAAACAAAAACAAACAAACATAATGATCGTCTTAAAGGCCTGCATTTCTTTTCAGCCAAAAGGCAATCAGATAAACAGATACACAAGATAAAGCAATCCTTGACACACACACAGACACACACACCAATGAACGCACTGTACATTATACCAGAACTCATGTCACAGACTTATAGAGGCCGACAGAGCGGTCAAATGTTCCTTCCATCCAACAGATGATAGAGCACACCCTCTGTTTAGATGGCTAGATCAACTTAGCCCAAGGGCCTGAAAAATGCACACATACTTCAGTTGGTAGCTTAAGCCTCTAAAGAGCAATTATTCCATTCATATGGAGGTAATTGTGCCCCATGAATATGAAATGTTTTCCAGTCCCTCCTTTAACATTGTGAGGACTGTGTGGATGCTCTTGGAGGAGCACAAAGCCCTAAAGGTATGGCCCATTTCCATATGTGTTAGGGGAATTGAGAGAGTGCTTGAAACAGTGCCCCTGTTTACAGTAAATTCAGGGTCTCTTCTAGAAGGACAGACATGCTGAGTATGCAGCTAAACTGCTTTTTTCCCCAACTCATACCTGCAGCACAGTCACCCACATGCATCATCATCAGATGCTGTCTATTAAATAGAATGTGTTAAGCTTATTTACTTAGGTCCTGTTTTCAAATATTAAAATAAATGACTACCACTTTTTTTTATCTGTGTTTCTGGTGCTTTGATAATCTTTTTTTCTTAAGGCAAATAAATGTAACTGGAATTTGATTAATGAGAAGTAGCTTTGGGTGTTTACTTCCATAAAATGAGCTAGAATTACTGTTTTAAGTGCAAAAATGATAGCAAAGCAGCTTAATAATGTCATTAATGAATTATAAAAATATAAATATAACATCTAAGTTCACATGTGCTTTAATTAATTTAGATTTAATTGAATTATCCTGTATGTACTGAATTAAAATAAGATAACACACATATATATACTGATATTCTATTGATATTCTATTCGATATATACTAGAAAACTAGATTAAATCACATAAGAAGTATGTCAGTTTTGATTATGTTACACATAATACAGAAATGCAAGCTTGTTTAAATTAAAACTAGCATTACAGTAATCTATAATCAGTCAAATGTTTTCCACTGCTCCCCTCAGCAGGGGGGATCTCTGCTAATCGAAGCTGTGTGTTATCAGTGTTAAAGATCCCTGCAGGGAAGGGAGCTGTTGTGCTTTTCTTAGCAATGGAACATATTTGTTAATGTCCTCATGATATATTAGGAAAGGGACATTCAGTCAGTCTTTGTCATGTAGGGTCCTCTGTATAAATCCACTCATTGGGTGACCTGGCCTACCAATCAGGCCCTTGGAGGTGATGGTAGGATTGAGAGTGATGGGTCTGGAGAGGAGGGGGTGAGGGCTTTTGCATAAGCATGGAGCCCAATCTGCTGGGATTGCTCCGCACAGTCAGGGGGCCTCCACAGGCTTATACCGGTGGTCTTTATTTTGGGGCCCTTGCACTTTTTAACACAATTACTACACCACCCTTCTGTCCTGGGATGCTTGCTTTATTCATATGTATCAGTCGCTCTCGGGCTTGCGGAGTTGCAAGCCCCTCTGAATTGGTAAACTAAGTTGGGGAGTAGTCCTGACTACAGACCAGGGAGTCTGTCCACAACACAAGAATGTTGACCTTAGAAAGCAGCACAAAGAGGACGACTAATTTAAAAGGATGCCTTTTCCAGTAAACAGAATGTGGTAAAACAGTACCACAGAGGGTTATAGTTCAAGCATAGAGTCCTCCTATATCTTTGAGTGCTGTTGTAAAGCCATTAGCTGATGAAACTGTGCAACAGTCTGAGACGATTGAATTGTTTCCTTCACCTCTTTTCTGGACGCAAACACAGCAACGAGGCCCTAAGATGAAGAGCCCACTAAAAATATAGGATTAATGATGCTTCATTATGGCGCAGGTATACTGGAACTCATACTTGCACCCTGGACTTCCAGTTACAGATGCACACACCTCAAATGCATTATTGCATTTTCCCGTATGTTACTTGGTGGATACAATAGCCAAGGCTACATACAGGAAAAGGCTGCTGTGTGTAGACATGAATCATGGGGGATGGGGATGTACAGTATATTTTTGAACGTGCGTGTCTGTGTAGGTTTGTGTGTGTGTGATCTCTTTTAATAGCACTACAGGCGCAGACACAGTGCTGGAGCAGAGAAACAGACGACGTTTCATTAGTGATTCCTGTAATGTCAATAAAGTTGGGGTGGTTAACAGGAAGAGTGTGGGATGGAGCTGAGGGAGACCAGCCCAAGGCCATGGGAAGTGTTGGACCAGGCTGCAGATGATGATGATGATGATGATGATGATGATGATGATGATGATGATGTCATCACTCATGAACTGACAGACTCACAGACACAGTATCTCTGTAACAAACACTTTGACCAGACAACATTAAGACCTGATCTAATGTGTATAAAATGTGGAAACAGCTGACTATCATTGGCAGTAATGTAACTTACTACATTTATGCAAGTACTCTACTTATGTACACATTTCAGAGGGAAATATTGTATTTTTAAAAATTATTTTGACTTTGTACTTAGTATGAGTTACTTTACAAATTAAGACATTTGCATACAAAACACGTGACAAGGTGATAAAATATTTTTATTTCTAAAATATTTTTATTATAAATTAAACTACACAAAAGTATATAGCACAGATGAAATGATTAATCCATTCATTAATTTGTTAACTGACAGTAAATTAACTAGTAACTATTTTGATAATCATTTCAGTAATAACATTTGTTATTAATATTTCAATTTTAATTATTTTTGTTTTATTTTGTAATATTTTTAAGATTTGTTCTATTGTCTGGACAAAACAAGTTGTAAAGCTGTCACTTTGACCCTGAGGTAATTGTGACATTTTTCACCACTGTCTTTATTAACCAAACAATCAATCAATTCATAGGGCGAATAATCAGCAGATTAATCTGTTAATTTGTTTCAGTGTCATAGAAAATACAATAAACAACAGCAGCACACTTCTGCTTTTACATTGAATATGTGGCTGATAATGATTTAATAATAGTATTACAGACACAGAGGACATTTTTCTGCATTATGTACTTTTATTTTTAATACGTAGGTAAATTTCCCTGATAATACAGTACTAAAGTGAAAAACAAAACTAACAAACTCATACAACATTTGACAGTCCTTCTGGGTTTTATACAGTTTATACAGCCAGTTAAAAGACTTTACCAAAACAGTTGGCAAGTTTTTGTTTTTTAAATTATTATTATTTCAAGGGGGTACAAAAATGATTTGTTAGTAGACTTTCACCAAACTAAGTAACTTTGGAAACTTTTGGAAATTTAGTCCCTTATATGATACAACAACATTTGTTAGATTGTTCCCACCTGGTACCCCACATCCTTCCAGTTCCTTTTCCACAGTTTCTAATTCAGATTTCTGCAGTCTTAAACCCAGTTTGAGATAACCTAATGAGATTATAAATTAGTTTTTAAGGCAGCTCTCCAGCCTAGAAGACATTATGCAATAGTGTAAAATCAGTGGATGCTGCTTCAAAAAACCCAAAGCAAAGAAAAAAAAAGAAAAAACAAACAAAACAGCTTTGTTTTTTTCAAATCTCAAGCACTAATTTCACCAGGTATCATAGGAAGCAACCCAGCCCTCTGTTTGTTTGATGCCAACAATCTTTAGGACAAAGCACCATCTACTGGTGATGTTCAGAAACACAAACGCTCTGCAGACCCTGGCCTTATTAAAGTAGATTGAGCACTAGAGGGTGGTGTTGTATTTCTGTGCTTTGTGGAAGCAGTTTTAAAATCAGTGCTCCATCATATTATAAATACATTACTTACAGTTCTGCTATTTATGTGGTTTATTATTTACTTTCATTGAATCGTACACAGTTAATAGGGAATGATCGTAACACTGGTCTGAATGTTGCCCACAAATATTGATATTTTAAATAGGTTTGATTTCTGACCCCCTGTGAGCGATAAACTGTTACAGTTGTTCTAATGAGAGGCTGTGTATTTTACTGCTGGGTCTATAAGGAATGCAATACAGCGATCACTGTTGGCAGTGGTTGTGGGAAACATTTAGATATGAAATAAAGCTTTGTAGGGACCCCCCCCTTTTAAAAATGCAGGCATGCTTGTTCTTCCTCTATTGTTCTGGTTCAGTCGTTCACATGGGAAGTTTTCTGTTTGTTTTTCTGCTGCTGAAACAGACATGTTTTGTTCTTCTGCTGCTGCGGGGCATTCAAGCCAAATTCTTCTAGAGCTGCACTGTACTCCATTAAAATTATTTCTCAGAAGGCATGAACATATTATCCCTTTGGAAAAAAAGTGAAGTCTCAAGTCTCACTTTCTCTCTGTTTGAAGAAATGTCATGGGCTAACTAAATGTCCCTGGGCTGACAGTGTAACTTCTCTAAATCAATGACATTTAGCTGGCCATAAATCTGCTGTGTTAATACTTTGTCTTTTATTCTCATATTTTCTACTTAATGTTTGTTATCCACCAAAACAACATGGTTAATTCCTTGTCTATGAAGACCTACTTGCCTACTATTGATTGTTCTTTATTACAAAGAATTAGATCTACAGTATTGTGTTTGACTTATGTACCATCTGCCTTTGCCAGACCTTTTTAAAGATGGGGTCATTTATAATTCAAAGTTTCAACGATATGTGTGTGTCACACAATGGCACACACATAATGTATATAATTCATATATGTAATGTAATATAACAGTATATATATCATTATAAGAAACGCGACGAGTTGCTAGTGTCAAGAATCTCTGGCTGTAGTGTCATTGAGCGAGTTGCTAGTGTCAAGAATCTCTGGCTGTAGTGTCATTGAGTGTCAGTTTTACTGAACCTCTATCATTTTTGTTGAAAAGTTGAAACATGAAAGGGAAATCCATACTAGAGAATCTGTACTTTAACACAACTCCATTCAGTACAGAATAACGCCTGCCAAATAACGTTCAAATTATTCTGACAGCGTAGAATTGTGTCAATCAGGCTTAAAACAAACAAACAAAAAAAAGGGATAGGAAATAAGAAAAAAATATATCTGCCAGACAATATATGTTTATTTTTGTCAACATAAATGAAGCCAACATACATGGTGTATTAACAGTACATATTTTAGGATACTGTAGGTTAGGCAACACATAAGCAGATCGCATGTTTGGAATAGATATTTTATTGATCCCTCGAGGGGAAATTCTTTTTCTCTCAAGTTTTTACATGCATGTCCTCTATAATACATTTTCTACCGTAGGTATACTTGCAGAGATGCTGCAGAGACAACACAGTACCACTATCTGTTAATAATTCCTCTCATGCCTCACACCGTTGTGTATTCATGGTGGTTTGTGGCATCGATTAGCCTGCTGCGTGCTGATAGCTGGAGACAGAGACGAAAAACTCTTGAACAGAGGCCTATGATGCTTCTCATTGATCCCTCTAAATGACTGCTGAGAGACAGTCACTCCCTTTAAGACACACAATGACATGGTGGACTGCATAAGCCTGGACAGTATATGGTAGGAAGAAGCTGAGCTTGTGTGTCATTTTGGATTTAGAAAAAAGTGTTATTAATGTTAGGAGACATCAAAAAAAAAAATTAGACATTTGCTTATGCACATTGTGGGAAGTGAAGCAGAGCTCTGACATTCAGGCTGTGTTTAAATGCTGAGGAGAAACCAAAGAGCATCGGAATGAAGAACAAGGAGGAGGAGGAGGAGGAGGAGATGGATTGATCACCCAGCCCACCTAGTCCAGGAAATAAATTAATGACCTTGGGGAAAGTCATCCATCCCTCTGACAAGCAATGGGGAGCCACACTCTCTACAAAAAAAGGTACATCTTATTCTGTCAGCACAGAATTTTTCCATTTAATATCAATTCAGTGAAATGTAACCTTTCAAAATAAATCAAATCATGCCAAATGCTGATATTTATAACAGATTCACTAACTTTATTTATACATTATAATATCATTCTTTTTGCCTGATAGATTCGGTTGCATTGGGCCTCAATATGATAAATCAATTCTGATCATAGGCTCATCAAATCTGTATTTGTCCCCCTCAAAAGACACAATTCACATAATTTACATTAACGTAAGCATATCTTGCTGATGTAAGTACTTCACAATGATTAGTTTTAGCTTTAAAAAGCTGAATGAGCTGTATTCCTCCAAGGCAGAGGGAGTTATTCCAGTGAGGGCTTCATCATAATCTCTGAGTTGAGGTACTTTTCATCAATGACTGAGTGGTAGTACTCTCTGAAGAAATAAAATCCCTTCACTTGACATTTTTTGTTTACAATTTACTGCGTCAGAGAGACTGCCAGGCACAGAGCCCATTGTGTATATGAGCCGGTGACCAGTCAATCACTGCTGGGTCAGCAAGGGTCCCAGCTGTCCAGATGACGTAGTACTAAACAACCCACCATATGGAGCCGCAAAGCATGCTGGTGTATGAAGTCCTAGAGTCAGTGTATTCTAAATAAACTGAATGAAAGTGTGAATGTATTCATATTTCCAGTAGTATCAAGTGTCGATAATGTTTTCAGAGAGCCGGTGTTAACTCATTTTATTTACGTGTAGTCACGCAGAGAGGCGATGAGCTGATAGACTCGCTAAATAAACTACAAGTCCCAATGTGGCTGATGTAAAAAAAAAAACAATTCACCCCCACGTTTTGCTGCGTTCAAGTCGCCTCCTGCTCTTTTTACTTTCAGCTCCTAACTTGAAAATATTAAAGAAGATTTGACGTGTATTTGTGTGTTTGGCGAAAATACTAACAAAAGTGAGAAAAATGTGTTTCGTTTTTTTGTAATTTAAAGCTGAAACATAAACAAGCAACTTAAGAATTATAGGAAAAAAATAGTAGTATTATTAATGAATAAATGTATCGACCAAATACTTTTGTACATATCAGTTCTCCAATATATTTTTTTATAATCTTTATGAGTGTGCGTAATAAAAATTGTACACGTTCAGCGTATTTTCTCCACACTTTATTGGTGCTCCAAACTCTGACGCTGACGTTTTCCTACTGTCCTGAACGCAGCAGCAGCAGCAGCAGCAGCAGCAGCCATCCGCATCAAACACATTTCATTCAGTGGCCGCTCCGTGGAGAACAACAGGCTACCTCCCCCTGTCCTGTGTGAGTATTACAGCCCTCTGTGCCTCTAGTCTTTCCTAGAAGTTATGTCAAATAATGTTTGTCTGCGTTTCCGTCGAGGCCGGGACTTCTTTGTGTTTTAATTTGAGAAATGTTTCGGTATGAATTTGTTTTTATTTCTTTACAAAGTCATGACTGAGACGTTTGTGGCCAGCGTGGTCTTTTGTTCTCTAGGTATATTTCTCGTTTTGACAAAGCTGGGTGTTATTTAGCTTTTTTTTTTTTTTTTTACCCGCTGCGACACTTTGACACTGACGCGACTGTTTTCTTCTTGCTTTTGCTTTATTATTTTTCTTGCTTATGTTTGATATTTTCTTTGTGTGTTTTTTTTTTAGCAATTTAGCGACGTGAAGTGAGCAGGGTGGACATATTACCATACCACCAGGAGTGAAAAGATTTAGTTTTTTTTTTGTAGGTATTTATCTATAAATGTGTCCAACCGTTTTTATTTTTAAAATATATATTTGTTTATGTTTAATTTTTTTTGTTTTCTAGGATTGCTGCACAGCTATGGGACAAAGGAAACAGAAAAAACCCTGAATCAAGGTTGCTATCTAACAAAGAGCCTTAAAATCAATATCAACGTGGGAGCCTAAAGTAGGGGAACATTATAACGACAGCACCTTTTTATTATTGGTTACATGTGTTTTTATTGTAAACAATTCACTCCTTAGTCAGTATTTTGAAGTGTTAAATGAAGAAAGGTGGTGTTCTTGTGTATTAAACCAGGATACCGCTGTCAGTAGTGTCTTGTAAGTATAGTTTGGCACTATGTGGAGTGAAACATGCTCATAACCAGAGGCATTCAGTCCGCCCCAGTCCTACAGGGAGGGCAGTCTTTGCTCCACCACCCAGCCCTGCAGCAGCTCCACCTTGTCCTCATGTGGTACTAGTTTTCTGACTGTCTCACAGCCAGCAGTTGACGGTAGCCACATCTTCAGCTGCGCCATGACTTCATCGGACAACGACGAAACGGGGAGTGACACGTCTGAGTCTCTGGAGATCCGTGAGCTCCAGGACCAGTACATGCACCCGGAAAGCTTCAAGTCCAAAAGCTTACCCATCCTGAATGGACCATGTCGGCCAGAACGAAAGGCAGCAGAGCCTCGCCTGGTTAACACCACCCGTACCTGTGTGGCCGTGCAGGAGTGCAACGAGCTCCAGCCGAAAACCCCAGAGTCAAGCCAGGCAGAGTCCCCCTCATCCCGGACAGACTTCTCCCCCTCTATGTCCAGCATGGTGGGGCTCAGCAGCTCTTTACCTGTGGAGGGTCACAGGGTCGCTGGCTCAGGGGGTAAAAAACTTGGTTTCTCTCTCACCCGCCTTATCCGCATCCCAGCCAGAAAGTATGTGCGGGTCATCCTTAGGGACTCCCGCTGCTTCCTTTTCTGCATGTGTTACCTGACCTTCATTCAGTCCCTGATGGTCTCGGGCTACCTGAGCAGTGTCATCACCACCATTGAGAAGCGTTACAGTCTGCGCAGCTCTGAGTCCGGCCTGCTGGTCAGCTGCTTCGACATTGGCAGCTTGCTGGTGGTGGTCTTCATCTCCTACTTTGGTGGCAGAGGTCAGAGGCCACGCTGGCTGGCTGTGGGTGGTGTGATCATCGCTATAGGGGCAGCATTGTTTTCCCTTCCCCACTTCATCTCACCCCCCTACCAGATCCAGGAGATGAACTCATCAGCGGGCCACGAAGGCCTCTGTCAGAGCAGCAACGGCAGCGGGCGCGACCTGCTCGACGTGGCATCATGCCCCCGCGACCAGGAGGGCAACGAGCACAACCTGTATGTGACTCTGTTCATCTGCGCCCAGATTCTGGTGGGCATGGGGTCAACGCCAATCTACACGCTGGGGCCCACCTACCTGGACGACAATGTGAAGAAAGAAAATGCATCTCTCTACCTGGGTAAGTGCTGCATCTACTAGATTAATGGCGCATTTAAGCACTATAATCCATTTCATTGTCCTTGCTTATGACTGACGTTTACTCAAAGTGAAGGAATAATGCTGCAGTTTGGTGCTTTCACACAGGCTGCCTTTTAGAGTTGAGCAGTTTCACCAGTCTTGCTCCACAGCGCTGGTGTGCGACCGTGTTAGTGATCACTAACACAATTTGTGTCAAGTATCCGAGCTGATTTCATTTTCATTATAAACAGATTTTTGACAGATTTAAAAGACAGCTTTGAACCGGTTCTTGATCATGTTTACTGGGAATTGTATGTGCATGTACGAATACTCACCGAGTTCAACAATCCCAGACTCATGTCCCCTTCTGCCCTCTGTCCTTTTGATTTAATCTCCATGGCGTGCAACCTCTGCACCACACTGAGGTAAATACAGAGACTGCAAAGTCAACCCTGGGCCAGAAGCACATGAGAATACTGTGGGACGAGAAGCAGAACTGGGTTGCTTATGATTAATGGTCCTGGACTGTCTGTATGACAATACTGCTGTATCCTCAGGCGTGTGTGTGTGTGTGTGTGTGTGTGCGCTCGCACGGAAGGCTGGCAACAATAAAAGTAACGTGCTCTCATGTTCAGCCAAAAAAGGGCGAGTTTCTGGCATGTTTGAATGTATTCCAAATGATAGGTACATGTACAGGCATCATGAACTTCATCTGCTGCTGGCACTAGTCGTCCCTATACAGACCACATATCGTATCACAGCCACATAGCTCATAGGGGAGTGTATAATTGCAGAAGTAATCCTCCTGTCTGGGTTATTGGGACATGGGGCACCCCTCAATCTGGTGCAGTGACTAACACAGATGGTCACCGTCCCACTGACCTATATTTATGGCTGCAATTAATGATTATGTTTTATATTTTTGATTAACAGTCAAATAGTTTACACTATAAAATGTCAGAATATGGTGACAAATGGCCCTCACGTGTTCACAGAGCCGTGGGAGTGCTTGTTTTGTCCCACTAACTATTCCTTTGTTCACACTGAGGTTACATAATCCTCAATTACTAACAAACTATTGATCGACTAAACTTCCAGTGGCTCATCCGATCGAATAATTGACTAAATGTGTTTTTGTTTTCATCTGTCTTCCCTCGTCTGCGTGCATTCACGGACTCGTGTTGGATGCACAGCATTAGCCACAGTGCTGACACCAGCCCCTTGATCACAACATTACACAGCCTATGGAGCACATTCGCTGTCGAGTCTTTTCGCTTGCCTGCTTCGCTGCCCCCAAGAACCCAGTATTGATCAGATCCCTGCGTCACAGGGAGCCAATGCAGCATAGCTATCGAAAAAAACAAGGGGGAAAACAACCTCAAACACAGACTCGCCGTGCCCTCACCTTGGCAAGCCACTCCAGAGCAAATGCATCAGGGCTCTCGTAACGCTTATTGAGTCATTACCGTCAAGACATCCTCCTTTTTATAGATATCCATCAAAAGCAGCACTTGCCCTGGTGACCTTGATGGCTATTTTCAGAGGGATAATCTGTTTCGTTCTAGTGAAGCTTTGTTTGGGAAAACAAGAGGCATGTTCTGACATGTCAGGGGGGGCAGAGGAGTGAGGGTAAATGTTCTGATTTGTGCTTCAGATACTCTTTGTTTCACCTTGTCAAAACTCAGAAAAAAACATACTTTTGGGCAAGTAAGAATTAACATTGAAATGTCCTCTTTTTAACCTTCACCCCTCCCCCTCCATCTCCCCCTACAAGAAAGAAAATCAAGCATCACTCGAAACCCGTTCATCCGCAGCCATTTCCACATTTTCCCGACTTCATTTTGTATTTTGTAAGACATGTAGGCTACCCATATCTAGAAGAGACTTCCCCCATATTTCACCTCAAGGTGTTCCCCCCCCCGAAACCCATTAATGTAAACCCCATCTCAATTTACACTGGCTCAGAGGGGAGGAGTTGCTCGCTTTTGTAGGACAATGCGGTTTACACCGAGGGGTACTTCTGGTGCCCTTGGAGGGAGAGAAAGAGAGAGTGTGTGTCTTTTTGTCAGGATGTTATCTTTGTGTATGCATGCATACGCAGTAGGGTATTCCCTCTGACCTGTCACCCCATTTCCCAGCTCTCGCCCCACATCACTATGGCAATGTAACGGGCACAGCATCTGAACTTTTACCCTACTTTTTGAGGAATTTGTGAAAATAAGGGTATAGCTAATTTAGATTTTTCAAGATCTCCCCCTTTTGTTGTTGTGGTTTATAGTACTTCTCTAGAGAGTAGAAGACAAGAACTGGTGGCTCGAGTGCACATTTTTGCCTCTTTCCTCAGTCTTTTCTCTCATTCTGCCCCGACAGATTTACAACATACCATTCTTGGTGTTACTATGGTGAATGTTTCTCTGTGCCCTTCTGAGAAGCCACTCCATCTTGTGTGAAAGTGGCTCGTTGTATTAGATGAGGTTTCTGTTCTTCGTTTTAGTAACCATCCACAGTACAGGTTCAACTGGAAGTGAACTTATTTGAAATAGTGCCCAGCTTTTGTCCTTGTTTTGTTATTTCTGAATGTCTCCAATCTGTCCCCATCTGTGTCTGATTTGGCAACATAATGATCCACAGATCTCATTGAATTGTTGATCTGTTCTTTGGATAGAGGCTGTGACCTCCAGTTATAGGGGGAATCCTTTTTTTTTTTCTTCCACTGATTGCTTGAGTGATTTACAAGCTAATGATGCTGAGAAGCTGCTATTGATGTGGGACAATGGAGAGGTCAGCTCTGATTTAGATTGCTGTCTGCGTGGCCACTTTACCTTCCAGAAGAGTCATCCACGCAAGAAATTGAATCTAAACAAAGTGTAAACCTAGTGCGACGTCACCCGTTGGTTTGTGGACAACCGTTTTGAAGCCTCAAGTTTGGCATCATGGTGGTTGCCATCTTAGTTTTTTGGAGCCAGGAAATGACCAGATCTGGACGAGAACGTGGAGCTGGAGGGTGGGTGTACTTTGAGTTGGTTTGTCTTGGTTTTGTTTCAATTTTCAAGCAGGACAAAAAGCCAGCCTGCCCGTGTCACAACCTTTCTCATATTACAGCTAAACAGTACACAAAAATATGTTTATCAAAACATCTGCCAAGAATTAGGAAATACAGTAACAGGATCTCGATTTAATATTTGATCAGCACTGCCTGGGTTGACAGTTTGGTCTGAGTTTCCGTGAACCCGCTGAGTTATGCTGGACAATGTCAATCACAAGGTAGCTTTATTAAAACTAAAGCACTAAAGCAGAGTGAACACATCGGCCAGCTTTCATATCCTGGAAAGCCCGGGTCAATTAAATCAACCCTCCCTTGTCAGCTAATTGCATGCCGAGGTTGGTCAGGACAGCCTTTAAGAAAATGGGTGGAGCGTCACAACTATTATTACAGCCATATGTTTATGCACTGTTGTTCTTTAATAACCTTTTTATTGTCTAGACTTTGCAGCCTCTTTTGCATACAAATATCCACATAGCTGCTCGCTCTGCATGCAGGATAAGGTTAATTGATTCCTCAAGGCCGCTGCCTCTGCATTAACTAGTTTGCACTCCAGATGACTCTGAAACTAACATACTGGTGTGTATTATTGGTGCTTGTGTATTATTAATGTTTTGTTAGAAAAACCCAAGGGTATCTGATGGAGCCCCAGCCTGACACAGTGGGACTGTGGAAGCCTGTTTATTTACTAAGGAGGAGGAGGAAGAGAGGTGGTGCCCAGTTTAGGAAGAGAAGGAGCCTTAACACCCGCAGGGACAGCTTGAACACTGGTCTTGTCTGCACTCTCTGATTCATACAGACGCACTCTCATGCTTGCATAAGTACAAGGGGTGTGTTCTCGGCTCTCTCCCCCTGACAGATTTAGAAAGAACAGTTGCTCACAGTCTCTCTCTCCTGAGGTGTGTTTTGTGTGTGCGCAATATCTGTCCTGACCAGATTACAGAGGAAGGAAAAAAAACAGGAATGCAGCATTCAACAACATTTTTTTTGTGACTTTGAGGATTATCAGTCACGGCCCTGGCACGTCCCTTTCTGTCCTCACTCAGTCAATTTTATTAAAACGTGTGTCCTGTTCTGCTTTGCAGCCAAAGCAAATGCAGATTGTGCACAAACAGAAGCAAACACACAAGTCCCCAGAGATTCTGGCTTGCCCCTTCAGGCCGACCGATCTCATTTCAGGATTGGTTAGGGTACACGTTTGGGCCCCGCCACAGGATGGCACACATATAGAACGAAGCCGGCTCTGGTTTCATCACTGTCCCTTTGGCTTATTCTCAAGTAGGTTTTAAATATCTCTGCCCCCTCTTCCTCCACTCAGTCCTCTTGGACACACAAGCCTTCAGCGTTACTCAGCAGCAGACGACCTTTTTAGCTGCATACTGCCGGGCTGCCAACTATTACTACGACTCCCTTGTGAAATGCTGACCCCTGTGAGGCCGATCTAGTGCCACTGCTGACAACTGTCTGTGCTTCAAAATCTTATTACTGTTTTCCTCTCCGCCAACCTGCACCTCTCAGATTTCATCTTTAATCAGTCCACAGGAAGAGTAGGAGTGATGGAATGAGGCAGCGAAAGTTCAAGCAAGTGTGGGAGTCTGTTTTGTGTCCAGAGGCAGGGGTCTTAAACGCAATAACTGTAGTGCGGTCATCACTCAACCTCCATTGGCCAAAGACTTCTGGATATTTTTCAATGTTGTGGCCGGGTTGTTTTGACAGTGTGGGAAGGTTCCTGGGGAAATGCCACAAGAGGTTTTTTGTGATAGCAGGAGCGCTGAGAAACCTTTTGTTTTCAGCTGTGCAGGAAAGAAATTGACATTTTTTTCTTTGTTCTTGCTGACTCTTTGGTCCATGTTGTTCTTCCAAATGCTCCTTGATCCCTGGCTCTTGTTGGCTCAGGTTGAAAATTAAATAATGCTCTGAAATACCTTTGAAGTGGTTTAATTCTCACTGAACGAATACACTGTTAGGGAATTGTTCCTTCTCATGCATTTTGGGATGTTTAAACATCAGAAATCTGCTTGGGAAATCAGATATGACGTTCAGACTGATTAACTGTATGGCTGAGTGGTTTATGTATTTGGGCAGATGTTATATGGTAAAAAAAACACAGGAACCGCAGACACTTCCACTCCCACCCACAAAGCCATGAATCCTAATTATTGAACATCTTGCTGGATTACATAAGTCTGTCAATCTGGATAAATTACAGTGCCTCATTCACAAACGATCCTGATTCACATCTAACTGATGACACATCTCAATGTGACATCTGTACTTGCAAATGGCATAATATATTTTACTCGCTGACTTAAATACTGCTTCTCCTGGAAGTGTTTTATGGCCAGTAAAAAAAAAACAAAAAACAAGAGGACACTTCACTCTGGCGGTCCTTTCGCCTTTTCATCTCTGCTGCCTGAAAGCACTCAAAACCTGCAGCCTCTCTCTGTATTTTCTCTGATTAAACTAATCAGCATTGTGAGGAGAAACATGTCCTTCCTTTGCTTGTTGTGTCCACTCCGGAAATGAGTTGTTGCCAACAATTACCAGATGTTTATCTGTTGCCCATAGCACAGTATGTCCTGATGGCTATCAGCACAGAGGGTACTGTTTATGTCACGCACCAGATTCCCCAAAAAGACTGAACTGCGTTGGGATTTGACCTGCATCAACTCTCTCTCGTTCAAATAGTTACATATACTGAAAAGAGAGAGAGAGAGCCTGTACATCTAATTCAGGCGGTTACATTACCTCTCCCCCGACCTCTTGTGCATCTTATCTGCTCAGCTCACTCTGCCCTGCAGCTCGATTCAGCCTTTGGGGGTGTTGTCAGGAGTGTTATTTTGCTACAGAAATGATGAACATAAAAAAAAATTCCTCCAGTCTAGTGTTGTGCCCTTTAGAGCGGTGGACCGGCTATTGTTCTCCTTGACCCCTTTGCTGCTGGAGGGGTGAAGTGTTGGCATTTCCATAAGTGTAAGAACATGCGGCGCACACAGAAGCAGCGGTATCTGACGAACAAATGCTATTGTTCACAAATATGAGGATAATGTCTGCAAATATTATTCTCCATATGCGTATCCAAACTGAATGACTCACTAGGGTAACATTAGTGATTAAAAATAAAGCATTACTTTTTAATGTGTTTAGTTTATTTTACACACTGGGTGTCCTTTTTTTTTTTTTTCTTAAATTGCCATTTGTCCCCTTCTGACCTTCAGCTGTTAGTCTACTGTGCAGGCTGCACATATTAGACCCATCTGTGTTGAACCTCCCGGAGGGACAGGAGCCCACTCTGAGGGAGAGGGATGGCACTAAACAATTCCTGACCTAGCCCTGTGGGATCACTGCTGCACACACACACACACACACATGCGCACGTACAGCCAGATGTGCTGAAAAATAATGCACTAAAGCCAAAAATGTAGCCTGACAGGCGCACAGACCGGGGCGATGTTTTACCGTGCACATTCATCCGTCTGTCTTAACGGCTCTGCCAGACTCTCTTATGCCACTAAATGTAGCGTAAAGCTGGTTGCGCATTATATAACGCAGCCTAATAGGCTAACATATAACCGCGATACAGCTCATTGGAGAGACAGTGTTTTGACAGGAGTCGTCCAATGATGTTAGCTGCGTTTGCTCGTTGTTGTGGGAGGAACATGGGGAAAATGCTGTCTGACAGTTTATTAAATGTAGGATTCTTTTCACTTTTAGCTAGATACCGGCACTTTTTTTTTTCCAAAGCTTGCTGCTGTAACACAAATTTTTGATGCTTTTGTTCCTGTAGCTGTGTGGTTTACATTTTAGGGGGGGCCTGGTTGTTAGGGGTGTGAATGGTGAGAGAGCAGCTGTTGAGAGCTGGCACTGTGCATGCACAGGGGGTGTCTGTGCGCACATATATACATATGTGTGTGTATGTGTGCGTGCACCTGCAGTTGGGGGTGGGTGAGGTTTGGGGCTTTGGGGGGGGGGGTTGTTGAGAGCGAGCACAAGTGTTTGCAGGAGGCGGAGTTTTGTGTTGCAAAGTGTACTTGGTTTTCCTACGAGCATGCTAGCGGTATTTGAACACATGCGCCCGTGTGATGAGACTGCAGAGAAGTCCGACCCATCAACGTCAAGGCTGGCTCAATACACGCCCGTCACAGTGTGTAGGAGGCACCTCTGCAGCAGAACAGTGTACAGAAACTGTTTACCTGCCTGCATCAAGGCCCAGCGGTGTGTAGTCACTCCATCTGCTTTTGTGTTTTTCTACCGTAATTCTGTTCTCATGAACTCTTAATCAAAGTAATCATGGTTAAGATCAGATAAACTCAGCTTATTTATATGTCAGTTTGGCCTTTTTATCCTACCATTTAGTTTTTTCCACTGTTGCCAAGGAAATGAAGCTCAGAAATTTGCATAAACACACTTGGCATAAAGAGCCGTGTAAATATGATTAAGAACATGCCTTTGATATCCTGGTTAATCTCATGTTATGTTTTCTCGAAGGCAAGACACATGCTAGAAATAGTGCTTTGCGTGTGAACTTTCACCGTATTTTTCGTGTGTGGTCTGTAGATTTGGAAACAACCTTCTAACTTGTATACTTTCCTCTTCAGGAGTAGCTAGTACAGGAATTAGAAAGGAGGATGCACTGATGAATCGGACAAATTCTTTGGCACCAGCTGAGGATGAGGAGTGGGGGGCACCCGCTTTTAGCACCACGGAGCAGATTGCTGTGCCACGTTTGTCAATGGGAGAGGCTGAAAAGCTGCAGGTGCAAGCTTGTGGCAAACTAACACCTAAGCCCCTGCATACTCACGTCTGTAATGCGGTTATATCCCCCCCCCAAGACCAGATGCCCCATTCATGGTTGCTCACCAGCTGAAAGATTAGACTGCCACTCTCTCAAATGCTGGAACATTATCTATGCAAAGACAAACACACAGAGTGGTGACAGACTTGGTGTGTTTGACGCTGGATTTATGAGCACTTCACTGGCGTGTGTGTGTGTGTGTGTGTGTGTGTGTGTGTGTTTTGGCAGAAGCGAATGAAAGGATGTCCTCAGATTGGCAGAAAGGCGTACATGTTTTGATCAGGCATAATAACGGCATGCTGTTTACGTCAACTGAAGAGGGTAAATGCCCAGTTTATCCCCCCAAAATGACTCCTACTGTTTGACAAACAGCATGGTCAATCTTCACCTGAAAAGTCCTTTTATAAACCTCGACAATACCCCTTATCCCACATTTCTGATGACTAACCCTAATCTGGAATAATTGATTTAACAGCTTGTTTAGAAAGTGGGGGGAAAAGGCTGTTGCTCAGCCTGTACGTTATGTTCTGTACATTTGCAAAGTACACACAGACCTTAACTCGTCTAAAGAGGAGCTTTCATAGTCCGAAAGTACTTGAATCTGCCCTTTTCAATTCATTACAAGCAGTCAGTCCAGGATGAACTAACAATTGTGTATTATCTCAAATGATGTAGATAGGAACGGGAGTAAAAGTCACAAAGATGGATTAGGATAAAAGAAATCACAAAATATGATGGATTAGACAATTATGTAGAGAGCAGAAGGATTCACTAAATGTGGCAGTGTGTGAAAGACGTCTAAGAAATTTTAGAAAGTGAAGTAATATGAAAGTGATGAAGCACAAAGGAATTATCACATTTTTCTTCGAACGACATCCCATCACTAAACCTTTTTTTAAAGAGAACTGTGTTGGTTTGATTGGCTTGTCACAAGGGGAGATTGGGAGGAAGAAAGAGTGAAATAGATTTCTGTCTCATAAATAACGCTTTATAACGCTGGCATAGATGGTGAGAGCTTTTCTCCTCCTTTCCAACAAACTCTTCTGACAATAAAGTGAAGTTTCTTTGTGCACAGCAGTCACAAACGTCTACCTTTTTTTTTGAAAACCGAATTTTATACAACAGTAACATCAGGGATGAATCATCACACACTCTCCTATCAACAATCTCCAGCAGATCCTGTTTATAAAAATAACAAGTGCAACTGTGTGCAGTGTTGTGTGCCACAAGCTTTATCAGGTTTGTCTTACAATAGGCTTTCCGAGCGAACAATAAATAAGTTTACAACCGCATCAGTCAGAGGCTGGTGCATTCAGTCTCTACTGCTATAGCTCTATCACTGGGAGCCACAATAAAATGTAAGCCTTGCAACAGAGAGTAACTTTCAGCATCAATCAGAATACGGAATTATGTAAAACAGCAATTGGGACATAAGTCACCAAGAAACACGTTGTTGTTGTTTCATTCAGCATAAATCACAATAGTTTTTAAAAAGGAACCCCCACTTGAGTAAATTTGATTTCAAAAGTGTTTTATAAACTCAGACTTGGAATCTTTTGTCCCGGACAGAGCATTTGTTCACCTGACAGTGATGGATTCAGAGGCCCAGTCACAGAAGAGTGAACAGCTGAGGACTGACCTAATGTGCATCGCTGGCTGGGCTCTGCACTCCAGTTCATTTTTGGCGACTTTGCCAATTTAGATTCTTTGCATTCAGCCGTACCCCCCCACCCAGCCCATTCTAACCCTTAAGTGGATTCTGGTGGACGTCGTCAGCAGCAGATTTGCGGTCTTTTGCTGTTCGTGCAGGCCCAGAAGCCTTAGGCCAGCATCAGAATCAGCAGAAAGTGCTCATTTGGTGTCAGAGTTAGGATCCATGACCCCTCTGAATCATGCAAAAGTTGCAAAAGATGGGAACGCCTTGCATGCTGTAAACTGAAGTGGTGAGGAAGGTCACTGCCACCAGAACTTTTTCTTATGTTTGCACACCGTTATGCATCTTTGCTACTGCACCATAACATCTTGCATAGAAACCGTTTTACAGTGTGTTATTGCACATGGCTTTCCCTGCACTACGGCAAAGATTTGGAAATTATTGTTCTGCAGCAAGGAGCTTTGGTATGACAAAGAGGACACGATTTCAGATACTTTACTTTAAAAAAAGCACTCGTGAAGTGTGCATAGTAGATTTATGAATTGAAGAGACAAGGTCACAGGGTCAGAGTTTGCTGCATAGAAGAGTAGCAGGGGAAAAAGAACGGGAAAGGGCAGATCTAAGATGCTGATCAAGTTCTTTATGCGCCTTGTGACCAGTCATGTCTTCGCTTAAGGGGGCTTATAACAGTAACGCCTCAAGGTAAAGTGGTACAAAATCCTGATGGGTGGCCTTAAAGTTGATTTTCAAGAGCAAGAAAGGCTTTGATGTCACTGTTCATATGGTTATTAGAAGTCGTGTCTGACTGATAAAGTCTTGACTCTCAGTCTGTGCCAGCCTGTACTGACTGCACACCAGGATCAAAGTTTTTTACTGTACTTGATCCATTGAAATATGCTACAAGGCGTGATCTGAGCTCCATACTTACCTTTTAGTCTTTTACCACCTAGTGCTCTGCCTGTGGGACACCAGCGCTGTGTAAACCTTTCGCTGATTGCTTCTGCTGTGTGTTACATGAAAATGAGCATGCCATTTCTTTTTTTCCATAATAGAAAAGATATTGTCTTTTGCTGTGTGTCAAGTTCACCGATGCTGGCAAGTGCGTGCACACACGTAGCAGTGGCATATTTTTAGACCTGCTGAGGCTGTGCTCTGTTTGGGTGCCCAAACCGACGTGCCAAACCAACTGGTGTGACACTGCAAAGCTAAATCTGCGTGTTTTCATCACAGAGACAATATCTGCCGGCACAAAATGGCTTCTTGACCTGTTTGTACCAGACTGGAGCTGTGCAGCTGCCCGGTGTTCTCCAGTTTTCATCATCAGTCTCTGTCTATTTTTGCACAATATGTGCTTGTGTGGTTGTTCACATTTACTTGTACGTGAGCTTGGATGCCTAATGGATAGCACTGACTGGATCTGGATTATGATTACCAATCCCACCCATTTAATTTCATCTCATTTGAACAGGCCACTATAATGTGTGTATGTATGAGTTTCTCTGTCCAGGTCTGACTTAATTTCCACCATCTCTACCACCCACCTCTACTTTAACTTTACTTGGTCTTTTACTCTGTTAATGTCTGCTGATTTCCATCTGATTCCTCTCTGCTTGCTCTTATTATTCTATAGGAATCGCTTGCGCAAGTACCTATATAGACCTTTTTTCCATTATTCACCTGATGCTTAATGCAAGAACACGCACAGTCACACAAAGACAACTCCTCTCTCAAGCCTATGAATGAGAATCTGCGCTTATATGTTCTCGGCCCCAATTTGCAGTGGTGCCACAAGCAAGCAGTACTTTCTGAATTTGTATGACGATTTCATATTTCAGTATCTGTTGTTGCTTTTCTTCTGTATGAAAAGCTTCTCGTGCAGTTCATTTAATTCCTGAAGGCAGCAGGACAGGCACACAGATGCATCTGCAGCTTCCGATTTTATAAGTGCCGGAGCGTGGTGCCATTGTGCACGGCTGTCCACTGTGTTTACCTCCATTAAAATTACATGCAAATGACACCAGGCTGTGTGTGGGGATAACCACACACACGCGCACACACACACGCAAACACACACAGAGCAGGCTGGTCAGTATCCTGCCTGTTTATGCGACAGACAGGAAATTACAGAAGCTCATTAATCTTGTGCGTCACGGCCTTCATTCCTACTTAACTTTATTTAACAAAATTTCAAAAGCTCATGTTTCATTATTGCAATGCAATACACTGGACTTATGAAGACGATGAGAGTATATAAGTTTTGTTTCTATGTAATTTTGTTCTAAAGATCAATACCCTCTTTGCTTTCTGCAGCTAATGGATTTAAAGAAAAACATGCCTTTGGATATACAATATGGCTTTCTGGTTGTTTGAGTATTGTCTAGATAACTGTTATTGCTAATGATAATGCAGTTTGTCCACTGCTATTACTTTGTATATAGATATATATATATATGTGTGTGTGAGAGGCCACAGTCCCCGTGGATGCCCTCTGGGTAGAACCGTAAGGTTAGGACTTGTAAGAAGACACTGCTATGTCAGCAAGTCGCCATAACAATGCCGTCGTTCCCCTATTTCATTGTCTTTTTCCTCCTCTTGTCTCTCGGCCGGGGGAAGGTCACATGACTGAATTGATCCCCATAACACAGGGATATGTAGAGCGTTGTGCCTCTCTTTTCGTTCTGTCTCTCTCTTAACAGCAGCAAACTGCATAGATCATCTGTCGTACAGTCGTCACCTGCAGCTCCACTTTCCAAAGAGCTTTAGGTGTTTGAGGTGGACCGTACAGTGCAGCGTATCAGAATTCTGAAGTGGGTGCTGACGTATTGCATAAAGTAGATGTTATTAAGTGAAGCAGAATAGCTCATTTAGGTTTTTCTTTTCCTCTCATTCAGCAGGTGTGGAAATCGATTATTATGCCACGTCACAGTGAAAAGGTAATGTGCGGCGCATAATGCTCCATAAATCAACATGACACGGCTCTTGAGTAATGCAGTGAAGAGAATGCGATTGCATCTTTTAAAGATTAGACAGATCTGGCGTAACACACTGAATACAGATCCAAGGTCGTTGTGTTGCTGCCTGCCATCCATTCCCAGGCTTGTTTTAGGCTGACTGAGCTTTGTAGGCTAATGGCCAGGTAGAGCGCTACATAATTCATTGAAACTAAGTTTCCAGCCAGAGAGCGGAGAGGGATTACGGAGCCAGGCTCATACCTCAGCAGCCTTTATTGCAGGATAGTGACAGGAGAGAAACAAATTCCAAAACAAATGAGACTTACTGCACATGGTCGGCATGTAAACATAAACAGACTGGGACTCTGTGGAGCTGCAGATGTGACGAGGGCAGCCTGACATTGATGGCTCTTCTCAACCTTTTAACCCTGCAGCGTTCTGGAGAGGTAGTGAAAGGTCCTGTCCCCTTATTTTGTCCACGTGATTAAATCAAATCATTAATCTGCGGTAATGAGTTTGGCCACCGGGGAGCTGCTTCATTAAGGTGCAATGAGCTTTCTCATCAGGTCCGGTTGCACTGCGTTCTCTTCCTTCCTTCTTTGCGGCTCTGGCTGTGTCTCAAGGGTGAGGGGTGAGGAGAACAGAAGGTCAGGAGAGGTTGATGGGGGAGGGGGACACGCACGCACACACCACAGACACCATTTTCTTGTTATGCCTGAAATTCCACTCAAAGCCAACACGACGATGGAAACAGCTGGGTATATATCCCAGGATTCCTTGCGTTTTCTGCAAAGGTTGCCATCTTTCAGAGAAGGGAGGCTGGCGGTTACAATTCGAACTGTGACATGAAATGAGTGGTCAATTAAGAAAAGAGTCAATGAACTGAAAATGTATCAATAATCTTTGATTATTGACCAGCTATTTAAAGTCTGTGAGAAGTAAGGTTAATACGTTTGTCAGACCAAAGAATTCAGTGTTATTAACCACCCAGCCAAATTTGAATGATTAAAAATGTCGACAAGTTTATGAAAGTACGTGTCAAAATCAGGTAAAAATGAGCAGTGTTTCTGCTGAATGCGCTCAAGCCATGCCCACTCGTGCACACACAAGTGACTGAAATGTGTCAAAAAATGACATGACTAAGATTGAAACACTCTGAACGAGATGAATTAATCTCTGTCTCTCTGCCAGGGGTGCAGGGTTATGCGCAGGGTGGCCTCAGTGTGTCATTGAGCCACCCTTTAGGACCACCCAAAAAAATGTAGGACTGAAAAACTGTTTAAACGTCTAACTCCACATTTCAGTTCAAAGTCTTTTCACGTTTTTAGCAACTATTTTGCAACATATTCAATGTATTTTGAAAGAAATCTCAGAATTGCCCTTACACAGATTTAAGTCAAACAAAAAATCTTTTTAAATGCTATTTATTTCTCTGTTTATATGTTTGTTTTGGACTCATGGTTGGTCCTCATAAACATCATCTTGTACTGTGGAAAATTGTGATGAGCATTTCACTTTTGACAAGATTGCAGCCCTAGATAGCTGCAAAGCAACATAACAAAATAATAAACAACACAGCAGCTCTAAAGTGAAGATAATTTCACCAATTCACCAAAAGGATCAGCAGCCACCTGGCCTTTTACCTTCTCCCAATCATGCTTCTAATTCACACCTCTTCTGCTCTTTGCTGCCATTCTTCTTTTTTTATTCATTCCTACAATCTCTGAATGAGTCAGTGCCACTCATGAATGCAGAGAGTCGGGAGGAGTGTGGAGGAGGCAGAGTGAAGACAACAGAGCACCACTGGTCCCTGAAGGTTAGATATGAGAGGGATGTTGCTGAGCAAGCTTTATCACTCTGTTACACAGCAGGATCAGTCACCACAGATTGCAGCCGAGCTCCTCTCCTTTTCTCTCTCTCCGTTTCTCTCGCTTCCCCTCTCAGATCTTATTCTGTTTCTTCCTACCTCATCTGTTTTTCCTTGTCTCCAGTTTCTCTCTCTGCCAAGTTAAGTTAGCCTGTGCCCCGTTTCTCTCTATATCCAACTATATTGCCTTTCTCCTTCCGGATTATTGTCATGTGAATCTTTCCTCCTTCTGCTTGACACTGCTGTGTCCATTCATCACAAAACACTGGAGCACTAAACACTAAATTGGGGTCAATGATGCATAATAAAACTCGCTAACCTTACCCCTCCTTCCCTCTTACCCCAGATGCCCTTGCACCTCTGCTGTAATGTGTCCACGTGAATGCACATAAGCGTTCATGTGTGTATTCAAGATGCAGGGGGGGGGAGTCTGACCTTGGTTGATGTTAAAGCCACCGAGTTGTAATTGAAGCTTTGACTTTTCTATCCAGTGCTCACGTGTGTGTGTGTATTCAGGGTCTCGTGCAATAAACTTTGTCTCAGACCTCATTAATATCGTGTTGCTGATATTGGATTCTTCCTGTAATATGTTAACTTGCATGCTTTGTGGCTCCATCCTCAATTTGTATCTTTTCAAGCATGTCTAATGCATTTAACAAAGTCAGCACAGAATCACCACTACCTACTGAAAGTCAAGCTGTTTGGTCCCATAGATGGTTTAGATGCTGACTTTGTATAACATAAGAGTGAAAAACCAATAACTGCAATGGAGAGCTTCTAATCCATTACCTCCACACGTGTAGAAAGCAATATAAAGCCTGTAATGCATTGTCCTTCACATGCTGCTGGTAAAGGTCCATTGCGTAACTGAGTAAAGTGAGCCTGTAGTGTGCCATGCGTTCTGCATTGGCAGGCACCCTCTGTGCTTCACTGACGTATGTCACAGCAGTACACGTGTATGTGTGTGACTGGGTGCTGCTGCTGTGCCAGCATATTCCTCAATCCCACATGGCTCTGCCCTGGCTGCCCTTCAGTCCAGCCGCAGCCCTCCAATCCCTTCATCCCCAAATATCCTGGCTCAGTGCCGAGCGGGCAGGGTCAGGGCAACGAGTCAGGCGCGGTTTATGACCTCCCTCCGTCCTCCAATCGGGCAGAACACTGTTAATGTGATGAATGGAGTGGCAAGGCAGGCGCTTACAAAATCACCCAAGGGGGATAAAATATGGCCGTCCCTGCCTGGGTGCCCAGCAACAAGGAGGATGCAGATTGGAGGGCAACCAAAGAACCATACCTGCCGCTTAACCTTTCGCCTGATGAGTGGACGGTTGGGTGCACTCAGTGTGCCTGGCTCAAGCCACAGTGTGTTTAAATGATAGTGTATTATATTCAGGGCACAGGAAGGGTCAGCAGTCTGCAAGGTGAGGTGATGAGAATGATTTATCATTTTTCCTGTGTTGTTTATAGGTCATTGTCTTTAGTTCTTAGATAATTAGTCAGTTTTTCCATGGAAGTATCAGGATTTTGAAGAGATCTTCTTCTTTCTTCTCCTTCTTTTTAAATTTGTCATTGGGTATCCATCAAAATTCCCTCCATGTGTTGGAACTAGCAAACGTTTATAGCATTCTAGATATGGAGGCCAGTCACTGTTTGATAGATTAAAGCCTGTGTAAAGTCAGAATACATATGTGTTAGGAGGTTGTCACATCAAAGAGGAAAGTGTTATTAACCACTTAGCCACATTTGAATGATTAAAAATATCAGATGTTTAATGTTCATTTCTGGTCCCAGTTTAAATTTTTACAAGCAGTGACTTTCTTCTCTTTGTTTTTGTAAGCTAATGTACAGTTTAGAAACAATCTCTGAGGGGGTTTATTTGTATGCACCTGTCAACTCTTCAATCACTTCATTACTTTCTGCTGAAATGGCTTTTTTTTAAATGTATTTTAAAGGCAGGAGATTTGAATTTGCAATCTATACAATTATGTGTACCACCTGTTCAGACTCCGTCGTCAAGGTCTAGTCGGCGTTATAGCCAGACTATATATTGCAGACTATGTTCTGCGCTTTATAGATGGGAGCCATTATGCTGTCTACCGCAAACGTGTGATTCACTAGCTAAGGCTTTGTGAGACATTCTTTTTTAATTTCAAGATGGAGATAATAAGATAAGACCTCTTGTCGTCCTTGCCAGCTATAATTAATTGTTTATTGTCTCCGTATGGTAATTCATCCAGTTACCATTGTCTAACGGTTTGACTGCTGCGCTGAATTGACTCTACAGCCCAGGAGGATATGAGAAACGGCACAGTGAAAGGAGTTAAAAAGATAAAATAAAATATGATATGGGAGAGGAAAGACAGAAAGAGGCAGGAGATGCGAAAGAGGGACGGACACCTGATTTAGGTGTGTAGAGAAGTGATTCATGTCTACTCATGTCGATTTTATAGGAACGGAACCTTCAGGCCTCACACGTAACACACTTGACATGTTTTACCTTTTCCACTTCATCACACTGTATGTGTGCAGAAACATAAAAGTCGTCGGAGTCAGGCGAATTGACCATTGTTGTTACATTTTATGTTCATGTGTGTAAACGTGTGTCTGTGCGCCTGCTTTAGGCTGATAAGAAGGTTTTGTTAAAGGGCCTTTTGTTCTTTAAGCAATATTTTCCTCTCTTTCTCTTTTTCCCTATAGTTTTTGTTTAAGGAGGCCATGATTTAATTAAGTCTAGATAAGCATGTGGGCTTTGACATTGTTGGAACCACCCCGCAGGAGTCAACATGCATGTGTGGGCTCTGTTAGCCATGTCCAGGTTTGGAAAAGGATGTCCAAAAAGCACTCAAAGTGTTGGGATGCTATATGCAAATATTGGCAGGGCCGATGAAACATTTGGCAAAACAGACTGAGATGAAATGGCTTTTTGAGCTTCCACTCTGACAAAAACAAAATGTTGTTGACGGAGGAGAGGTTTGTGTGTGTTTTGTGTCTGTATGCATGGGTTAGTTATGTAATCTGGCAGAGAGGAGGTGATTCTCTGGTCTCTTGAGGCGAGATTAGACATTTGAGGGCTGTTCTGGACACACAACACACCTGCTGCTAAACAAAGACACACGTTTGAACACACACGCACATAAACTGCAGATGGGTTTTAGTGCGGGCATCCAAGAAAGTGACATTTGAGAGAAACAAATAGAGGAACGGGAACGTTTTGCTGGGTGAGAATGTCGTGTACTTCACAGAAGCATTTTAATGCATATGCACGCACACACACACACACACACACACACACACACACACACACACACACACACCACTCATAAAGAGCTAATCCCTTCCCTCAGTCTCACACACACACACACACACACACACACACACACACACACACACACACACACACACAAACTGATGGCTAGAGGCAATGTTCCAGGTGTAATTATAGAAAGTTTTGCCCCCTGATTACAGCTAGTAAATGGCTTTGACGTGCATCTCTACTGGATGTCCGCAGGAGGTTTTTCCACTTGTCCATCTGAGGTTATCTAACTTTAATTACTTTTTCCTTCCTGCGGCAAAGTGACGAAGCGTGATTGCCTCACCTCAGTGATGGTTTGAGAGCCCCAGAGGGTTAATGCCGTCCTACCCCACACTCCCTCTGAGGTTTGCTAGTGTTAGAGTGCCACAAGCGTGCCCTCAGGTCAGAGTGAGACCTCTGGAGTCAACACTTGCAGACATTTTAAGGCTGTGAGAAATGACCTCTGGGCCGGTGGAGTTCCCACTGATCTCAGTGCAGGTGTTCTGAACACGCTGGACGATGCATCAGGAGTAATGAACAGTTCCCACAAGTCTAATTTAAACAGTCACGGGTAACAGTGGGTCATTAAGAGCTTTAATGAAGAACGTGGAAAAACTTGTAGGCTCTGAAACAAAGTGATGTCTTCCTGTTTTAATCCTGAGAGTTTATGCTCATCAAAACTTATTTATAGTGTTTCCAGTTTGAAAGTATTTTGAAGAGTATGTTTGGAAATGTTTCTGATTGGTTCTTTCTGTGTTTCTTCCAGCCATTATGTATGTGATGGGAGCCCTGGGACCTGCAGCTGGCTACTTGCTGGGAGGCGTCCTCATTGGCTTCTATGTCGACCCCAAAACTGTAGTCAACATCGACCAGAACGACCCTCGCTTTGTTGGCAACTGGTAAACACGCCCATGCATCTATACGACCACCCCAAGCCTTTGCATGCGTTCCCAGTGTGATCTGTTCTCAATAACAACCTATCCGTTTCTTCCTCTCAGGTGGAGCGGCTTTCTCTTGTGTGCCATAGCCATGCTCCTGGTCATCTTTCCCATGTTTGCCTTCCCCAAAAAGCTGCCTCCGCGGCACAAAAAGAGGAAGAAGAAAAAGATCAGCTCGCCCGGTGACGTGTCCAGTGACGACGATGTGATGAAGGAAAAGTCGAGCAGCAAAAGCCAAAATGTCTCCTCCTCCATGGGCTTTGGAAAGGACATCAAAGGTGAGTAACAGATAACATCTGCCCATCTTTTACACCTCTGGACTGCTTGGTGTACGAGAATGAGCGAGCTATTGATGTACAAATGGGCTATAATCCAATCGATGGTCAGGATTTGTCATCTTATCTAATAGTGGAAGCTCCAATGAGATCTCCTTTAAAGATCTTATTGATTTGTAACGGAGGAGGTTGTCCACACGGTTGACTAATGAAGCAGGTAATTCACTGTAAACATGGGCAGTTATAGTGGACGCCAGCTTCTCTTTACTTCAGTAAATTTATAGCTAACATGGTTAAAAGTCACTGTCGAAGGCTTCATGATTTTTAATTAAGGACAATATGTTTTTGACATTATTCCAATCCAAAACATGCCTTCTTCAGTTAGAATGAAAATATTGGAGACGTTTGTCAAACTGCTTGCAGATGTGCACCTCTGTGTGTTTGTTATGTATTCTCTGAGCCTGATATACCAGGAATCTCCTGGTTTTCCCTGGGAGAGCCCCGTGGTTAAGATGAATTCTCCTTCAGTGTTTCCCGGTGTCCTTTTTGTTTGATTTTTTTATTTTTTTCCTTAGCTCGCAGTCAGACAGCTCTCTCTCTGTTTAAATGAGCTCTCAGGGGAACTCGGTCACGTTTCCACACACAGGAGTAGACAGACTCGGCAGGAGAGCAAAACTATAGCATATGTGTCCGTTCCCACTCTTTATTATATGCAAGACGGCTAAAATGAACTGTGATATGTATTTAAACGGGTGCACACAGATAGATTCATGCTTGTATGGGTTTCCCAGAGACAGGATTTAGTCTCGGAGAACAGATAATACACACTGTAAGCATGAATGCATTATAGCTTTCTCAGCTCAGTGGTGGATCGCCTGCTGTTTTACTTGTCCCAGCAGGATGTTTTGGACTGTTGTGCAAACTATGGCTAATTTTGCAGACTCGAGCACTTCAATATTTGGATCTGTAATGTATTTTGCTGCCGAGCGCGTCCTTCTATTGAGGTGTATGTGTGTTTGTCTATAGCACCAATTCAGCACTTTCTGTGAAGGATATGCGGCACTGAGGTGCATTTTCTTGCCCTTCAGATCACCAGCAAACACTGAAAAATGCTAACACTGAATATTTCCAGTAATGCACATCAGAAGGACGCACTTTTGATTATAGACCTCGGTCAGCTGCTGTTTGCAGGCAGTTCCTAACATTTCTTAGATTCTGCATTTCATGGAGTTTTAGCGAGCGTAGATGAATAACTGCAGCAGCTTACTGTATATTGCAACCGTATTTTAATAGCGGATTACTTACTGGACGGGATTTAGAAGACATAGATATAGTCATGTAAATGTATATTTTGCTATTAACACAGTGCTCAGTTTCTCCCATAGATTCTACTTACTAACTTTATTTTCATTATGTGCTCAGTCAATTAATTGACTAATTGCCTGTCAGAAAATAGGAAATCTTTGCCTTTAAGCTGACTAATTTATCTCAAGGCACATGGAAACAAACAAATATTCACACTACGGGCAATTTAGAGTCACCTATTAACTTATTAAGTGTCTTTGGACTGTGGGAGGAAGCGTGAGGCGTGTGAGGCGACAGTGCTAACCACTGCACCACAGTTTCAAATCCTCATATTGGAGAAGCTAGAAGCAGATACGATTTTAAAGAATTAATTGATTAATAAGATAAGTTGGTGATATATTTTCTGTCGATCGACTAATTGTTGAATGCTAGCAGAAGGCACAGCTTCTGTTAAGCCAAAAGTTTGGATGTAAGTTTTGGTTTCTCATTCTCATGTTCAGATAACAGATTATTTGTCAGATTATACATTTATAAAAACTCTTATCATGTGAGTACATGTCATGTGACTCTATTATCTATAAGTAAATATTATTATCTACTATTATGCTATTATCTCTGCTCAAGGGGAAATATTCTGCAAAAAGATGACGGTTGAAACAATTTGACATAGTCATCAAATGAATTCTCCCAAAAAAAAGAGCAAGTGTGGCAACTATTGCGAGCCAGTGGTCTGTCTGATTAAGAGAGCAGCTGCTGTAGACGTCAACAGGACCTCGCCATCTGTCCCCCCTCCAGACAAGATTACAGCCCAGCTCCACAGGAATGAAATAATTAGCGTCACTATTCTAATTCTACCTTTTGATCTGAGATAACACTGACAGATGCTAACATTTGCCCGCCTACAACCAGATTAGTTGAATTAGTGCTGAGACGGCTATCCCCAAATCAAGGCACCGAGCCGCCAAGTCAGGCTGGCCAGCTTCAAAATGCCCTCCCCAATAAAGGACGATAATAATCCACTTTACGTACTTCCTGCTGTTTCTTTTGTTCTTTCTTTGCCGTGTGCGTGAAGCACATGGCACAGAAGTAACCCCCCATGATGGCCTTAAGTCTGTAAAGTCATAATGTCTTCCCCCAGCCAAGAGCTTAAAACACTGGAGATGCCAAATGTTTTTTTAGTGTGACTTCTGTTCTCGGACGTGGCCCTTAATGGAGCACACAGGGAGTGAGAGAGAAAGGACGGCACGGAAAAAGAACAAAAACTAAATCTGAAAACCTGAAGATAATATTTTAGTTTGAAAGACTCTGATAAAGTGGTAGCTGTCCTCCCCCATCTTTCATCCTAACACATTTTTCATGCTGGAAAAAAGCCTCCAAATTTCAAATTCATTGAATATAGAAGCTTTTTGTGCACATAAGCAACTCGCTTCTTTAAGTTACTGATCATTATTTTTGATGGAGGGACCTTTGCTGGAACCTTTTTTGGATTTCAGCTGCATGAAAAAGCAAAGAGAGAGCACCTCTCTTTGCTGTCTTCAGTTCGCACGGTGTAAAAAAAATAAATAAAAAAATCTTTCATGAACTCAAGCTATGAATCTTTTTAGCTTTTTTTTGTCATTGCGGTTATGGTCATGAATGTAAGAAGCAAGACAAGAAAACAAAGCAGCCATCCACTCTAACAGCAGTTCGCTCCAGCTCAAGTCAATGTAGCATGTCTTCCTCAGGAAACAATAACCAGGTGCTCTTACTACATCAACTTTCTCTTATAATGTAAAAAAGCAGCAGCTTGAATCTGAGGTCCCTGTGGATTGCAGAGATCCCCATTCTGTCAAACCGGCTCCTGAAATCTTTTGCCTCAGTCTTGTTGAGATGAAGTAGCTCGTATGTTCCAATGACCCTGAGAACAGTGTTTTCTGCCACTTGGTGTCTCTAGCAAGGGCATTTGAAGCACACTTTTCAAATGCAAGAGGCTAGACACAAAACAAAAAAACTGGAATAGTAGCCTTAAAGCTACCTGACAGTGACAGACTCTCTCCAGTTTTATACTGCTGCTGTTGTGCCGATTAGCTTAGGAGACATGCAGGATTTATATAACAGAGTCAGCCAAGGTTACCTTTTTATTGTGTACATGCCACAGCAAATGTCAGAAACATTGTGTTGATGAATGCATTTTTGACATATCTGGCATAGTACATGCCCTCAGATTCACCCTTGGACACAAGCAAAGAATAGAAAACACATTTTTATCATTTAAGGCTCTTCAGGAGTCGCTTTATGGACGACATGATGCCAGCGTCATGATTTTTGAAAAGATAGTCGTTCACGAGGGAGGCCCACATTTGAGTTGCCATGACAGCAAGCATCTGCCCTGCTGATGTGTCTGTGTTTAAGAAACTGAACCTCCGTTATAGCTCGTGTTTGGAAAACGATTCCGTGCCGCATTTCCTCCGATGAAGAGAGGTGACATCATGAGTTTTATCTTCGGGGATCGATCGAATCATAGCGCTTCCTACGCAGTTCTGTTTGTCAAAACAAGTGTGTTGTTCTGCCTGGTAACAGTAATGTACTTACAGTTTGCCCACATAACTTTTGAGTGACGGGACGAGAGGGCATTCTGCGTCATGTTAACCAAATCACATGGCCGCTGTCCTCGAGCAACACATAAAGGGCATGTTTGCCCTTGTTGTTGATGAAACAAGGATGACTGCATTCAGGCTGCATTTGCAGAGCTTGGTTTGTTTTGGGGCTCGCAGCAGAGATCCAATGATCTACACATACAGCAAAGTCGCTGCTAGCTATACAAGTTTCTTATAGCATGACAGTGTTTCAGGCTACGACTAGCATCTGTGTTGCATGAAACAAGGTTACTAATCCAGCTGTAATGAGACAAGGTTGAATGTGAGCGTTTATTTGTGTGTGTGTGTTTCAGAGACATTTAAAGACGGTGTTAACTCCACTCTATTATTACCTAAGGTTATCATTACATAAGGTTTATTGGGCTACAGACACGGCTTTTTCTGTCTTTTCTTAATTACAGCTTTCCCGTAATGATTCTTCTTCTGACGATTCCGTCGGGTTCGGTTTGTGTGGGAGTGAGAAGCAAATTAAGAGCCTGATCGGGTGTTAATTACAGCACCACCTGTAATGAAGTGCTCCATCTTGTCTCGTATTGCTCCGCAGACCTCCCCAAGGCAGCGCTGAGGATCCTCAGCAACATGACCTTCCTGTTCGTCAGCCTGTCCTACACGGCGGAGTGCGCCATTGTCACCGCCTTCATCACCTTCATTCCCAAGTTTATCGAGTCACAGTTTGGTATCCCCGCCTCCAACGCCAGCATATACACCGGTAAGTGGTTCTTTAGACAGTGTGGCTGTCTTTGTTAATTCAATTCACTCATTCACTCCTTACCGTATGTTGTGAGCAATAAAGGAAAATCATGCTTCCATTTCAAAAGATCCAGAAGAATATGATGGCGTTGTATGGCTCGCCTGTAAGATGAAATGAAAAATCAAAACAACTAGGGATGAAACTAATTATTCATTTTTGATTAGAGAATCATCTTTATCATTTTTGGTATTAGTAAATAGTAAAAATTTGCATAAGTGCAACTTCAGAATACTTGTGTTGTCTGACTGAGTGTCCTAAACCTAAAGATTCAATTTCCAATGTATATAAAATGAAGAAAAGTTCTCATTTCAGAAGCTTTGGTGTTTCTGCTTGATGATACCTTTGTATCATTCTAGTTGTTGGTCTGTCAAGAGACGAACTGATTAATCAAATAGTGGTTTTTATCACTTTAAAATAAGCACAGGTAAGATGTGGTAAGAAAATCTCCAAAATCGATGCATTGAGGACAAGAAAATTGGATCTTCCTCCTCTGGTAGCTCGGCTATTACTTTCCAGTTGTGAGAGAGACACGCTGGACATCTTTAGTAGGAGAAATTGTGTGTTTATTTGCCTTTTATAACAGTCGTTTCATAGGTTAATTGACTTGTCCCTGAAATATGAGGCAAAACTGTCCTCTGCACTGAGTAATCACAATGTATCACTCTAGTCTGCAGCATTTTCTGTAATGTTTACAAGGAAGAAATCATATTATAATTGTGAGAGTTTTAATTTTAAACCTGCATGTAAAATATTTACATAAATACACGCTCACATTATTTTTTTTCAACACTAACGTCTAATGAAAAACTTTTGTGTTTATTCTACATTCATTCTATGTGTCCTGATCCTGGACTGGATAATAAATGATATATCATCATGTATGCACCATTAGTCTTCACCAGTTAAAGCGCACATTTGTTCTCACCTCTCCACGTGTGCACCGTGATTCACAGTCGGGCGGCAGCGCTATGAGTCACGGAGTCTCTTTGACTTTCATTCAGTGATGAGCTTCCATTACATCCCCTGACTGCAACACTCAAGTCTCTCTTGACTGCTGGAGATGCATTCATCATAACATAGACACACACACACACACACACACACACACACACACACACACTACCCTCTGTGTGTGTGTTCAAGAATGCTGCTGGCTAACATATGGTCATCTCGAGACACGCAGCACACACATATACACACACACACACAATACCATTGCCTAATCTCATCTGCTTGTTGCCAGGATACAAGGGGTAAGGGCAAACGGGTGGTGCAGTCGCCATGGCTACCCAAATGATGCCAAGCTGCTGGGATGTGATGATGGTTGAGGAGGAGGAGGAACATGAGGGATTGTTTTTTTTTAACCAGAAGACCAGAAAGGTGTTTTTTGTTTGCTTAATTTAATTATTTGCAACATTTTATCAAGTAATAACAATATAGTTAGGCTTTGATTGTGGTTTTAAATTGAGGCCAATTTATCAAACATAATCTAGTTAGGATGAGCTTTCAATTATTTTAAAGGTCAATAAAGATTTATTGGCAGAAGGTTGCAGGTATGGAATATAATAATCAATAAAAGTGTGTTTTAATTAGTCTATAATCACTTGAAAATAATAAATCTTGGGCTTTTGTTGACATACAATGGGCTCTTTATAACAACTGAAGGAGTGGGGCTGCCATGTCACACCAGCATGTTCCTAGACAAACCAAACACTGGCTATAGATAGGCTCTTTCATGTTTTTTTTAGGGGGTTCCCAGCCACTGTAGGTTCTCCTTCAAGCTTGAGGAAGAGGAAGGTGAGGCGAGGTGTGTTCATTTGGTTGCATCTACACTGCTAGATGTCACTAAATATTACATACTGGACCTTTTAAGCAACAGAAGTTCATATTTAAGGACAAAAAAATAAAGCTTGACATTCAGAGAACTAAAAAAATACTAGAAAGAAAATAAAGTAACAATTTGCTAAGTTCAGTTGAGGCTGATAGGAATATCATTATTTTTGCAAGTAGCAGCATGGCTAAAAACTTGAAAAAGAAAAGATTTAGCTATAGCAATCTTTTTGTGACTGCTTTCAGCTAAACATGCTCTTTATAAATCCACTGAAACACTCCGTGTGAGCAGCAGACTGCAAGCTGACAAGGTTGGCAACTAGCTGGTGAAAATAGTTGAGCATTTAGCTGCTAAAGAGCCACATATTTCCCTCAGGACTTGGCGGAGAGAGAAAATCAGATCTAAAAAGTGAATACTGTTCTCACATTCATTAAGTAGCCAGAAAGACAATTTCAAATGAATACTAATGTCGCGTCATTCGTGCTCGTTGCAACAGAAGTTCATTTTTATCAACTTAAAAGGTGACACAAGGCGACGTCAGCATCGTGTTTATGGCTTGTTTCCAAAATGGAACCAGCTAATAGAGCGTAGCCTTAATTGCCAGTGTAAACTGAGAAAAATCAGTATAAAAGCTTAAATTAAGAGTGTCAGGTCAGAGTCTTTCAGGTAAAATTTCTGAGCTGCACGGGAAGTGATGAATTTAATCCTAAAAAGAGACGTCATACATTCGTCTTACTGAAGCGACCTGTTGGAAATGAAGCATAAAAACCACAGTGAAGTCCCAAAGATGAGATAAATCCTGCAAATTACCACCTCGACGAGTGTGTATCTTGCCCTGTTCAAGACCCACCAGTGCTACATGCTCATTAGATGTTGCTACAGAAATAGCACTGTAACATATCACACACGCCTCCCTCAGCTGCAGCCCCCCCATGCTGCTGTTGCTGCTCTGCCTGTTTTCCTGACTCTTTTTTCCTCTCTCTCTCTCTCTCTCTTGTTTGACACTCATAACCTCAGCCACTGTTGCTTTCATATCTTATCTTCTCTGTCCCTGCCGTACGAGCCTCAGTTGACGTCAGCAGCACAAACGTTTGACACGAGAGTCACGGCTTCATCGATGTAGGATCTCTGTAATGTATTAGCACTGACACACACGCATTTATCAAATAACTCCCTCACAAAAATCACTCACATTTATACCAGCAAAGCTGTTAATCCAGATAAGATATGTGCGCGTCTTTATGTCACTGATATGATATCTGGTTTGTCTGTGCACACGTTTAATCCTGCAGAAAGCACAGAAACATGCACTTACAGGATCATTTTATTCTACAGCTGTCTGTTGCCTAGCTCTCACAGAGACACTGTCTCTATCGCTTGCACATATACAGAGGGAGAAGCCAGATGACATTTCTGTGTATTTGGATCACTTCTCTGTTGATCCTCTATCTTTCAGACGACCCTCCGCCCCCGATGACTGACCCTGTCTTGCTCGTTACCCGGCGCGTGCGCCTGTGGCTGGGCTGCCATGTGCAGCTTTGCCTTTCTTCATGCTGTCAATTAGACTAGCTCAAGTGGACTGAGAGCACGTGCCGCAGCCTAGAAATGACTCACGGGTAGCCTGCAGCGTAGCCTGGTCACAGTGATGCAGCAAAGCCTTTTCTGAGTCTGTTTTTCCTTTTTTGAAGTTATTTATTCTTAGTTTAACAGGGGAAGTCACATTCAGACTGAAAGTGTCCAACAAGACATCTTTCATCTTTCAAGAGCGTGACATTTTCACACGGTTATGTTAGCGGGGGCCAGATGAAGATACTGTAGATTAGAGTCATGCCTTACAGTAATTTATTCAGTGTTAACATTTCCTCACGACATAAATTAGCTGCTCTATTTCTGTGCGACACGTGAAGTCTTCCCTCCGTCTCACCTGCTCTTTCTTTTTCCCTGATCTCTCTCGCAGGTGTGATCATCGTACCCAGCGCCGGGGTGGGCATCGTGCTGGGGGGCTACATCATCAAGAAGCTGAAGCTCGGTGCAAGAGAGTCAGCCAAGCTCGCCATGATCTGCAGCGGGGTGTCTTTGCTCTGCTTCTCCACGCTCTTCATAGTGGGCTGTGAGAGCATCAATTTAGGAGGCATCAACATACCTTACACCACTGGGTGAGGATTCTCTGTCTGCCTTTTGCTTCATAAGCTCCTTTTCTGTGACCGTACACAAAATTAATCATATCATATGTTGTTCTTGGGGAGCCAGGTATACACTTTTGTCTTTCAAAAAAAACCTTAGTCTGCACATAAAATGATATCTGAAATCCCAGCGGAGGTTTTCGGGCCTTGGACGCTGTCACCGCTCCCATCATCCTCATGTGTTGTGGCGTTGTGTTGGGAGTGCGAATGACTAATTAGCAACGCTGGCATCTGCTCTCGTGGCACCAGTGAATCACTCTGCCACCTCTATTTCTGAAGCCGCCGCTCGACACCACATCAGCAGCCAGGCTGCAGAGTTAACAAACAGTCATGCCCGTGTGTCAGGGCCCGCGGATAAGCAAATACGTGCGCGTCTGTTGGCACACACGGTTACTCGCACAGACAGACACATGGAGTCACCTTGGATGATGCACTGCGGACATATTGCATATCTACTGTATTGATATCCTTCCTCATTCTAGTGGACGCCGTTGAATTCAGTCAGCTAACGGCACCATCTCAGCGTCAAACACACAAAGGTGAAACTGCTAAACCTCTGTGAAATTTACTTTTCACATAACTACGTTAATCAAAGAGATTATTTGCCAAATAGTCCGAGTGGCCTTTAAAGCCCCCATAGCTGACCCATTAATAACTGCAGTCTTTGTTTAAGCCGGTGTTTATAGGGAGGTCAACATGACCTGTGAGCCAGTGGGGCTCCTCATTATGAACAGCACCGGTCACTAGACACTGCTAGCACCTTCATGAGGAATGTTGAGTCCAAGCCCACCCTTTGTGCCACTCGTCTGTACTCGCACACCAGTCTAGACGTAGGAGACTGTTTGACAAAGAAGACAAACACCAAAGGTCAAGGTATGCAGTACTCTTGGATATCTGCAAACGTGTTCATAAAGCAGCAAAATAATGATCCATTGATCTGACTCTTTGTTCTAAAGTAAGACCGCAGAATTTGTTTCCCATCATCCTCCCTGTTCCGTGTCTGCAGTGCCAAACCACATTAAGCCACTCGCTCACTTTGGCTCTCTGTTTGGGGTTTATGCAGTGACACAACATCTGGAGAGTTCAGCGAAGGCTGGAGGTTTAGTTTTGGGGCTAAAAAAAAAAAAGGACATTTGCAATCAGTGCAGTGAGCTTACGCCTTCAGCAGGGTTCATTCGGACCGGTTTATGCACACACACACACACACACACACACACACACACACACACACTCCCTCTCTCTCTCACACACAGTGTCTGGAATGTGACACTGTTATGTCAGGACAGGCCCAAATTTGCTTCCCGTCTTATAAGCAATATGAAAATGAGGCTGGGCATGGCTTGAAAATGATTCACTGAAGTAAAAAAAGAAAAAGAATTTTCCTAGTTGGCAGTTTTTAATATGCTCGTGTCGTACAAATAATCATAAAAAATCTGATCAGAATCCAAACTTTCAGAAAGAGATGTCCTGTCAGTGTTGGGTTTGTTTGTTGGTGTTTGTTTTCACATATAGTCCCTGACATTGAAGGTGGGAATGCCCTGTGCCCACAGCTGTGTGTGTGTGTCTGTGTGTCTGTGTGTGTGTGTCAGCGTCGCTCCCAGGCTGCTGTGTTGTTAGTGCTCGTCCCCGGCTGTTCCGCAGGGCTCACAGCAAAGCTTCCCAGAAAAAACCCAGGACTCGCTTCACTGCTCCCGGTTCAGACGAAGCCAAAGTCCTGTTTGGCTTACAGCGACCGTTCCCACACTGCCTATCGAGTCGCTGGAGGTGTCACTTCCTCGAGCCCCTTCGTCTTTGTCCTCTTATCATCACACATCACACAAACCGGCGGAGGGCTAGATTAAAGCTAATTAAAAGGATTATGTGCAGAAGATTAATATTGAGACACAAACTCCAGTAAACATGGCTGAGGAGAATGGCTGCCTCTTTGCTTCATATCAGACACGCTCTGCACTAAACAGACATTCATTTTACTGTAAAATAATACGGAGTGATGCCATGAAGGGAAGGAGATTGGGAACAAGACGTATTATCCTCTTTGCAGCTGGAAGCACTAGGTTTGATGGGAAATATGGTTTAAAAATGTGACACATAGCACCATGAATTTGCTTTCAATTTTGCTGCAGCTAAATGCCGTGCTGCCATCCCAGCAGGGCACTGACACTAACCTAAATAAATGAACATGTAGAAAATTAATAAACCCCCCCTACAGATAGTTAAATGGCCGAGTCCCCTGCCACTGGCCCTCGCTGACACAGCGTTACTGCGAAAATGCACAAACTAAAGAAGAAAAACAGCCTCGTCGATGCTTTTGAACATATCCAATATGTTTTTGAAAGGCTAGGAAAAAAAGTGTTACAAAGAAGCACGTAGGCCCTGCGCTGAAATGAAAACCTAAGAGAGATAAGTGGCCGACTGCTTAAAGACCACAAAGAAATGGCACTGAGAATCCAGGCTCCAGAGCTCAGTTATGTGGTAGTGGGGCACAGTAAATGGATATGATGGGTCCCTCTTGTTCCTAACAAATGTTTCCTGTGTCTGCAGTCCGACCCTGACGATGACCCACAGGAACCTGACGGGCAGTTGCAACGTAAACTGTGGCTGCAGGATCCACGAGTACGCTCCGGTCTGCGGCTCCGATGGCATTACCTATTTCAACCCCTGCCTGGCTGGATGCAGCACCGTGGGCAATGACAGCACCGGGGTGAGCGCGCGCACACACACACACACACACACACACACACACACACACACACACACACACACACACACACACACACACACACACAATCGCTGCACTCCCAGCTTCACTGTTTTCTCATCTAATTTCCTATGAAATAATTGCTATGTAGCCATTTCTACATCAAGTAGAATCAAAAAGGATTGATGGGAATGATTTCAGAGAACTTTGCTCAAGGACACATTAATCATGCTGAATACACAAAGAGCTGTCCTCTGAACATTCCCCCCACTGAAAGCACGGGAAGTGTCAGGCTCCACAACAATGTCGGATAGGAAATTATAACAACACGAGGAAAGGAAATGTCCAAATTCTTTATCCAGATCACTGATTAGATCGCTGGTGCCACCCAGTCTGTCTGTGCGTGTGTGTCTGAATTCACATTATATTTGTTAACGTAGCTACGATTTGAACAGAATTAGTCCATTTAAAAAAGAGAGTACATTGTATGATTTGCTCCGGTTTGTTTCGGACTACAGATTAGGAACTACACCGACTGCGGCTGCGTGCAGAGCAGGCAGGTCATCACTCCGTCCTCCGGGGGACAGGTCAACCAGCTCCAGCTGGTCATCGTTAAAACCTACCTGAACGAGAACGGCTACGCCGTGTCGGGGAAATGCGACCGCACCTGCAACACCCTCATTCCTTTCCTCATCTTCCTCTTCATCGTCACCCTCATCACCGCCTGCGCCCAGCCCTCCGCCATCATCGTCACACTCAGGTAAGAGACCACACAGAGTTCAATTTGTCTTCCTCTAGGACTGAGTTGGTCTCTGTCTGTGTCCACTCTCTTAAAACATGCACACAGTAAATCTGTATCACATACATGGTGTTTCTCTGTGTCAGGTCTGTTGATGAACAGGAGAGGCCTTTTGCTCTTGGGATGCAGTTCGTCTTGCTCCGAACTCTTGGTAAGCTCTTTAATATTTACACTATGACGAATGGTAAACGTATTAGAGTCATCCACTGTATGTTTTGTGTCCTTGTGAACAGAAACATAATAATTTGTCTATTGTATCTAGTAGAGCAGATGTTAAAGGTTCAAAGATCTTTTAACAGTCTCATCTCATTTTTATTGCTGAGGCTTTTCCAGCTGGTCTGTAATCCATTTCTCTGTTTTCACCGGCTCTAATACGCTCTCTCGTCCTTGCTAACACCCTACAATTTTAAAGAGAGCAGGGATGCAGTGCGCTGTAGTGGACCTCTGTGAACTCCTGTGTAGGAAAGCCCTCAGGGTTAGTGAGCACTGCCCTAACATGCCTCTGATGTGCTCGGTATGGCTGTGCGAACATAAAGCTGTCACATAACTTCTCTTAAACCATCTCAAGATGTAGAAAGGGGGCATGAGCAAGTGTGTATTTGTGAGGTCGTACAGTCGGTTATCAGTTAATTATGCAATGCTGTACAACATGAAGTTACTCGTGTTGTGTTTTTGTGTCCAGGGAGAGGCCGGAGTTAATGGTGGCGTTATACTGTATTAATTATTTTGAAAGGTGTTTCTGTTATTTTGTCCACTCTGATGTACACGAGGGTGTCAAAGCTGCTTCTGATCCGCATGAAATGGTGCCACCAAGTGGTAGAATGATGGTGCTACAAGACAATCTACATTCAAGCGTTTCCAAATTCCATGACATACTGATTGTACACACTGTGTGTATCACGTATGTGTAAAAAGAAATTGTGTTACTGTGTTATACTGACACAACAGACATACATTATACTGTGTGCATTGGCAGACAAGATGAAGTTTTCATAATTTTCAGATTTACCTAAAAAAGTTTTAATACACACATGAAAAACCGTCTGTGTATTTGTATGTAGTTTGGATGTGGGACAAAGTGGAGGTCATCGAGGTTATTAATCACGTCATGTCTCTGCTCCCTCAGCCTACATCCCCACGCCCATCTACTTCGGTGCTGTGATCGACACCACCTGCATGCTGTGGCAGCAGGACTGCGGCGTTCACGGCTCGTGCTGGGAGTACGACGTCACCTCGTTCCGCTTCGTCTACTTCGGCCTGGCCGCCAGCCTCAAGTTCGTCGGCTTCATCTTCATCTTCCTCACCTGGTACTCGATCAAGCACAAGGAGGACCGAGCGGAGCGCTGGCGCCAGCACCTGCCTCCGCTGGGCACCGTCAGCGAGCTCATCTGCCACGCCGGAGGCCACAAAAGCCATGCGCGCACCCGCTCCTGCCCGGTGTTCATCCCGCCTCGGCCTGACCCGCCCGCCGCGCTGCTGCTCAACCGTGGCCACAGCAGCCTCAGCTGCCCCGGCAACGGCCTCAAAGCAATAACCCCGCCTATCCTGTTGCCCCATCACCACATAGGCTCTGCCCATGTCTGAGAGCACGACAGACCTCCCTCTCTGGGGGCGGGGGGTTCATCGTGACGTGTGCCTTCCTGTCTGTGTTTCTGCACCACACGGCGCTTTACACCTATCGGACACCATACGGGGTTCCACAGCTGCTGTAGGGCTGACGGGCAGAGACACACGGGGTGCGTCCCATCACACTTTAAAGGGCTGCTCATTGTTTATAACAACATGAAGATGTTCTTTTTATTCTGAGCGTATCATCAGCTGCAGCCACACACAGCATCCATGCAGAAGGTCAGATCTCCATGACAAGGTCGGGACGATGTAAAGACATCACACGGTGCTACTGTTAAAAGAGCAGGGCATTAAAACCTCTGTACAGACCAGATGAGTCATCATCGACACAGCATCTAAAGCACAACTGACAAACCTGTACTATGCAAGATCCTACGTACAGCTCCTCAGTACTGTACAGCTCCCTCTGTGTTCTACATTCGTACCTCTTTCTTCTTCCCCGCTCAATTCAAACCACGTTGTCGTCTTTTTTTCTTACAGTCTGAGCTGTGAACATATCAGCAATCTGTCGCCGCTCAACCCTGTGCTCTTGTCTGGTTAACATGTATCATTTGCATCTTCAGAAAAGTGAGATTTTTGTTTTAAATCCTCTTTTTTGTTTTAAATTCCTTTTTTGTAACAGTGCCTCTCAGGCTGTCTCGGCCAGTCCAGTATAACAAAGCTAGCTACCAGGGTAAAATGCTAGCCACTGATAAAGCCAGTCACTGTCCTGTCAGTTGAGCGACAATATTCTGCTTTATTGCCCTCAGCTTTTGTGTTCGGGGGGAACAGTCGTCACCGAGCTCGAGTCATCGCGCCCCCAGTGGACGTTTTACTCGCTATGGCATGGTAACCATGTAGCTTAAAGCCGATTTAACACTAATGGCATTAGTTTTACTTGTCTCGTCAGTGAGCAAGAAATCTATATTTCCTAACACACATCACACTACTTTATTACAGTGTGTAATAACAAGCCCAAACAGGAGCCAGGAACAATCTCATCTCTGACCATGTGCTGAAGCTACTGTGTCCGAAAGATGTGATTTTTACTTGACACTGGAAACGCGATGGAGATTGAAGAAAATGTGGCAAAGCTGCTGTTTTCTCAACAAATTTGATCCATTTTTGAAACCACAAAGTAAAATGATTTGTATCTAGCCTATTGCAACAATCAACAACACTAAAGGATGCATCATTTTGGCTCTACATTGTAATGGCTTCTCCATTCTATTGGTCATCAGATGTACATAGTAGTTATAGTAGTCTAGGCTTTAAAGAAGAAGAAGAAAAAAAAAGAAGTAGTGCGGCAAGCATGTAAAACAGTGAACCTCCTTTTATCAGCAAGAGTAATCTGAGTATTCAGTGGTTCCTGGGTGTTTTGCGGGGACCTCTAGTGGCCAGAGAGATGATTGTGTGAAGGCCAGTGAATGTTGCCGTTTGTCAGACCTACTGTACTATGACACTCTTGGTTAAAAGGTTAATTATTAAACTTAAATCACTGCACTGAATTTACGCTCTCCAATTTCCCAAAGATAATCTGCCGTCTTTCACATGTATTTATGGCCGCGGTTGTCATGTGACAAGTCAAGATTTTTAAAAAATTCTATCTGCTCGTTTTGAAGTCCAATGTGTCTAAAACCAACAGAGGCATGTTGCTTGCATGAGCCTTAACCGTTTTAATAGAAGTGTCTAATTTTCTTTTTACCTTTTAGGCTCCTGATATTTTATGGATTTACCTGACTTTTCAATAAGGGCAGGTAGTGTTTGAGAGTATTAGAATATTAGAGGTGCTAAGATGGCTAAGATTTGTGTTTAAAAAAAAATAAAAATAAATAAAGCTTTGTTCCTGATCAGATTTATTGGCTGCATACAAAAAAAGTCAAATCTGTGGCACTTGTTTTGAAAAACACATTTTTATAAGTATTTTTTTTTCTTTTTGGAGGAGGGGGCGGGATACAAGATAAGTCTAATAAAGTTATTGTATTTTATATTTTGATCACTTCATTTGTTAAAGTATTCAAAGGGGAGCACCTTGGTAGCTGAATGGTTACTGAGCATGCTGCATGGCCTTCGCAACGCCCTTTGTTGCATGTCATACCCCTTTGTCTCTCTCTCGTCTCCTGTCTGCTTCTGTTGTCTAATAAAGGAAAATAATCTTTTTTTTTTTAAAGTTTGCAAAGGAATGGAGACTCTGATGCAGTGAATACATTTTAAAAGTTAACATTTTTGCCCAAGATTGGTTGGTACTCTGCCGAGTTAAGATTATCAAGTGGTAATGGCAGTGACTAATTTTTAGTATCGTGACTTAGTACCTCAAATTGCATATTCATAAGTGATCATTGTGTAAATATTGACAAAGCAAATGAAGCGTATTATAGAGCTCACACATAGTTAGGAGCATATTTATGAACTAACCCATGACATAGTTTAAAAAGAAAAATAAGATTAAAGCTACAAAAAAAAAAACATTGGTGGATTTGTGTCGCGGTGCCTGAACAGTATTATTCACATGGGAAAGGTTGAGTTCGCTTTACATGTGAGGTGGGGTATTTTTTTTCTGTTATGGACTACAAAATTGACTGACTTAATTTAAATTCTGCTACCCAGGATGCCGTTATCTCCATCCGTAATGATTCTCTACCCCTTCCACTAGTGCTCTGCAGTGTCAAAGGGAATACCGATGTAGGATTATTGATCCTGAAAAGCCAAATGTGTTCCTCGTCCGGTCATCTTACAATTTAAATATTTCTTACTATTGAAATACCAAATGAACATGACTGAGTGAAGTGCACTCTTTGCAGGGATGGGTAGAGAATCATACAGTGATGCCACACAGATCATTTACTGTACCGCAGCGTCCTGCTGTTCAAACGCCTGGACGATGACTTCAGGTTGTAGAGTTGCTTTAATACATTTTCCTTTCATAGTATTTGAACTGAAAGTGAATTTCCTGGACAGAACAGAAGCTGTATTCTGAAAGTCGAGCTCTTAATGATTTTGTTCCTCTGGAGCAAAAAGACTAATTGATGTTTGTGAACACTTGGTTTACAAATGCCTTGAATACTTGATATTTGTCATTAAAAAATGGAAAAATCGAACTTGGCTTGTGGTTGTGTTATTGCAAAAAGCACCATTTACAGACAACACTCGAGGCTGAAACATCACCGGGATGGTTGAAAGAGTTTATTTTTTTTAAACAGCTTCATGGCTTTCCCGAAACCAGACTTGTTCTAACACTTCTACACACACCGTCAAGTAAGAAAAAGGACAGCATCAGGTTTTTGCAGAACTAGTTTTCTAACATCTCGGTCACTCTTTGGAAGCACCAACACTACAACAGCAGGGATGAACTCCTGGCGGAAAGGTGAAACATTTTGCCCTCAATGGCCCTGAAAAATTTAAGCTTTAGGCCACGTTGCAGTGTCTTACATGGCCGTCAACCAGTTTTAAAGGGGAGTACACAGTTACATTCAAAATGAATTGGTGGATTATCAAAGCACTACGTCATACACCACATAATTAATCTGTGACATTTCCAAAAAAGAAAAAAAAAAGTTACACAAAGAACATTTTCCAACCCCCAGGTGGTCGTGTTTACTTGTGATTATTAAAAAGGAAACTTTGACTCGTGTTCAAAATTAAATCTGCCGTGAAGAGTCCGAGCTGGTGCAAGTGGTGCAACTAATCAGAAAATGGTGAGCGTAGAGTATCAGGATCATTCAGATGATGTCAGCTGTTAAACTGCCCCATGATTGTCTAAACTGTCTGATATCATTACTGATACATGGCGAGGAGGGAAAAATAATCCCAGAGAGCGAATTTAAAAACAATGTGTGTTTATGTTGGTTCTAAAACAGAACTGACAGTAATCAGTAGTAATAATTTCATAAAATCTGATTTCATATCCACAAACCGTGGAGGGTGAAGGTCATAATGGAAAAGTTCAGAAGTGCATTTGGGGTCAAATGTTGCCTGTGTATTGTGTGTTGCATATGTTATGTATTTAGTGTTCTGATGAAGCGTCTGCTGATTATTAGATTCTTTAAAGACTGGAGCGTACCTAAAGCTGACTAATGCTAACTACTCATTCAGATGTTGAAATGGTTTCACCACTCACTCGTTTTTCATAAAAACATATATTAAAAACATCAATGGTGTTATGGGAATAATCATTTGTAATCCCAACAAGTTTAGCTGCATTAAGGCTTTTTTTTTTCTCGTTTCTAAATATATATTTGAAAAATAAAAACAAAAAAATAACACTGTTTACTAATAAATGTAGGCACCTGTAAAAAAATAAACAATAACTTTAATACTCATTATACAACTCTGACTGACTGAGGTGGCATCACTCGCCGTTTCTCTTGGCGAGCTCATCTCCCAATCGCTGTCTCTGTGTCTCTATGGCGACCAGCAGCTCATTGGCTGGCAAGCCAGCTCATGCGTCTGTCTCAGAGGGTGTGATTGGAGGGAGAGCCGCTGCCCTCGTAGTCCAAGGTGAGGGGCAGGGTCGACTGAGGCAGCACCTGTAGTACCAACCCGACACTCTGTGGGGTGCTAGTCTCTGTGGTGGGGGGGCTCCCGGTGGTGCTGGCCTGCACCTCGGGCCTCAGTGTCCGCCGCGGGGAGAAAGGGAGGTAGCCTTGGGCCTGGAATATGTCCTCCTCTTCTTCGAGGTCCAGGCCCAGGCCAAGACCCTGAGGGCTGCTCTCCTCTCCGTGGCCCAGGCCGGGCTCCAGCTGAGCCTCGAGGCTGTTGTGAGTACGCAGCAGGCTGTCGTGTCGTGTTTCCAGTTCCGTCAGTCCATTCCCGCTGAATATGTCTCCTTCCATCTCCTCCTGAAAGATTAACCCCCCTCCTCTTGGACCTGATGATGAAGATGATGATGATGAAACCATCACCGGTGACCCCCCAGGTCTGTCTATAGGCCTCTTCTCAGGAAGGTCATTGACAACAGATTCCAGTTTCCTTTCCAGTGTGGGCTTGGGTGGGGGTGGTGCCGGTGGCGTTTTGCTGGGGGCGGGGGTGGTGAGGCGAGCCTCTGTGGCCAGGCCCGGCTGGACATCACCAACCGAGGCCAACTCTTCTCCGCTTCCCTCTTCAAGGCCTCCACCCCCGGCCCCGGAGCCCAGCTCTGGCAGGGTGGAGTCGTCAAGCTGATGGGTTCGGTTGAATTTATTTAAAACGTGTCGCAGTGCAAATATATTATCTACATCCTTCTGGAAGTTGGCCCAGTCGTCTGGGCTGGGGCTGTAGTCAGGCCTACATTCATAAAGGCTTTCGTTTATGCTATACAGATCCTCCAGTCCCTGCCAGTTTACCTCCTCATCTGTCAAGTTGGGTAGTTTAACCCTGTCGTCCGTCCCATATTGGCTGTGTGCTGCCAAAAAACAAAGAAACAGAAGACTGTAAGGATCTGGAGGACAAAGAACAGGGAGCTCTTTTCAAGTTTGCTCAGACACCATGCAGTCATGCCCAGCCTCCGGCTCTCACTAATGCAGCCAGCTCCGTGGGGTCTGAGGCCCCACACACACACACACACACACACACACACACACACACACACACACACACACACTTTAGATAAACTAGCATTAGATAAACTAGATCAACACAGCACCCACACTAAGCTCAAGCCATGAGTAGTGCAAACACATGCTGCCTTAGAAATTCACATTAGAAAGACAGACTGAAAAGAAAAAAAAATATTTAATGATCCATCGTAACAGACTAACACACTAAGCTGCACAAGAGAAATGTAACGGTATAGTCAATGATAGGCCTGGACTGGGTTGAAATGCAAAGTCAGGCAACCTGGAAATAAAAGAACTGAACAGCAGAGGAAACAAAAAGGTGATCACCAAAACAAGAAGATGCTCAAAGGAGGGGGAAAAAAAAAAATCAGAACATGAGCTTGCAGGTGATTGATGTATCCCCAGAAAAAAAAAAAATGCAGCAGAAGGCTAAATCAGAGTTGGGCTCAGTTTGATGTCTGCGAGTACAAATTGAGGAAAAGAAGCATCAGTGCCACTTTTAAAGGATTTCCTTTTTGCGAGATCAGCATTTCTTGTGACTACTGCAGCTAGAGAATGCAGATGTTTTTTTTGGATGTAGGCTCGAGGGGGAGGGGGGGGTGGGGGACTCACAGGAAGGAGAGGCTTGGTCTCCTCTTTGACCACTTTCGATGCTGCTGTTGCCTGGTAAGCAGGTGCCAGAAACACAGGTCAGTTGGGGAGGACACATGGCAACTCAAGTGTCTCACTCTACCACAAAGCTAATGGCCATGAGCAAAATGAGAGCTATCTGGATGTCATGTTACGCTAAAAGGTGCTGATGGCTGACACATGGCATGGAGGATGATTTTTATAAAGGAACAGTTCCAGATTTTTGGAGAAGCTTTTCCCTTTCTTTCCGAGAGTGAGATGAGAAAATCGATCTCCGTCGGGTAAATATGAAGCTACAGCCAGGTTGGTATTCAGATAACTTACAGTTATTGACAGTGCCAGGCCAAGTCAACCAGCTGCTGGCTCAAGCTTCATACTTAGACATGAGAGAGGCGTTCATCTTCTCACCCGACTATCGGGCAAGAAAGCAAATGAGCTCATTCCCCCAAAATGTCAAACTCCTCCTTTAGAGCTTTTTATGTAGAATGTGATGCATGAAGGGTGGGGGTGGTGACAGGATCATGCATTGTCATTCACGTGCACTTGATGCTTGGGTCTCAAGTAGAAGCACATATTCAGCATCTCCGCTACGTGACTTCTTAATTCTTTATTAATATTTTAGCCATGCTAACGTAAGATGAGCTAAAAAAAAAAAAAAAAAAAAAAAGGATTAAACTTTGAGTCGAAGATTTCAGACGACCTTTGTAAAAAAAATGTCGCACTCTCGAAGCGAAAGGTGTGAAAATATGCGGCAGAGGATACACAGCAGATAAAAGTGAAGGCAGATGGTGCGCAAACAGAGGTGACGACAAATGAAGCTGCTTTAATGAGAGAACAACAACAACAACAAAATAAAATAAATCATGTTATGATTTGTTAGGGTGTCCCCAGCATGCAGCCACAGATTAAGCGCCAGCACTCCATGTATGTATGGATGTATTAGTGGGAATGAGGCAATTTCGGCCCATGCAGGTGTTAAAGAAAAAAAAAGCCACTGAAGAGAAACAAAAATTGGTGGATACCTGTGTGGCTCATAGCTTCCTCCATCTTTACCTCCTGATCAGGAAAAATAAAAGCAATCGGTTTGTTAATGCTTCGATTCAAGGAGATACGGGGAGGGAGATAAATAGATCATTCACACTGAAGATTTCTTCATGCACGGCTGCTACTTCCCTATGGAGAAATGCGATTATCGGATGATCAGAGTGAGGAAGGGAGGAATGGAGGAGGAAACAGGGAGGGGAAAAGATTTGAAAGGGCCGTGTGATCAAGGCTGAACGGAGAGATGAGGATTGATCAGAAAAGAGTGGTTTGTGTGAGTTTCAACAGGGTTTCCCCTTCAAAGCAAAAAAAACATACAAGGTTACATATCCAGTCAGGTGATTATGAAAGTTAGGTCACACTCTGTAAATAGATGCAAGTAACTGCTAGATCCATTTCGCCTTTTTAATAATCTATCCCTCCAACAAAAACATCGCTTGATGTAACCACAACAGCAATTTTCATTGGTTCACGGCGTTGGCATCGTACCCCGCGCAAGGGCAGCCAGTACAAGTAAGAGATTTTAGGCTGCTATGTGACATGTGTTGGCACGGTTCTGACAAGTCCGGCATGCCAGCGCTGAAACACAATCAGTTTTCTCAGAGCAGCTTGGCCGCCCCAGTGCTCCACTCTCCAGCTGGTAATTACAGACATTAAGTTTTTATCCTCAGGACATAAACAACGCAGCCAGTTCATGCCACACACGAACCTCGCAGGCTTTGGCCATTGCGGTATTAGTTATTTAAGCACCTCCATTGCTGGGACGTCTGCTCTGTGAGGATGCTTGGACCATGTGGTAGTAGTAAAAAAAACATATTGTGGCTGATTATAGCGGCGGCATGTGACGGGTTCACATAAAATGACGGCCTTAATTGCTGTGATGACAGCATCCTCGAAATAATGTCTCTAACACTCAGTGAGTCACAAAGGGGACGGTGGCCAGAGCTCTAACATGGACTTATTTTTATTGTAACACACACTATTTGAGTGTTTATTTAAGAAGTGGAAGGTCCTAGGGTTGAGAAGGAGAAGGCAGAGTGTTTGTGTGTGTTTGTGTGTGTGTGTGTGTGTCATCATGAAAAAAAAAAACATTAAACACACATTAACATAAGGACACACAAGACTCGGTGATGATTCCTTGACCTCCACCTGAAATGTCAGCATTCGTCACTGAGTGGATCGTTCCCCAAACACATGCAGCATGCATGAGACTGAAACAGATTCAAAACACACCAAAAGACTAGACTGAAATATATGATGTTATGATTATTACATTATATACTCACTAAAGTCAAATTTATTTGATCTGTTCGCTTCACTCTAATTCTTCCATGTGCAAAATCTGTTTCAGTCACTGTTGGCATCACAACTACCACTAACACCCGGTGTGACACTCCATACGTCAAACCATTTTAGGTTAAGAAGAACAATAAAGGCAGAAAATGAGCTGCTTTTTTTTACCTGCATCCAATCCTTTGGGGCGAGGGTTACACTGCTTGTAACCTTGGCAACTCCTCATCTCCATCAGCTGAGCGTGGAGAGAGTTCAGTACCTCCCGATCGACTGCATATACCGCGTTGGTCAGCTGCATGGGTAAAACAAACAGAAATTTAACAAATCACACACATAAAAAAAAAAATCTTTTTGTGTCATAGTGTTGTATTGTATTGTGTTGTATGTTTGCCCATCTCCAGCAAACGCTCGCTCACCTGGTAGGGGTCACTGTTGAGGTCAAAGTACTCCAGGAAGCCGGTTGAGAACTCGCAGAACAGCGTGTTGTGGGTCTCGTTGATGGTTCTCAGGCACCAGTAGGTGTTGTTGTTGGAGCTGGTGCACGCACAGAATCCGCCCACTGGACAGTGATCAAGATTTGTTGCCGTTAGTTTTACTGCAGCCGCTAACAAACAGAGTTTACAAGTGGGAGCTTTAAGTCAATATACATACACGACCACAGGGGAGCGGTCTGCCAGTGATCATTGTTATGTGTGAAACAAGTGAGGCCAGGCAGGCTGCAGTCGTCTCCTTTCCTCTGCCGTTTCTTCTCCTTCCTTTCCTTCTTCCTTCTCCGAATCTCGTTGTACAACTGGGCCCTGCTGTCTAATTCCTGCGCAGCCTCCCTGAAGGGCAGAAACGCGAGAGAATTAGAAAGAAAAAAGCGCGATGCAGCGATGACATCAGCCCCTGCCCTGTCTAATGCCAGTAACCGCAGTGATGGAAGATCCGGAGGGGGACTTCCAGAAGGCACAGCCGATGCCAGGATGTGACAGTCTGTTTACTTTCATGTTTAAGCTCTCGCTATGTCCAATTTTCTCCGGGATGACATTCTAGCCACTGTCCCCCTCTTACTCCCCTTGCGAGAACGCAAAACAGGCACTGTGAAAAAAACCAGCTGCTTCGTATTGGCACAATCTGTTCCCAATGTGTCCTGGTGCAAGTTGATCACTGTGTTTGAGGGATTGACTGATTTCCTTCTCTGTTGAGTCATTCTATCTTTCCATGCGACTCAATCACTTCCAGACACGCGCGCATAAAATAGCCATACATCTGCTTTGTCATTTAAGCTCAAACCCAGGAACCAAATACTGAATGAAAATGTCCACATAACATGCTCCTTTTAAAAACTCATTTCGTTTTTTAGGACCACAGTCATCACAGTACATGTACAAAACACACACACACGCTGAACTACTCACATAAGAACTACAACGTTATCTAAATGAAGGTGAGCTTTATGTTTAAACCATGCAGTGACCATGCAGATATTCACAGTGACAACAAAGTACAGTTATACATCATAATATACAACATTTTCTTATACAAGTTATAAGCCATGGTCAGTATTAATTAATAAGTTATGGGGTGACACTAAATGGGGACAAACCCATAATTAAAGGGGAAGAGAAACTCACTTAAACGGATGGAGTTGATCTTTCCTGTTCTTCAATCTCTCTGCCTTGTTTCTGTCTCCTTTGTTATAATAGCTGGTTTTATAAACAGAGAAAGAGACTAAGGACCAGACAGAACACTTTGGTTTTTTTTCTTCAGGCGTGGACTCCCGTAGGGTTTTTGCATCCGGCCTTAAACAGGTTATACGATGACTCAAAAACATTCAAAGAGAGAAACGTATTTTGGAGGTGAGATTTAAACGACTAACCTCTTCTTTCCGCAGTCGCACTCGTCTGGTCGTGTCCTCTTCAGGTGGCCTCTCACTTCCCGGAGGTTTTTGATTTTGTCTTGAAGTGCTTCAATCTGGAATCAAACACACACCAATACGTTCGGTCATCTTTGATCTAGTATGGCAAATCATTGTCCACTAGTGTGTTAGTAGCAGGCTCATGGTTCCTTGTACACTCACCTCCTGGTCCACATAACTCTTATGGTCTTTCCAGGCTCTGGAGGACTGGTAGATTTCTCTTTCACAATGGACACTGTCATTCATCAAGATAAAACACCTGGAAGAGATATAAACGCCTGTCAGACACCGCTCTTTTGACAGAGTGAGAAGTGAAGTCATTAACTGGAGGATGCTTTCTCACTTGTGAGTAACTTTTACAGAGTTTGGGTATCCAACGGCATTGGTATCGTCCGCCAACATTTCCTCCGAACCGTCATCTGTGCCCAAATCGAACTCTGGGTCCTCTGGGTTGTAGTGGCGCTTTGAGATGACGCGGCGGCGGACAGCTGACTGATCATCCGCTTGAAGGTCAATGTCATATATCTGACCTTCAAATTCAACAGACAGAGACCTGGCCGGCCGGGTGTGGACGAAACGTGGACGATAACCTATAGAAAAGAAGACTTAAGTCAAACAATGCTTTCAGTCTACAAATTTATCCTGATCAATCAAACCCCAATGTCTAAGTCTGACTGTTTCTAATATCAAGTGTCATTTTGGGCCATTTCTGGAGTGCATCGTGAAGGATTACTAATGTTCATGCTTGAGTTGCATGTTTTGTAAATGACACTAGAGGGCATCAAACTACTCAAAACCAACAGCACGCAAAACAACGTCCACAGAACAAATTGCAGGACTTGTTGCAGGATGTTTGCTTTTTCCGTGCATCTGTCTCCTTTTAGAGCATAAATAATCCATTACAGGAAATCAAGCCTTGAGCCTTTGCAGACTTCTCTTTTCCAACTGCTATTGAGAGACATACATCAATACAACGTTATGAGCTGAGAAAAAGCTGGATGTTAATCTGAGTCTGCCCCATGCCAGGTCTCCCCCGCTGCTGAACTGAAATAACCACATTAATCCTACACGTGTATATCCACTCCTCCATCACTTGAAATCAATTTATATTCTAATGCAGTATCACATGGAGAAGCAACATGGCGTGTGTGCACTCACGCTGGCCAGATGAGAGCTGTCGATGGGCGCGTCGGTCCGTTCTGGAGGGTTTAAAGGCGGCATCCCCGCAGTCACAGCCCCTGTCTCTGTTGTCGTAACTGCTGCGGGGCTTCAGGCTGCGGGCCCTCTTCCTGGAGCCTTCTTTCGAACCACCTTTACACTTCTGTATCCTCCACTTGCCTGTGATTTCCTCCACACAATGCCATTTCTGTCAAAAGCAGCAGGGGAAAAAAAAACAGAAATAAAAAGGGAGCTGTAACATCCCCTTATGTGATTTTCTGTCTCCTAACTTAATTTGTATGTCTAGATTTGTAGAAATTAGAACAAACCAAAGAGTCCTTGATCTATATTTCTTTTACATTTTCCACATGTTACTCTAGCAATGAACAGATTTTCTGACATATCTAATAAGTGCTATAGATGTTAACAATATAAAAAAACTTAATCTCAGACAAAGCCTCTGTTTTGCTGCGGTTTTTGAAGCTCCTTGAGAAACACATGCTTGTGACATACATATCGGGCAAATCTCCGCCTGTGGGAAAGAATGGCATCCAAAAGCAGCAGGAAAGATAAACCAAAACGACCACATGAGATGAATTGGGCCTGTCTGGTGTCTAGAAAATAAAGTGGAAACCCCTATCACTCTCACAGTGGGTATGTCTGTGCCAAGTGCGTCACCAGCATAATTGTGTAAATACATATCCACGCACTTGCCTACATCCTCCGTGTCTTTCTCAACATCTATTCCCTGTAGGAAAAGAAAGCTGGGGATAATTTCTGTGAGTAGTACCACCGTTTAGGTCTTATATAAATGGAAGAGACACATCTGCAGAGCGCGGCGCAGACGATCAGTGGTGAGTGTGGGAACGAGGGTCCAAACAAAGGGCCATAAGGCAGATCAGGTTTCTTCTGGAAGGCGCAGTGATGAAGAGCTTATGGGACCAACAGAGCTGTTATATCAGCATTAGACAAAACGCGAGGGAGAAGGAGAGAGATGTATCGTCACTTAGGGATGAAAACGGCCTCTGTCTTTCTTTAACCTTCTCCCTTACCCTCCCTCCTGTGTGCGCTTTTAAGCCACAATGGTATCACTACAGCAGCAGGACAGCAGAGATGGATGAGAAACCGAGGAGGAGGAGTGGGAAGAGTTAAGACCCAGAGCACTGCAACTCACTCGCACTGTCATGTACCCCCAAAAAACATAGAGTAACAGAGGTTTCTTTATGTCCCTGGTGAGTAAGTCTGGTCTGCCCACAACAAAACTCTTACCGTTATCACATGATCGATTCCAAAAGGACCACAACAGCTCTGACAAAAACACAACAGAGCGTTCATAGAAAAAACTGGTCTGTCTGAACCAAGAGCGTGTGGTCTTGAACAGGCAGTAACTTTTAAGGGTTTTCAAAAACAAAACTTCTCTCATACTAGCCTAAGTTGGGTTCAAGTCTGAGGTTTAATGTCCTCGTTGAAGATCCCGTACAATGTTTCAGTTTGAGCCAGATTTTTTATTTGCTCTGTGACAGGGACGTGAGTTGGATCTGCGCTCTTTATTAAGCTTCTCTGTGCAAAGGGAGATTAGAATGAAATGAGGAGGAGAGATAAAGCCCTTGCCTGTTGTGTCTAAGTACCATTTCCCCTGTAATTTAGTAAGAAACACTGCACTGGCTTTCAGTCTGCTCACTGGGAGGCCACGATAAGTCATGCCAGAGGGGCCATTTATGGTTAAGTGTTATCTTCCATGCTATGCAGCTACATATTATGATGTATGACTGTAAATGATTCCAGTTCTACATGTTTTGTGCACTATTACAGGTGCACACACACACATACTGTACCCATACTCTCATATGAATTCTCATGACACATCGCAAACTGCTGAACTCAAATAAAAATTGCTCAGTTGCCTGTTTTTAATAACCGATTCTTACATACGCACATTTATAAGACCATAACCGGATCTGGATTGTATTAGTCAGCCCCTCAGTGACTCTGCCCATCATTTAACGCTACCTGAAACTTGTAACAATTTGTATTGTTCTGGTCTGCGTGCTCCAAGGCCACATACTGTAGCACTTGGCTGTTGGTCTGCTAGAGATTTAATGGGCACAGATGAAAGGGAAGTACCAACAAATGAATGCACCGCAAAACAGTGCAAAGGGGTCCAGTTAAGAACCAAATGATGTACTGTAAATGACTATTTCACTTGTGGCTCTGTGGAATAGCTCAAGAGGCAGCATGGAGGTCACTGCAAGAGTGGTACTCATTACTGTTCAAAAAGATCTGAAGAAACTTTCCTTAGTGGATATCAGGGGAGCTCATTTTCTGCTCACAAAGTCTTGCAGAGTGCACATGGGTGTGTTTGTTTTACCTGTCCAGGCTGTTCGCAGGGTGTCTGGAATTCGGCCTGCTGGCAAGTCTCTTTGACCTTCTTGTACTTGGGAAGGCTGTTGGTGTGCTGAGTGTTCACTGAGTCATCCTTCTTTCTTAGGATCTTTCTGCATAACACAAATAAACAGAATTAAGAGGAGAGCATCAACAGAAAGGGCTTATTCAGAGAGTCTATATACTATTAAACTATTAAAGTATGTGAGCTGAATTAAAGTTTTATTCAGTTTAAGAGTTTCCTGTTTTTTACTTTCTGTCACGGCCAGTGCTGTGCGCTTCTCATGGGCATGGCCAGTAAATGGATAAGTTATGTAGTGTCTGTGTCGTGCCAGAGGGTCTGGGCATGGAGCTCAGGCTCAGCCTCACACCAGTGCTCAGCTCCGGGCCAAGCTGTTTGACCTTGGCTTGGCATCACGTTCAACTGCCCTGCCCACTTCTCCTGTGCTACCACCACAAGGCCTGGCTGAGTGTCTATTAGGGCCATGCCAACCCCCCACCACCCCCACCCCCTTCTCTATCCTTAACCCTCTGCCAACATGGCCTGTCTGCTCACGACAGACAGACAGACAGAACGACGGCGACTACGAAGCACAGAACAACCTGTCCTCTTTAAGAGTAGGGCCATTGTCGTGTTGTGTCCGAACCCATCTTTTTTCCAGGGGAAAACAGCCAATGTTCACACACTTGGCTTGGCTGTAGTCTCCAGCTTTTAGCCAAGGGCGATTAAAGCGCCAGCAGTTGTTGTCGATGTCACTCCCTGATGGCTGCATTACGTAGATGATTCCCAAACAACACAGTCAGCCCCAGCTGTCAGTCAGCATTTCACAGGCTCAGCGGTACTGTACTGTAAGGTCATGTGAGGATATTAAATCACAGGCTGTATCACATGACTGGTGAGAGGAACTGTACAAAAAAACATTAGCTACTGTGTGCGCTGCTACATCTGTGGCCGAGTAACAGAGTGAAAGGTCTGTGAAGGCTAATCTCAGCATTTAGAGACAGGCACAAAAGAAGACAGGCTTTTTTAAACAGCGTGGATTAATGGAGGAATGGATTAAAAGAGCTAAAGCCCGTACAGGTCAGAGGTCATACTCTTTTCATTTCACAGACAGCGGTCCACAGACCGGGTAGGTCTTCTGTCACACAAACATAAGCCAGCGGGAGGACTGATCTGCGTGTGGTGCAAGCAGAGCTAACTAGTGCTTCTTTTATATTCTTGAATACGTGTCTCCAGATGTTGACGCAGTCGCTGGCAGATGAGCAAATTAGTGGAAAGGAGATGGGAGAGCCAAGATTTGGGAAAAAAAAAAAAGGGACTGTGAGGAAATGATAGTGGGGGAAAAACAGCAGCTGTACGGGAGAACATGACATACTGTAATATACAGTATCACCACACATGCTGCCAGCACAATCTGGTCTCAACCAGCATTACTGTTCTCACCTTCTTCGTTTTCCTACCGATTCCCTGATGTCTTTCCTTTCTTATTTCCTTCATGTCAACCTTTTTTTTTCCTTTTTTTGCTCGGCCACTTGTGTCATGCGAAGACAAGCTTGATGGGATTATTCATCTCCCAAGTTGTCAGGTTTCTGTCAGTGTACCCCTGGCATTACCACAGCTTAACATGTTAGGTGAACAAAAGCCAGCTGTCAGATTGGAAGTATCATTTTCTGCAACATATATCTGGCAACAGACGAGAGGTTAAATAAAGACCTGACGGGGTTTGTGAGAGAGCATGTACTGTATGCGATCGCGTGCGCTACAAAGAAAACAGTCTTGGGGAAACAGTTGAGCGTTTGGCTGTACTGTGGCTGCTGCATTCCACACTGGGGGAGCTGGTGACATGTCCTGTGAGTGGATTGAGTGTGAGCCCTCTAGCCATTCTTCAGGTAACATCATCCTGAGCCTGGCTAGCCTTTGTTTATTTTTCACAGGTCTGGCTCTACCATGTTACTGAAATGTATCTTCCGTCTGTCTCCTTCAGTGCAGTAACAGCAGGCTAAGTCAGGTTTAGAGGCCTGATCGTGTGCTCAATATATGCAAGCCCCCTTTAGAAGACAAAGACTCTGCTTGTTTTTCTTGTAAGTGATCAAATGGCCTGGTTACACATGTGTCAGCGCCTCTTGCGTGAACTGTCATAATTTGCCAGCTGCTTATAGCTTTACCAAACAACTTAGAATATTTCATCCTCTTCCACGCCATTGCCTTCCAAGCCAACTGTGGTCAGGAAATGTCTGTCAGATAACAAATAACTAGGAAAAGCGGCTGTGTTGCTGGAAAAGGGGAACGTGCATGGAGATTTGCACATTTCGGGTTCACTGAAATGTTTTGTCAGGTTTGTGTGACACACAATGCTCTGCAATGACATGGATGTGCCTGTGGTGTGGAAAGGGAATAAAGAACTTAAGTTTACCCTCGCTCCACCAGGAATGTGTCCCTCCAGACTTTGGGTTTCCGGTTGGGTTTGAATCTAGGAAAACAAAACGCACAAAGTTTATAGAATTCATATGGCCTATGCACTCAGCATCAGCTACAGTATGTCAGGTATGCATCTAGCCAACATTATGTTGATCATAGCAAACTCAAGACGTTGTGGCTTCAAGGGAATGGCGTAAACTCTCTTTGAGCATTAAACAGATTGTCCAAGTTCTTCCTTTTAGCCTGGAACATTATCCATTGTGACTGTTTCTTCAATAGTGCAGATATATTAACAATAGCAGGCACAATGATTTTGTTTTCGGATTGGACAGTGTACAGTGGGTTCTGCTACGGAAACAAATGATCCAACTCACAAACAAATTCTACAGGAAACTTCACATGAGGAACCTTGGTGAATCTCAGCCAAAGTCCCACAGCCAAGGAAAATCCACCAAATTGCCCTGAACCCACATTGTGCTCAGCTGGAGCAATAGCAATTATTTTGGCCATGGAAATTTGCATTTGCTCAATAATGGCAAATGAATAGGACTGTTGCACATATCATACACACTGTGCAATTATTGTACATAATATCCATTACGGCATAGCATGACGAATTCATACAGACCTATTGCCAGTCCTGTCCTGTTCCAGCAGCTTAAGGATGGACTTTCCATCCATGTCTGGGGGGGTGTCCAGCCCAGCAATGTGGAGGATCGTGGGAGCTAGGTCAATGTTAAGTACCAGATGAGGGTTCCTGAAGAAGTACATATACATAAGGTTGACTTAATATTTCCTGAAATACATATGGTGATATTAAACAGCAAACAATGTGTCTCTGTTTCTGAAGTCAAGTCACAAGAACTGTTCCTTGGACTTACACTGCCCCTGGCTCTACGTTGGGTCCCCTCAGGAAGAACGGCACACGGATGTCAAAGTCATAAGGCATCGACTTGCCCTTGACTAATCCAAACTGACCAATGTGGTAGCCATGGTCTGCTGTGTAGATGATGTAAGTGTTGTCCAGCTCTCCACTTTCCTCTAGCATCTCATAAACCTGGGAAGTAAAATGAGCCATGATAAGATGATTGACAGTGGACTAACCAGATATTAAAATCCAAAAAAAAAAGTCCATTAATAATCACACTTGCCTTCTGCACTGAGTCATCCACAGACATGAGAGTCTGTAACCTCTTCCGATGGAGGAAGTTGGTGAATTCCATGTGAATGGGTCTCATGGGGCCTGTGTACTGCATGATCCAGTGTTTGTCCATATTCGGGGCATAGTTGTAGCTGGGGGTGCTGGGAGGAAACAAAGGATGCAGAGACGAGACAGACGTGAACAAAACTCCCTGTTTTTAGGGTTCATACGACGTAAATATATACTGTGTGCCTAATAAAGTTGCAAAGACGTAAGAAAATCTTTTCTAGATGTGACTTATCAGAGCACGTAACAGCTGTAAAGACCCCATTTAAGTTGCCAGAAAACACCTGTCTGCTACTTTTCTCAAACTCATGCTCAGTAACAGGTGCCACAGTTGTCCACTGCGTTTGACACGCATCAATAGCCGCTGTGTTTGTTGAAGGAAACGTCTTAATAGTCAGCAGCCAGCACCTTAGCTGTTTTTCCACACCTCTCTCCGACCATCTCTCCCCTCACACAGAGACGAGAGTCTTCTCGCTTCACTGAGCTCTTGGCACAGACAAGTCATTTGAGGGTTGGCACATGCTTAAGAAAATAATAGGCCCCAAAGTCAAGTTTGCAACAACTTCTGGACCAAAAACTCAATAAGTCATGGTCATTTGAAATGGGGGAATAACAGGAGTGAATGAGGAGCAAGAGGGAGGGAGAGGCGGTCTTGTTTGCGGAGTTATAGCTGAGAGGAGCTGTTCACCTGTCTGCAGTACAAGCTATAAAGCAAAGCAGGGAGATGTATAGTAGACTAATGTATGAAGTTGACTTTGTGTTTGCAGTTCAAAGCAAAACAGTATATAAATAATATTCTGCAGGCATGTGTAGGTAGCCCCAGAATCTGTCAGCTTTGTAGTCCAATAAATAACCAATAATTTCCTTTCTACTACAAGTAATTCACTCCTAAAATAAACTATAATAAACTGTCCTTGAAAAGCAGCCACGGGACAAAGTATCAAGACTTGGATACTTAATGAAGACCTGCTATGGGAACTGCTTTGCTCTGACTGAGTGAGCTGCCTTCTACCCTCGTCTGCTCAGACCTGCTTTGTAAGAAGGGTGAACTCTTCACCCACCTAGCCAGGCGGTCTAATAAGCACCACAAAAGGGACCTGTCTATGGGCAATGGGCCACCAAGGTATGGGGCCCTGGGCACCAGAGAACCAGGAATGCAGAGGTCAGCGGAATGAAGCCAGTCCATAGGAGAGGTCACACCTGCCACCTGTCAGATATAGGTCGTGTTTTTGTGGGTATTAGCCCTGGATCAGAGCAGCCCAGAGCCCACTGTTCACCTCAGAATGCCTCCTGACCTCATAAAACTTAACATAGACACATCTCGCATGAGGATTAGTGACGTTCCCTAAAGCAACTTGCTGAGTGACGACCAGAATAACTTCCATTTAACTCCCTGCTATACAGAGACATGCCATTGAGAAACCGCAGCACATCTATAGTGTTTAAAATAAGTCGGGAGCTTGGCTTACATCTAAGAGACAGGGTAAAAACACCTTCAACCAAGAATGTTAATGACATTAACATCAAACCCTCCCCTGCTATTGTTGCTGTCAAAAATACAGACGCTCATTTGATTTATGAGGCGGCTCCTCCTTTTACTGCCACGCAGTCTCTTCCAAACTCTGCGCATTATGAAGGAGAGGTATATGGCATCTGCAGCAAAGACAGAAAGTGGAAGACCAGAAACATTTTCAGCCACATCTTCCTATTAGTGGATTAATTACTGGATTTTACAGAGAGTTACCAAAACTCATATCTGTAAAAGAATTTGTTCCACAATATTTGGTAGTAAAAAAAAAAAATGTTCTAGAAGTGTGTAGTCAACAAACACCCACCTATACCAACCACCTGTGCTGCTGCAGTAACCACATATTCCAGACACACTGCACCTACACACAATCACTGGGGCAACCCTCTTTAGTCACCCGCAGGCCCCTGTCCAACCCCCCCTTCACCCCGGGCTCGAGCTAAAAATAAATTAATAATGTCACAAAGGGTGTTCCAGAGAGCACAATGCATTCCTCTCGTCCCAAGAGCTGCGGGGAGAAACTACTGATTGATATGGACAGGATCAGGAAGTCCTTTGCAAATTTCACAGGAGGGGAAGAAGGAGGGGTGAGGAGAGCGGCAAAGGATGAGAAAAACAAGACAAGACAGAGAGGAAGAGATAAACAGAGACAGACAGAGATATACAGATAGAGTGACAAAAGCGGGAGCTCAAACAGGCCTGGGGGAATGTTAAGTGGATAGAAAGTGAGAGAAAGGAAGTAGGAAACACTGAAAGCGCTGGGAAGCAGAGAAAAAAAAGAAGAGGAATATTGAACACAAGTGGCAGCCTACATCTGCTTCTCTAAAACACCATCCCTCCCCCCACACAGTGAAGTAGTGCATCCTGGGAGCCTGTTGGAGGGCCCACCAAGAGATGGCAAGGCATGTTGCCATGGAACGACGCAGAGTATTGCAGCGCTGCCTCAACTTAGTGATGAGAGTTGTGGGAGGCCAATGTGGGTTTGGCATGAGCTCAGTGTTCCGTAAAAAAAAAAAAGCCACCCCTGATCCTTCTTAATGGTATGTGCCCTAGCCATTCTTGGATGATAAATCATTTTGATTTCATGCTCGCAGAGTTGTCGGCCCTAACAGCGTCTAAGCAACCTGTCATCACTGGGGATTGAGGGGCGTGAGCACTGTAATAACGTTAGGCACACCAAATCATAAAAACTCAAATTGGATGTTAACAAGAAAAATTCCATACGGCAGCAGATGAAAGCTGCCAGAATGTCTGCGTATATGATCTTAAAATCTGAGGCCCAAACATTCATTTTTCATTATTTTACAGGGTTAAAAGACCTGTGGTGGAACCCAGATGAGTGCGTGTGATAACGTGAACCTGAATGTAACTTACATGTGCTGCGAAGCATTTGGGAAGTGCTCTGCGTACTGTGGAGCCGAGTCCTCAGGGCCATGAGGAGCAGCGTGACTGATAACCATCATGACAGGACGGTGAGGGTACACCCGTTTGGACATGCGGAAAAAGTTGATGCTGTCGTTGGTGATCAGATCTGTGAAATAGTCCTGGAAAAAAAAACAGAGAGAGAGAGCAAATATCATGAATAAATAGGAATTATTAGGTGCTGCAGGGCTAAAATCCAACCTAGACAAGGCTAAAAGAGAAGGTGGAATTGAGGGGAAAAAATTCAAAACAACACGAGCTTTGATAAAACTCAGCCCAATCACCATGACATGTTGCTTTCCCTCGTCCAGCCATTTTCAAATAAATGGAGAGGGGCCAGTGGGGATATGAACTGGGGCCATTGAGTACACTACCAATCTGTCGAGTCAACAGCTGGCAGCTTGCCTGTGTGTGTGTGTGTGTGTGTGTGTGTGTGTGTGTGTGTGTGTGTGTAAATGAGAGTGTGCGCTGAAGTCTGGGTGTGTGTGTGTGTATACAGTATATGGGCTGTTGCCTCATCAGTGAATCTCTGCACTATTGAATGTGACACCACTTGATGGTGAGAGGAGCCTGGCGCTCTCAAATGGTATGTTGTTATGACAGCTTCTACCCCTCTACTCCACTCCGGGCTATCTATTCCCATTCTCCTATTAGCTCCACTGTACTTTATCCCCTTCCCCTTAACATGTGTTTTCTTTCCTTCTCACTGATTCACTCTGGGAGATAATAGAACACACAAATCAGGCACAGTAGCCTCAAAAGACACAAGCCTCAGGCATTACTAAAGCAATGAACTGGAGCGAGTGATGACTGTATAAAAGGAGATGGGAAACTTCCCTAACACCCTGACTGTTATGTTTTTCATATTTTCGAGAGGGGACAACAGAATGAATGAAAGTGCAGCTTCCCATGAAGAGCTTAGACTCAGGAAATGTGAAATTGTCGCATCAAACAACTCAGAGGCGTAACATTTATCAAAACTTTTATTCCAGGCGTGACGGAGCCTCTTTTTTAAACTGTATAGCAGGTCACACCCTGAACTAAAATCACAATAGCATTTGCCAAGTTTCCAACAGTAGATTAACCATTCTACCTGCAGCTTTGGCATGCCGCTGTCTGGCATACAACATGCGGAAGGGAGTGCCAGGCTCAGAATGAAAGGGTAAAGGGTGATTTCCCTGAAATGTCAGAAGTGGGTTTGGCTGATTCATCCTGTCTCTATTAATAGGCTTTATAGCCAGGCCAGCTTTAATGGCCTGGCGGCTGCCCATGCCCATGGTGGCTGGTGATTGCGTGCACATGGCAAAGTATTGCCATACTTGTTTTCCCCGTGCTACCAGCTCTCCAAAAGCTAAGCCACTGCTGCTAAAGAGGCTCTGGAAGGTCAGAAGGAAGTGACAGTGTCATGGGGAATGCCTGGCTACCAGCTATAAAATGGTCAGGGAGGTGAAGAGTATCACTTTTCCCAGAACCATTTGGAGATGATGGAAGACTAAACGGCATTCACATAACACAAACTCATTCACACATGATTTAATTCCATAATAACACAGGAGTCTATTAATTCCAAGCTGCTTTATCACTAATCAGTGGAAATTTCTGTTAGCACTGATGACTCCGACAAATCACATCTGGCTACGTGGGCTGCTTTGAGCCTTTCTGACAGTTGACTTCTGTCATGGAATTTGAAATGAAAACGAAAAAAAAGTATGAATCATCAAACTAAATCTCACACAAAAGATCCTTGACAAAAGCCTCAACCTCAATGAACCCATCCTCCTACAGACGGAAAATCAAATGGGACCAAATTGAATGAAATCACTGGGCAAGTGCCTCCTATAATCACAATGTACCAGCTGCATTCTGTGTGGAATACCATGACCTTCTCACCCTGTGTGAATCTAAAAAGAGGAGCTGTGTTTTTCCTAGCGGTAGCAGGTTAATGGTTTTTGGCAGTAAATAGCAAATAGTGTGTCCATTTGGTTTTAAACCACAATCTGCTGACCAAGCCCATGTCATGTAAACACCTTGGCCTCAGCTTGTGGGTAACTTTACACCTCAGTCCAAGATGGCAGAGGAATAGCAGTCCAAACATTTGTTTGCTCATCTTTTGGGTAGGCCATCTTGAAACTTGACATGTATCCAAACTATAAACCCTCCCCGTGGATTCCTCACGTACCCAGGACTACGCTACCTAGGAAGATATTGGAGCTGGAAAAACAAGCTGACAGCTCTTAAAAAAAACATTTGTGGAAGATTGATGACCCATGTCATTCAGAGCCACAAAAAGACTGTAACCACAGTGTTTATCTCGAACAGCGGAAAAATGAAATTCCCCCTCCTTTTTATTGTGGAATTAAAGCACAAAATCATTCTGTAAAACTTCATAGTGGAACAAAAAGAAGAGGGAAAAGGTAGACAGACAGGGAGAGAGACAAAAACAAATGCAGGGTGGTATTTATCACAGGTAATGTTGACTTCTCATAAATATGCTTCGATTTTACAGTGTCTAAAAGTTGAGGTAAGGTGCGTCATAATAAAAGGACACAGCAGAAAGAGGAGACGCCACTTCAAGTCGGCTTGTTCCCTTTAATTCTCGAATGAGAATTCCTGTCAGCCTGGATCACAACACCGTGATAATCGCTGTCTGTATTTATAAGCGGAGTGGAACCTGCAATTTGTCAGGCAAGGTCTTTATATTAGGTCATAAAGGGAAAACAAATGAGTGATTGAGTTAATGGTCCCTTTTTAGAGATCATGGGAACACATACCTTGGCATAGTCTGCACCGTGTTTCTCCTTGTAACCGTTCCGACAGACAGTGTAATTATAGAAGCGGGAATTTTTTATCAATCCAACCCATTCGCGCCACCCAGGTGGGATGTAGCTGCCGTTGTACTCATTGAGGTACTTGCCGAAGAAGCCTGTACAAGAGGGGGAGAGAAAGAGGAGTTTTCTTTAAACACGCAGTCTTCTGCCATAAATCCACGCTTTCTTTGTTTGCTTATGACTGTGGAAATCTCAGTTCTGTGGGTCTGTGTGACTTTATCTGTGTGTGCGATTATGCGACGCATAACTTTTCTGCCTGTTTCTTTTTCCCTGGCCTCGCTGCACAGCATTCTCGGATAGGCTGGGCAGAGAGCCAGCCTGTCCCAGAGAAAGCTAATTGCAGACTAACGCATCAGCTCGAAAAACCACAGGCCGTGCTGCAACCCACAGGACCCCACTGAGCTGCCCAGTCCAACGCCTGCCGATCATTCACGCAGACACTGTCTGATGAGACATGACAGCGACCTGGCACTCTCACTCTGTTTGCATTTCTCACAGTAGACAGCCAGGCAGGGCGGTGGAGTCTAGCTTACTATAAAAATTTGCATTGAGTGAAAATACAGAGGCCAGGAGGACATCTGAGCTGGTGGTGATTGACAGTATCTTGGCAAAAAGTGAGATGACGATAGAGATGCTACCCAATCATAACCTGAAGAGCAGCACCTGCTTTAGAGGACTTTGGTGGACTGATTATTGTACATAGAAATACGTAGAAATATTTGTGTATGTGTTTTTGTTCACCAACCTGTCCTGTAGCCCGTGTTGTTGAGATAGACAGCGAATGAGCGTGGCTCGTGCTGAACTTGCCAAGAAGGGGAGGAGCAGTTCTCGTTGTTGGTGTAGGTGTTGTGGTTGTGGACGTATTTGCCCGTCAACATGGAGGACCGTGATGGGCAGCACATTGGTGTGGTGACAAAGGCATTGGTGAAACTTGTGCCTCCGTCTTCCATGATCTTACGGGTTTTATTCATTACCTGGAGTGAACCTGGAAGACAAGGTCAGTGTCAGTTTCACTGAAATCTTAATTTTGTAAAAATGCATTGTTAATAATATGAAAAATAGACACACAATGATGTGACATGTTTTTTTAAAATCACACTAAGAAAATGTACCCACTATTTTTATGTTGATAAACTCAGTTTAGTGTATTTGGACAATCTGACCTTTACTTATCAAATTCTCTAAGTGGCAAAAATTATAATTCAGCTCTTAGGCCAGATGGCCACTCAGCTCCGGCTTATGGCCTGTATTTAATATTTAATGTGTGGAGAAGGACCATATACATGCTGATGCAAATACCCACCAAGACAAAGAAACCGGTTAAGAGAAAAATCACAGAGAAGAACAAGAAACATTGTACAAAGGAAAAAAAATAGGACCCAAATAAAAAGTAAAAAGAGTCCGAAGAATTCCAGAAAGACCAGGAAGCTTGCCAACCTTACCCAACTCAACATCCTGGTCGTCAGTCATAATGAGGATAATGTTGGGCCGGATGTTTCTGCGGTCTCTCTGGATGCGACCCCTCAGGCCCTGAGCCCTCGTGGTGATGAAGGCCCAGCTGCCTGGAGCCCAGTCCAGAGACAGCAGGGCCAACCAAGCCAGCCACTGCACCAGCATGGTGCCTGAGACGACTAGAGACGGGATGGTTAGAAGGGAGGATTAATGGAGAGATGGAGGGAGGGAGAAGAGGTCCAGCCAGGCCACTCACTCACACCCGTGCCGCTCTCGCAGCTGTGGTCGACTGCAAAGAGACAGAAGAAGGAAACACAAGGAGACATTAGAACTAGGAACACAGGAAAAAAAAGAAATAAAGTGGGCAATTTTAACATAGTAGAATAGAGAACTGCATCATGTCCTCAGACAGTCAAAGCCTAGATTCCCTCTGGGAACACTTAAGCACTTTACTGCAGTGAAATAGGGTGCATCTGGTCACAAATCATATTCAAAGACAACAGTTTTAACAAAAACAGAGAAACCAAAATAGATTCCTCTGTCTTTTAGCCCTTGAGGGTCCACAGAGGAAAACTTACTCAACAGTTTCAACATATGTTGGCATCCTGACTGAAACACCATCAATACTTCCCATCATCATCAACTCTCCTGACCTAAACTGAAAAAACATAACTACCGCGACGATCTAGAAACGCAAGTCTCACCTCAGAGAATCCCGTTAGTCTCATTTTGTTTGGCCTCTCCTCATTCGATCCATTTGTTTTTTTCTTGTGTTTCTCACTCCCTCCTTCTGTTTCAGATAACACACACACGGAAACTCTCTAACACTACTCAAGAGCTGTTTTTAAGCTAAACTGTGCAGAGACTGTGCCATTGGCTGTTTGTAGTCAAACACCCACAGCTACTTTCCAGTGTCAGCCAATCGCTGACCACCTTCCACCTGTCACTCAAAAGTCACCCCCTGGTGAGTCAAGCGTGACAGAGGGCCGGTGGCGAGAATGGGACCACACTAGGGGGGGAGGGGGTTTGGGGGCAAGGGAGGCGGAGAGAGGGTTCCGCTACATTAACCTCAGTGCCACTGTCGCCAATCACAGATTACCACTGAGTCATCATAGCACTTTGCAGCCTCTTGCTCAGTTACAATGTCATGTTTGTCATAACAAGTCTGCATATGCTTTGCCTCACTTCCAGGGAAACCGTGTAAAATGTATACTAGCGCTAAGCCCAACTTCAAAAGAAGATGGATATTATGCCATCACACAAACAGTCATCACACGTCACAACCCACTGTATCATGACAAGATTGAGTGCATGGACACTTTGATTTAAATTAGCAGGTAACTTTCAATAGCAATAATATGTGTGAAAGAATGGCTCCGAGCTGTGTGATGAACTATGACGCTGTAACAATACAGTACTCCATCATTGCTGGTGAAAAAGTGCCTTATGGACAGTGTGTGTGACAGTGTGTGTGAGTGGCACCATACTGCTTGCTATTCTGAGTTAATGGCCTGAAAACAAATGGCAGGTCTAGGACACCTGAGCCTGGTCAAACCCCACTGAGTGGCTCCACCCCTACCCAAAGGGCCAGTCTCCATTGGCAATGAATAGAACCTAAAATAAGTCATCATTTATGGTGTCTTGACTCTTAATACAAATGGAGATTATTATGTTGATATGTGGTGTTAGTCCTAACCAATAATGCATGTGTGTGTGAGAATTTATAGACCATTGCCATGTATTTGTCCAGCTACTACACATGCAAACACACACAAAGACCTTCAGTAAAAGCCTTCATCAACACTTATTGACGCATTAAACAGATGCCCATACATAAGATAACACCACTACAAATTATCTTCTACAACCAACACATCAAATGGATGAATAGGTGAGTCACGTCTTTTTCCTTGCACTTCACTGGTTATCTGTTATCCCTCCAGGTAGATGTTGTCTGCGATAAGCAGAGCTTCAGATGGGGCTTTAAGAGAACTTTGGTCTGTCCTGCGTTTTAGATGTGCAGTGTCCGGGGCCAGCCAGCCTAGTCATCATGACAGACCCTGTGCAAACATTGGCGCCGTTTGGACAAACACCCCTCCAGCGCAGGATGGCAGAGTGCACAGAACCTCACAGTGAATTACACACACAACGCAAACTACTGTACAAACATATGGTGACACACAGAAACTCATAAGACACTTTCTCCCACAAAAAAACAATTCTCCTGCTGTGAGGGTTTGAGTCCTCCTACAGAAATGGGAACGTTTCCCAGAAACAATAGACGCAGCCCAAATCTAGACAAAATTCAAGTCTCTATTTCTGTCAAGCTGTGGAACACTTGAAAATCAACTGTAGGTCAGTCAGCCAGCCAACGAGTGTAATGCTAGCACCCAGTGCAAATTCAATTTTACATGCCAACGGTTCCCAGCAATAGCCTCTTCATGCGACTTAGAGAAGTGAGAAAACAGACAAGAAGGTTCATTGTGGAATCTGATACAAACCTTGTGGTGCTGATGTGGTTAGCTGTAGTGGTATCAATGGCTACACTGTCAGAAACCACAGAGATGGCAGGGCCAATAAAGTGCCACGCATAACAACCAATGGGACGTGGACTGCAGTTACGCAGGCAAAACGACACAGCTGTTGTCCTTTCGGTTACCTCTCATCCTAATTCAATTTTACCTGATCCACTTTCCTCGCTCGGTCATCTGAAGTTCACTTATGACTACAAAGGATTTCTAGCAGCTCCGCGTCTGCCAAACGTACCCCTGGATCTTCGGACAGCTGTCCATCTGAAAGTCACCCCTCATCAAAGGAAAACGCCACAATTATTTATTTATGTAGCATCCTCAGTAACCTGACTTCTTCATGTTGACAGATGGAGCTGTAAGCCGCTAGAGGAAATGACCAGCTAAGTGGCACGACCAGTGGGGAGAGATTAGCGGCTGCTGTTTGTAGAGCAGAGGTAGATTGATGGCAGTTGGCTGCCTATAGAAAATGAAGCATGTTTCCTGTTCACATGGAGAAAAAAAGAGTGACTTTACTCAACAACCAAAATATAACTTAGGGTATTTAGAAGATATTTCTTCATTACAAACATTTAAAATAGTTAAGCACCAAAAACAACCTAAGCCTTCGTCTAAGTGGTAAAGTCAATTGGCTACAGAGAGGAGATACAAAATTAATGCAAAACATGGTTCAAATATGCATGTGAGAGACAAATCAACAGCTCAAAGCACAAATCTATTCTATTATTATCTATTAAATTGTCCAGATTGGACAGTTTAATGCCGCTTTAATCATTGTGGGTTAAGAGGATTAACTGCGTAAGATTAACTGAATTAGATCAATGTGTTCAAACACAGCCACTTCTAAAATGTTTTGTTTTGTACACACGCTTTAATAAGTGTTATCCAGAGTTCTTGTCCTTGGGCACATTTGCACACACGCAACTGGGAAGGTAACCCCTACATCCAGCTGTAAACACTCCTGGATGTATTCAAACAGCTCATAGATTGTAAATACAAGAATCAATATAAGCAAATACGCTAAAACCTGAAAGTTATTATATAGTTGGCTTCTGAGCCTCTTCTCTGTTATTGCCACTGCTTCTTACTTGCCTCCAAGTTAAAATGCATGTTGCCAATTTCATGAACTCCTCTGTGAGAATAATGTTTCGTGTCATTTTCATAAACCCTTCATTTTGAATGAGTCATTTATTTATGTCATCTAGCGTGATATAAGTAGAACAAGCTTCTTCTATACATCTGTGGGACAGACAAGAGGTCTTTATTCCTGGACAGAGTCAGAGGACTAGGGAGCACATTGTTTCTCCTTCCTCATTGTTTTGGAGGATTAGCACTAATGACCCTTTAAATGAGCCCTTACTGTACTCATCATGGTTAAGCTGGAGGAAGAATATTGGGGAGGGATGGGAGGAACGTAAAATGCCCAGGGGTTCAAAGGACTGGAACAAAAAGGCCACTATGGAGTTTTCAGACACACAGCTGCCAGATACATAAAAGATGTGCAATTTTCAGATTAATGGCCATCAACACTAGGGACTTTTAGCACACCTCAACACCCTACTAATCTTTACTTTCATGATTGTAAAGTTTTTTTTTTCCTACTTTACTTGCAGAAAACCGCTCTTTCACTTACTTTCCTTTGGCACATGCAGCATTGCTCAGTGATTTGGTATGGCCGCACAGACAGCTGTGCTTTGTGCACTGAGTCAAGCTGAACATAATAGAGTTGCAGCTTGTGTAACCATCCAGGGCAGTACTTTTTGGCTGGTTGGCAGTAGTGCCCTCCAGTTAGGGCCTCAAACCACACACCCTGCTGCACCTCGACCCTCCTCTGACCCGAGTGGTAATATGGCTTTGATGGTGGCTTGTTTAACCTAACCTCAGCAACCTGAGGCTACCCACACACAGGGGTTAAGAGGGGAAACTCTGAGGGAAGAAAAAATTGAGTGAAGGGGGCTCAGTGCAGAGGTATGAAGGTAACAAAAGTCTTGTAAAAAGGCTGGTTGTGATTGGCCTGCATATTCATTTCAGCACAGGCTAACAGGCTGCATCTGGCTTAAGTTCTGTTCAGTCAACAGTGGCAGTCTTTACATTTATCAGCCTGTACATTTATCAGCTGTCACTGAAGAACAGCAGACGCACTGTGAGGACACATAAGGGATTTCTTCTGTGGAAAACACAATGATTGACAGCCATGAGTCCCTGCATCCCTTAGAGCAGCGCATTTGCCTTGTAATGTGTCTGCCCGCAGACTTTGAATCTTATTCAAGTTGGAGAGCACTGAGGTGAGTGGGTTCACCTTTCCAAAACAAGATGCAAGTCAAACCCAAAACAGATGCCATGCTTCACCAAAGTAAATCAGTCATTCATAAAAGGCCCTACTATTAAGGACAATGGCCATTTCAAAGTACCTCAAATCCCTCTTATTCCTGTCTTTCCTGTCTCTCGCTCCCTCTCTATTTGCTCAGTCCATCACCAAGGCAGCCAAGTCACGGAGGAACAATGGCAAAGAGAGGGGAATTCAAGTCTGATGGCATAATTCGAAATCTGTGACTATAAACAGCAAAGGCCTTTCTGCATGCAGTCACAACTTTGTGTGGGGACTTCACTCATGATCTTCCATGAGAGAAAATGGAGTCGAAAGATAGTATGCTGCAAACTGATCTTAGAGACGCAGCAAAGGAGAATGACAATGTTACATCTCTTGATTTTTGCTTCAGACAAGTGACATTCTTCAGTGCAGACTGATTGCTCCCTCTCCATTTCAGAGGGAAAAAAAATGATTATTGCAATGCCTTAGATTAAGGTTTGTCCAAATATTTCTGTAATCCGAGGGAATTTGGCTGGTCTGCTGCCATGAGGACTGACGAGGGCCTTTTACACTGAGGAGGGCCTGTGTCAGGGTCCGCTGTGCCCGGCAGGCCAAGGGCAGCACATTGTACCCACCAAGACCCGCCCGTCAGCCACACTGAGCTGACTGAAGGAGAGCTCTGTCCCAGTGCACTCACTTGGCTGTGGGCATGCACTCGGAAAATGCTCAGACCTTGGTGTTTTCAGACTCTTAACTCCACTGATTTGTTTGACCAAAATCCCCAAATTGGTGTAGGATCTATGACAAAATTCCAGCGAGAAAACCAAGTGCAAGGCAGTGAGGAGCGATCACTGGCTCTTTGTTCCTACATGTTTATGGCTACACAACTCTTAACCTTGACAGGCACATTCAGAATCTTCGTTTCGTCCATGTTACAACTATAAAACTTCAGATGTTATAGCTAGAAATGTTTTACATCCACTGGTATGCGGCGTGTTTTGAGTACAACGCAGGCCACTTTAATGAAGAAGAATGGCCTCAATTCAGTGAAATGTGAACCTGGAGTGAGTGCATTCACGGCTATTAGTTAAACCCCTCATGTTTCTCTCGGACCTGGTAAGAGACCCTTTGTAGTGCCAAGGCTGCCAGGCCACCCCATCAATATTGTGGATGCATCTTAATGTATAATTAAATGAATCCTGGTCCAAAAGACTTCAAAGTGGGAATGGCTTGCGGGCCACCAGGTGGTCTGTTGGAAATCATGGGGTGGTTTTGAGAACCCTAAGAGGGAAATGATTAAAAAACACACAAGGTCATTTCAGAAATGGAGAAAGCTCCCTGTATTTATTTGTGTATGTGTGTGTGCATGTGTGTTCCTGTCCTCAAGGTGGTGTGTATTTAAGCGTTCATAACCTTAATTATAGACACTCTCTGTTGAGGTCTGTATATCTAAGCCTCATGCTGGTAACACTGACAAACGGGGTTTAGTGTTGGTCAGTACGACTGGTATCACTCATCATTATGTTCATTGCACTGATGGAAATTCAGAAAAGGAGGCCATTATATGGCCCTGCCATTCAAATTAGGCAAACAGTATGGCATAAATCAGCTTTTATTATATATATATATTATATATTTTTATATATATCTATATATATTAATATATTTATATATATATATGCACACACATATATGAAAACAATATCATGAAAATGCATATCAAAATACACAATCCCTAATGTTTTTTCATGCTTTTCCTAATACTATGTTCTTCCAGTATGCTTTCTTTTCAAGTGAGGTTCAATTTTACAAGTGGAAAAGCAGATTTACCATTCGAGAGGGTGAGGGAAAAGGGTGAGAGAAAGAGGGAGGGAGTGAATGAAAGGGAAACCACTCCTCTGATTTATAGTGTGATATGAAAACATGGAATCACAATCAGAGGCTCAGCAGCCACAGTTATATGATATGAGCCTAATGTAAGCACTTTCTTGTTAAATCTATTCTAAGCCATGAATGGAAACCATTAGCGATAGACGACCTCAGATGAATAAAATACAGCGCATTAATATTCCTCCAGCCACTTTCTTGTCAAAACCCACACTTCCATCAGAAACACTCTATCAGGCTGCGAGAGCTCCAGAGAAAGTCGTAGTGAGAGAGGGAGGAGGACGTACTGCTCACTCACGGGTGGCTTTCTTGTCTCTTTGACTCGTCAAATATACCCCAGATAAATTATTCCTTTTACCACAAAAGAGAGCTACGGCAAATTGCTTCAATGGGTTTCCACTGAGGTAATTGTGAAGAATAAAGAGATTGACTTCTTTTCCATGAAATCAGCAGCATGGTGGCACAGGGAAAGAAGGAGAGACAGAGGAAAAGAGAGAGAGAGAGAGCGACAGAGAGCAAGAGAGAGAGAGCGAGGGAGGGAGAGAGTGACAGAAAGAGCAAAGTCTGAAGGATTTGTTTCTGTTAATGCTCGGCTGTTCACCAAGTTTAACAGCCCTGTAATATTCACCGGCTACTGACTTGAGAAGTGCGAGTTGAATCCTCTTTCTTAAATATCATGGAAACTGACAAGGAAAAAAAAGACTTGAGTTGGCAATTGTCATCATCGGGAAGACTTCTCTCTCTACAAGCACTGATTATGATTAATAAAAAGAAAAAAAGACTGCAGTGCAGGACAACTTAAAAATAAAGAACCACCCATATGGGCTGCTGAGTGACTGACATTATACCATATGGATGCACCATGGAACGTGCTGTCTTGATTTAAGTAGGATAAGGTTGAAAAATGTTTTACATAACAAACTGAGCTTTACTCCCTCCCCCTCCCATTGCTGCGTGTGTGTTTCTGTACTTAGAATAAAAATAGAGTTGTCTTCACTTAGCAGCAAAAAAAAAAAAAAAGGAAAACAAATAAGTAAACAGAACGTCCTGGATGCAAACTGAACAAGTACTGTGCCTGCTGGGAAAATTAAACCTTGAAACATCACATTTATGACATAAATCCAAACAGACATACAATTGGATGACTGTTTGCACCTGAAATAAACACACATTCAAAGAGGAAACAAGTGTAGCACTTGTTTTGTCTATGAAGATGATTTGTATGTTTCAAACCTAACCAATTAACATAGTTTAGCAGATGATTGAGATAATAACAATACTCTCTTTTTTTCTAAAAATTACAGACAGCGCTATCTACTGACCTGTAGAGGCTGCTAATGTTGATGTACAATGATAATTCAATTCACTTACATTTAATGGTTATTCCAGTTCAAACCCAGTTAATTTGAGTGGCAATCAATTAAAAAGAGAGAAAAAAGGTAGATTCCTCAAGGTGAGGTGGTAGCGGATCAGTCAGCAAACCCTAGTTAAGTGTAGAAGTGCTGCTGCTGGCGCATGAAACTAAACACCCCTAAAATGCAGAACATGTGTAGGCTTATTCTCTGGGAACCGTAGACAAACATAGACCATGAGAACCAGCCTGCGTGACCCTGGACGCCATAAACAAACTCCATGGCTGTGACACACCAACATGATACCACTCATAAAAACGCATTCGTCCGATCGCACCTGTGCCTGCTCAGCACTCCCTTCTGTCCATGCCTGTAGGCATATACGTGTGTGCGCGTATTTGGATATCATATACTCCATGTGCGTTAGTCACTAGGCACTAGTCATTCACTGAAACAGCCAGAGCAAGAATCAGTCAGACGTGAACACAGACAGACACGTAACCTGTAATTTGTACACAGGGGAGCTCTCCTTTCCATTGCCTCTGGCTCAGTGTGTGGCTTTCTAAAGCATGCAGTAACGTCATTTGTAATTTGATTAACTTTATCCTGTCTGGCAAAAAGAAATCCAGATCTTAGTGCGTTGTAAAATATCTAAAATACAGTATCTGTTGAAAGATCAATTAGCTTACAAAGCATAAAACAGGAACCTTACCCCTCCAAGTGCTGCCATTCCTTTGCATTTGAGTCCAAGTTGAAGGAATGCAGGCAACACATCATCCCAACATGTTCGAGAGACACCAGCCAAACTCAGCTGAACTTGCCGCGGGCAATTCAAGAAAAGCGAAGCGAAGATAATGCGTGTCATGCAATGCTGGACCCTGTCAGTATAAACAAAACTGCTCAGCCTTTAATACTACAACTGTTCAAATATCCAGCCGTTCGGCATCCACATGGCAATGTGGGGCTGTTCAAGTAAGGGCAAACAGGACCAGAGGCTACCAGTAGCACATGGCCAAGTCCACACATATAAGTGTTTGTGCATGCACACGCACACACACACACAGACGCACACGGGCAGATGAGGGGAGTGCTGGCAGAGGCTGAATGTGTTTGCCCGCTCCGGGGGAGAAGGGAAGAAAGGGAGCAGAAGAGCTGAAACAAACGCATGCTGGCTTCTATTAGTCGAGCTGTGGAGCGGGATGGAGGGGTGAGGAAATGTATTCATCCCTTCTGCTCCCCCCTATCCCTTCCCATCCCTCCAAACCTCCTACCCCATTATCTCCATTCTGGAAAGGCGGTGGATAAAAGGGACAACCCCCCCAGTGGCAGAACTTCTCCCTCCAAACTTACGCCGACGCATTCTGACGGCTGCTTAATTGTACGTGATACAGGCAGGGCCCTTTCTCTTTCAAATCTAAAACAGATTGCTTCTCCCTGGGGAGGGGATTATTGGACAAGTAGAGATGACAAAGCAGGGACAGTGCAGCCCTCTGGGGGGTGGAGGACAGAGGGGGGTAAGCTTGTGGATAGTGTGTGTGTGTGTGTGTACACGTTTTTTTTTTCTCTTCTGTTTCTCCTTTGTACATGCCCGAGTCACAAGATTATGTTTGTGTCCATGTGTTTCAAATGCGCGCACGTGTCGGTGACAACCAAGAACGTGTGCATCAGATCAAGCCTCTGATCACGACAAGATCACTGGATCTTGGAACTACTTTCTTCCCCTCTTTATCACATGTTCACACCTCCCTTTCTCTTATCTTGGCCTCTTCTACTTTATCCCTCTTCTACTTCCCCCTCTGTGTCTCTCTTGACCCAGCTTTCTCTTTCTCCCTCCTAAGCCCTTGCTGCATCTATGTGCAGTGACATTTGAACAAAAGCTGATGGGGATATCACCAAAAAAAGCATTAAAATCCCCTTTCTCTAGCTCGGTGGGTAAAAGCGTACATTTGTGAATAAAGCCAAACAGCAATCCCACATCTTCTCTTTCTCTATTCTTTCTCAGGCCAAAATTACAAGGACCTGGTCAGGGGTCATTCCTCACTGTTGCAACCATCTACTTTGAACTCTGTAAAACCTTTTCATCACAATACATATCTTCTCTTTCTAACTCGTCTGAGCAGAGGCCAAAGAGTGTGCCAAAAAAATGTGCAAAAAAACCCCCTAAAGTATTATATATGCGTCCGCTTTGCTGCTCTCTTTAACGTGTGCAAGCACTAGATCGAAGGTTGGGGGGGATCAGGCATTCCTACCATTGATGAGCTGAATGTGATGTTTGCATGCCCTGACCTTTACCACTCAAATGAGAGGCTGAACAAACACATGGGGGTGCTATTGTGAGCTACCCAATACCCCAAAAATAGATCTATGCAGGCAGTGTGTCTTTGCGCATCCAGATATGCATGGCATATTTCCCTGGAGATACGTCCTCAAAAGTCAAGGACATGTTTAAGGGCTGTATGTGCAGCGAGTGCATTGAAACTCCATGGAAATGTTTGATCAGTAAGGACAACAAAAGAACTGGGAAAGTGGCTGACTCATCTAAAGATAGCCTTTCTAGATCCCACATAAATAAAAGCATGCCAAATGCTCACTGTTCAAATACTGGTCATTTGCAGTGATAGGACTGTGCAATCTACTTCAACGCTACTATGCAATCAGGCTAGTATGAGGAACACTATCATTAAGCTGAAGAGATAAACAAGTGCCGGAGGAGAGGGTGGTTTAGGAAATCTTTTCTTAACATGCTCGCACACAAGAGAACACACACAAACTACAGTTAAATTTTCCAGAGAGAGGAAAAATCATAGGAACCAGTCTTCCAAAGCAAAGATGTTGAATAATTCAATGTGGGCACTCATTCAATCGTCAGCTAGTTGAAGTGATTAGGTGCAATTTAATCAAACAACCAATCATAGCAGGTTGGATAACACAAAGTGTGCAGTTCCAGATCCAGTTTTTCTCCATCTCAACTCCTTTTTTTATTGGCTGTGTGCATCTCCCTATTCTTACAGGAGAATGGAAACTCATCTGCAAGGCTTTCAATTTAACTGCGACCGAGAGAACCCCATAATGACATGTGACTGCTGTCATTGTGGGGTCAAGTTGATCGTGCACAATGCAGCGTGATAACAGTGTGACTCAACCGAGATAAAATTATGGTGTCGATTTTGGAAAGAAGAGAGTGATGGTTTTATATTCTGAGTTTATGAGAAGGAAAGAATGGAAAAGGTAAAGGAAAAGAAAGAAACTCCACATCTCACTCATACTAGCACCATCATGTAATGCAGTACTTTCGACAGGTAGAACACATATTAGAACCAAAGCACATATTTAATGGCCTTCTCATTTCCTATAATAATTAGTCTTCCATGAGATTGTTCATCAGTCGGATGTAAGAAGTCACGTAAGATGTCTGGGAAGTCTGATTCACTGTGGCTGGCATTCAAAGTACACACGCACACACACACTTTTTCTCCCGTTTGTACAAAACAATAAAAAGCACAGATACTACCTCTTCCCCTTCCCTTACACTCGGTCACTCAGCATACTTATCAGAAGAACAAATTACTTCACTTGTTGCTTTCACGTGCACGCACGCACACACCAAAGTAGATTCGAGTGATGGCAGAGCTACTACTGGAACAACGTTTGTCTTGGCAAGCGTCTACCCCCCAGAACCTAATTATTTGCAGCAGCTGCTCATTCTCTTGTTTGTAGCGCAGTGAAGCTAAACAGTTTAAAGGATCTACCTTTTTCTTCTGAGCTGGCAGTCGTCGCTGCTTATTTAAAACGCTCTAAAGCTGCTTTGCTATGCTCTGGGTAAGTTAATCAGAAATTGAATCTCAATGCTGCCAGGTGAAACCGGGAAGATTTATGGATCGGTCTTGTGAAAGCTGAATGTCTGAAGTTAGGCTTTTCTATATTTCTATAGCTTTCTCATTCAGTAAGACAAATTGGCACTGCTATTGTGTTGAAATCTAAGCCAGTGACATTTTTTTGGCTAATTGTGCCCGGTACAAGCAATCTGCTTTAAATAGGAACACAGCATACATTTGCTATTCAAGAAAAACTAACCTACAAGGTAAAGTCTCCAGTTTTTGTGGACAGGTACAGTAAGTAAAAAGCATTAAGACAATACACGTGAGAAGGAGTATTCCAAAGTCAATGACATTAAGAGAAAATCATATCACTCAGCTAAAATGTGTTTAGAATTTCTTTTTTTTTTAAGCAGTCAGACACAATGTGTTTTATTATATATAAAATAAAGAAAAGACTATCTCTCCCAGTTCTCTCAAAATCTTTTCAACCGTTTCCCTCATTGATCTGCTCACACAACCAAACAACAAATGTCTCTACTGTCCTTAAAGCAGCAGTCATCACAACCTATTGGTGGTTGTGTTAAATACTTCAAGTAACAAGCAGGAAGTGTAGCTACGACTGGTTTACCAAGGTAAACACAAATTCACACAACAGCAGCTTTCACGCATACAACCTCCTCTCGTCTCAGCCCGGCTGCTGTCCACACAGCCTTTCACAGCTGCACAATCTCCATTTGCAAACACCTTATACACACACACACACACACACACACACACACACACACACACACACACACACACACACACACACACACACACACACACACACACACACACACAGTGCCTGGAGCTAGGTATAAATACTATACATCATATTCCCACTCCACTGGCAAGCTTCCCTTCTCACTTGACTAGAGCTCAATAGCTGAAGTGAGGTGAACATTCTCTGAGTCTCTGTCTCTCTACTTAGCTCTGACAGTTTGTCCGGAAAGCGCTCTTCAGCAGCTCATCCATTTAGCGTACACTGACACGATCTGCCAGAGGTGCACTCTGAATAAGATTTATGAAAAAACTTATCTGGGCTGAAGTGAGGGAATGTTAAATGCCACACTGAGTTTTGGGAATGCGGAAAAAGTATGCTTTAATTGCCTGCTATAAGAACTGACAGTGACGGAGTTAATAAGGAAGAGATTAATGCTCTCTAAAGTTTTTAGGATACAAAAAAAAGAAAATAATACAGTCAGGACATGCAAACAGAATAAAAATACCCTTGTCAGTATTATAACCCATAGGATGCCTCACTGTCTCATTATGCTGCATACTTTAAGTGACAGCAGGCTTTTTCAGATCTACAGTAGCTTCCTTTCACTTTCCAACATCATGCATTCAGGAAACTAGAAATTAACAGATGGGTGCTTATGGATTGGGAGGGGGAAAAAAATGACATTAATGGAATGCGCTGCCTTCTAATCCCCTGAGACGGAGGAATTTGCGACGGAGGGAATTCCTGTCATTCAGGGGGAAAACTATGAAGTCCAGCACACACAGAGCTGCTGTGCAGGCAACTTAAATTTACTGCACTTGTGGACTCCCACTCCTGACTGTATGCTGCATCAGAAATTGATTGCCAACAGAACAAACTAACAGGCGCAGACACTGCAAAAAGCAGTGGTGAAAGAGAACTAAACAGCAGAATATAGACATAAAAAAAAGACAGTGAGAAAGTTAAATACCTGAAAGGCAGGAGAGCAGAGTGCTGGCCGAGTGAGAGGCAAGGCTAGGATTCCTCTCTGTGTTTTCCTCTCGCGTTTCTTCACCGGGTCTCCCTTTGCTCATAGAGGGGTTTGTGTCTTGGGATTGGGGACTTTGGGTTGAAGAGTAGGGGGGACCACACAGCTCCTGGAAGACAACCTCTCTCCTCTAATCCTCTCTCCGATGTGATGACACTCTCTAACCTCGACCATCTGTTGAAACACGTCCCGGAGCAGTCAGCACCGCGCTGTGTCAAGAAACCCACTCCCCTGCCCAATCACAGACCGGCTGCTGGGTGGCTCCTTGCTGCCAGGAGGCAGGGACAAGGACACAGCTCAGCACTGAGGGAGACACACACGCACGCAGTCACACACGCACACACACACACACAAACAGACACACACACACACACACACTCTATGAGATGGAAGCAAGAAAACCCCCAGTCATCGTAACCTGAGAGGCAGAGAAGGAGGAAGGGACAGGGAGAGTGAGAGGAGTGGAAAGAGAAGGAATGGGAGGGGAGAGAGGGTGAGAGAGAGAGCGCGAGAGGAGAGAGAGAGAGAAAAGAGAGAGAGTGTTTAAGTGGCAAAAGCACAGATAAGAAGAAGATGGAGATAAACGGCTCTTATACTTTATATTACTGTACTGGTAATGTTCATTAGCAATTCTCACACCAATCTTAAGCTGAAACCCCCAGGCACAGGCACACACACACACAGAAATGACTATACCTCTGTCCCTGACCCCTTTCCTCCTGTGTCCCTCCCTGCAGCCAGAGTATGTGGTCTAAAGAATCAAACTTAAAAAAAAGCAGTAAAATTCTGTATTGGCTCTGTGGTGAGAATGCTGTTGGCACTAAACTGTTACATCTCCAGACACAGAAGCACAGGCAGCAACCCTCACACCTCCGTGTGATAAATCCTTACAGTCCCTCGGCTGCATTCCTGCCCTTCACCGCCTATTGCCTTAAGTTAAAAAGGAGGGCAGAGGGGAAGGCACTAAAATTACAAAGCTAAGGAAAGAGTGAGACAGAGAGCGAGAGAAAGAAAAGGAAAAGAAGTCAAGATAAGACGTGGTATGGGTTTACGGCTAGATGGCAGCAGACTGATAAAGCAAACATTTACCATTTACTATCAACCCTTCGACATTAAAGCCATTACCGGTGCATTTCCTAAACGAATCAACCAATTTTCGACCCATTCATGCAAAACACTTGCGAGCATTAGGTGAGAAAGGCTGTCACATTAATCATTTTGTTGAACCACTGTCCTACTCACTGAGCCATTAAAAAAGGATTACAAGACCCTGATGATATTCAGGAGCAACTTCAAAGGCAAACCCTAATGAGTTAATACCCGCTTGATATCCGACAGCATCACAATGAGTTAATCAGAGGTGTGAAACTCGGAAGAAAGGCTTCTAAGTGGTTCATTTACATTCTATAAGCAGCCTCTGTTTCAAGTTGTCCTTTGATGAATACTATTAAGTTCAAACAGGTTTGCAGACAGGTAATTAAGACTTTGATCCAACTGACCTTTAATCAAACTTTAATCAGTGGTAGATTTTATTCATCCTTATACATATTTATGCATTTCTTTTTTAGAATCACTTCCTTTCATAGAGAACAGTCTTCAACAAAAACTATTTGTATGTAACATGACCTGACTGGTAAAAATTAATACATGTTATGTTGTAATATTGCTCAGATCTCCCATGTGTATCTTCTTTCCATTTTCATTTGAATGCACTGCACACAAACAGCACTTGTTTTTCGGTGGGTGCTCCCAGTTGTATCCCCCTCGGGTTTACATATCAGGATATTGGATTAAACTAAACAAAGCCTATTTTCACCAGAGACACGTGAAACTTTCCCCAGCTTGGACTGATGTTTGAAACAGGGGCAGCGGTGAGGGAGAAAAAAGGGCCTTAGGGGGAAAAGAGCTCAAATTAGATTAACTAAATTCACAAAGACTGTCCCCAGCCCCTCCTGCATGGCTACACACATCCCAACCCACACCTCCAACCCCAGCCCCCATTCTCACGGCCGAGAGGTTTCCAAAGGGCCTTCAGGCAGGCCAGGGGCGACCAAATCCCTGTGCTCTTTACTGGATTAAAGATGGCCGCCCCACTGGGGGAGAGGGTCTGTTTTTTCATAAGCTGAGCACATCTGTAAACATCATAAATCCATTCAGACATAAAAGGTTATCAGGCTAAGTTTCTGTGAGGAAAACATCTAGCCTAGAGCCTTATCCAGCAAGCCTTACCCACCTATTGACCAAACTTTCAAGAGGGTAGAAGCTGGTCTGCCAACGCACATCATCCGTTTTGCATGATCACTTTTAATCTCCATTTTCCATTTTTACTTCCACTGATTTCCACAAGAGCGACAAAAAAGCAAGGGTAGAGGGAGGTCTATAAAATAGCCTCATCTTATGAATGACTGAATGACCTGCAGGGGGGCCAGTGGTTCTCTGGTAACCCCCATTCACTCTCCTTCTCCCAGTCCTCGCTCGACAAAGAATTGACCAAGGCCGTCATGGTGGAGATCTAATACAGAAATTATTTTGCCGTGACCAGCTATCTCTTATTTTGTAATCTCTCTGGGTCGCCCATACAGTATAATGTCATACTCTTGTCTCTTGTACAAGCTTTACTTTTAAACTCCATCCAAGCCTCCTCAGATCTCAAACTCATTTCCCCCTTTTTCCTTTCCAGCTTTCTAACCATCAGTTGGGCCTGCAGGTGCAGGCAGAGGCCAGTGTTGGGGGGCTACTCGGTTCACTAGCCCCATTCTCTATGGCTGAATGAGATACATAGGGGTGTCATAGCTGTGCCAGTATAGAGAGCTGGGGGATACAGCCAGGATGTGGAGGAAGGCAAACCGAGGGGTGACATTGTCTTGTGCTAGACAGAATTTTAAATGCCAAGCACATGGCTCCTGCCATGCTAATTTCCCTCTGTAATGCAGTGCTTTAGGCTCGTGTCAGCTGACTGGTGGGTATCTAAGTATTAAATCTATGCTGCTTAAGATCCCCTTGAGTTATAGATACTAAAGACCATACATCAACTACAAACTAATTAACTGCCAAGTCTGGAGGCAGCGCTTATAGCCACATTAGAGAACAAAAAAAAACAAAAAAAAACGGTTTTCTCCAGCTAAGCCCAGGTGTGATCGAATTTGTAAAGAAAGGTACTCCATGGCGTTATTTTTCCTAAGTACTACATTTGCTTTGGTCCTGCTGGTTCCCAGGACCCCTCACACTTCAGGGGGTTGAATCAGTGTCATCTTAAGTTCATGCCAGAGAGGCACAGCTGAGAGCTGGGGATGACTGGGATACAGCAGGAAAGCAGGAGAGGACACGCACAGTTGGTCATGAATATACAGGGCTATGAGGAGAAATGAAAGGCAGGAGAAAGGAAGGACAGCGTGGAGACAGGAATACAGTAGGGACAGGGGGGTGTCAAGGGTAAAGGAAAAATAGAGAGAGAAAGCGGGGGGATGGAGGAGAAGGGGGGGCTCCGGTGACAGCTGAACACGCAGCACACGCATGTGGAGGGAGCTCTCCTCACGCCACCCTCCTGCCGTGCCATTGCGCGTGCCCTTGTACTACACGTATGTGATTTAACATGCATGAAACCCACACATCCGTGCAGACTTGAATAGCAGCATCTGCCACGATATCCCAAATAAAGCCAAACCCTGACAGGGACACATTTAAAAAAACAAACATTTTAAAACCAAGTCATGTCAAGTTGTGGAAGAAATTGTATGTTTTGTGGCAGCCCAACTACCAAAAACATGTAAATTACAGCTAATGGCATTTAAACAGTTTAACTGAGCTATTGCCCTTATCTTGGCATTCACAACAGAGTTATTTGTGCTGTTATACACATGCTTTGTTATGTGTGTGGAGAATTTAATTCACAGGTAATGCATCAAATACTAAATAACACCATATAAATCACTAGGCTTTTTTCTTTTTACTTAAAAAGTTGCCATTTCTACAATAAACATCAAGGCCGACACCTATTCCTGAAAAAAACACTGTCAAGCATCTAACAGGTAGTGCTGCAGACAAAGGGAATAGACCAACACATAATGAACTCATTAACAGTAACCTGAGATCAAGTGTCAGATAATGATGATAGGATTTAGAGGTCAGTTAATAACAACAGCCACCAACAGACTTCACAGTCACAGTCAGATGCCAGATGTGCTGTCACATCTCTAGCAGATGTTTGCATGATGGTCCACCATGGCCACATCCATCAGTATTAAGAGTATAAAAGTCAATTCTGCTTTCAATGGAACATAATATTGCATTTTGATCACATAATCGAATCTAAGGGACCTTTAACCAACGTATTACCCTAAATGTCATTAGATTAGTTAGCATGTTTATCTTTCCCAATAACATAAAGCAAAAGTGACCTATCCTTCACTGAAGGCAATCGTTTCCATAAGCTATACTGCCTTTATGTCACAGTCGTCATGTTGTTCTTACAGCTCCAGTCAGCTTAACCCTGCTGATGATCATTTTTGATCTAAAGAAAACTATAAGTCTGATTTCCACACAAAATATAAAACGACAGGTTGTACCATTGGTAATGATGAACAGGCGCAAATACTTACTAATTTACGCATATCTAGTTCAAGTGGAATGCAGTCTATATTGGATAATTCTTGGCATGAAAAAAGGTAAATGCGTCCAGCTTTCCAAATAACAACAACTGTCAGCGCAGACTGATTCCTTGGCTCTGACGAGCTGCCAGAGGCACTTGAGAACACACAGAGACCTTTACTGATCAAGCCTTTAAAAATTGTGTGGCAAATTGGGGGGCCCCATGTCGTCAGAATGCATGGACAGATTTATCAAATCTCTAAGTCCATCTAACAAATATTTCAATAGTGTTGCTTTGAATACAGTAACAGTCTTATTCAATTGGTCTCCAAACTGAGTGTTTTATATTTAGAGTAATGATAAAAATTTTACATAGAAAGACTTCTGTAGAAATCTTTTTCTTTCATTGCTCTAATCTGGTGAATCACAGGATGATAGGAATGGCCTGGGATGGCCTTAAGGTTCAGTATATGGGTAAATAGCTGGGAACTAGTGCTGTAAGCCATGAAGATAGGGGATAGATACAGTGGGGAGATACTAGGTCCAAGTAAGAAGATAAAAGACATTCTGACAGCTAAGACAATGGTGCTCATGTAGTGACCAGGTTCCACAAGCAAAGCCCCAGGGACCCTTTAATCTGAAATACCAATGAATTTCACTTGTAGTTTCGAATTTACACAACGTGTTGGTGTCTTTTGTCAGTCATGTAGCAGTACAAGAGAACAAAGCATTTGTTAAGGACATGAAAGTGTGGCTGGGTTCTGGCTGACGAGGAAGAAAAGCTGCAGTGATTTGATTTAATCACGCTTTGCAAACACATACTTTGTAACACCTCTCATAAGTACTAAGACATTTTCATGGACAGCTCAATAGCAGAAAATATATAACAGCTGTTTTTCCACCTGGGCCAAAATATAACTCACAGTGAGGGTCAGGTCGCCTTCACCCAAGAAGAAATCTTGGTGCAAAAATTTAACAATTGAAAATCCCCCGCCAATTCCCAGTCTATAATTCTGGTGTGACCTACTTCTCACTTCTGCTTCTTCATCTTCTGGGTAATATTTCTAATGAGACTGCTCATTTAGACTTTGACAGTTGAGCTATTGATATAATTTATGTGTCCTACATGTTTATTTTTATTTAGTTTGACTTTTTTAAAATATTGTACCAGTTGTTTCGTTTGATTGCGTTTATATTTCCTCGTGTGTTATTTTTAACAACAACGCATCTTGACGGTATTTGCATGTCATCTTTATTTATCTTCTTTCGGATATGTAGAGGAAACCCACACTTTAGTTGTTTAGGTCAAACTGAGTTAAGATAAACTGTTTTGTCAATGTTGGCACATTCAGTATATCGACTCGGTTTTTACACTGAAAGGAAGGGAGAGAAACATTGTCTGTTTAGGTAGTTTATCTTGCTCAGTATAAAATATGATTAAGCCCCACCTGAATATGAACCCTTTTCCTGGAACTGTCAATAGGCCAAAGATATATTTTAATCTCAGGAAAGAATGTGTTTTTTACCTCCAAAAAGATTTATTAGAGATAAAAGGAAAAAAGACATTGGTAAAGCATATCATTGACCCCGCGAGCAGAGTTCCACTGTAGCCACAAATCAACAGACTCCACACCACCAAACAATAACGCATTCAACAAATAATCATTTCCCTTCATACCCTGTGCCTCCACAGACTCCACTCAGTCTCTTGGGTAGCAGAAAAATCTGCTCCTAAAGAGTTTGTTTACACTGATACTCTCTGCGCAAAAAAAACATAGACCAACTTTTTGTTAACTGCTCAAAAAGACCCCCAAAAGACATTGAGAGGAGGCAGTAATTGTTGTCATAAAGCCAGTGTCCAGGTCCTTCCTGTCTTGGAGGAGCTTTTGGAAGTCTCATTCTCACCGAGTGGTGCTCCGTTTCCGGAAGCCTGACTAATCCTCTCAGGCGAGAAGGTGAAAGGCAGGGACAAGGAGAAAAGGGGGAAGGCTGTACGTGGGAAGGAAGACCTATGTATGCTACATTCAAAATGCCTAGTTGAAAATAATCCCATAAAGCATGCCGCCAGCAGCCTGTTGAGAGGAGAGAATTAGGATTTGCGTAGGGCAGATAGGCCGTTCAATTATCCCCTCAGAGGCCCTTAACTGTCCCCGGGCCACAATAAGAGCTGAATTTTCATTTGTCAGTAGAATGTGGCAAGAAAAAGAGGGAGATCATGTTAATGCATACATAGAGTCTTGACATGTAGTAGATTCATGATACATTCCACTTTTAACAGCCACCAAACTGCAACTAACAAGCAAAATACCTAATAATGAGACACAAGAACTAAACTGGCAAGCTAATAAGATATCCACTGCAGCACTGGTGTCCATATGGAAGACTTGGTACACACGCTGCAGTTTAATTAGATTACATACTATGTTTTCTGTGCCCAGTAAGATGAAAACACAGGGATGTGGCTGTGGTTTTGAACAGGGTGTTTGTTGGGTTCCTGGGCGAGGGGAAGCACTGCGGCTCTGTGTGATTTGTGATTCGCACGCGGGTGGGAAGAGAGACCTTTTAATCTGTGCCCTGGACTCCGCTTCCTCTCTCTAGGAGAAAATCAGTAACATGAACGGCTCACCACTACACAACTGCACAACCACTGGGATGTTTATGACCTACTGAAGGGCCACACAGCGCAAGAGATCATTTGTATGAGAATAGGTACAAGAGTAGGACCCTCCCCTCCTCTAAGCTCCGTCATTCAGCCTCTTTTATACCCCCAGGCCCTCTCATCTACTCTCTCTGCCTACTTTCCTCCTTCTAAGGTTTATTTCACCATTTCCATACCATCATTTTCAGGTCTCTCATCATCCCCTAGATTATTAAACACTGTCTATTTCACAGAAAGGGCCAGGAGGGACAGCCTTCAAGAGAGCAAGACGGCAAGAGCCAGGTCTCCAACAGGTGCAAATTCCAGCGATGCCTGTGTGCGTTTGGACACTATTGTGTCTCTATAAACTTGGGCCAAGTTGCACGCTGAATGTGATGGCCAGCAGAGATGTCTGACAGCTAGACTTGCTTTCATGCCGCATATCAGTTTGAATTTTCACATTGTACACATTTACCGTGTGTGTGTGTGTGTGTGAGACAGAAAAAAATTAATTTGCTCTTTTTTTTTATGTTCTGTCTATGTACATTTTTAAACGTGATTGTTTAAAACTGTTCCGTAATCAAAGCAGTATAAACAATCTTCATGACTAATATCATATTTACTGAGATATAATATATTATTAAACTGTAACACACTCACAGGTTTTCATTTCATGCTCTGCATCCTGCAGACTGTGGAGTCTGGAAACATGTAGCAGACAGCCCGTCCCGGAGGAGAATTGGGGCTGGGGCTGTGTGGGTGGGTGAGCACTCATTTGAAGAAAACTCCCAATAATCCAATTAAGCACATAATTTCCTTTAGTACACAGGAATTGAATCAACTGTCAGAAAGCAGCCGAGTCAGAGAAAGTGAAAAGCGAAAAAAGAGTGGACAGAGAAAGGCTAAGAAAAGGCTTTTCTGTGTACTGTTCAGCTGCCGCACTGAACAAAATGCAAACAAAGCTTTGGAGAAAGAGGCTTTAGATCTCGGCAAACATGGCGGGGCCTCCCGTGCTCCACTTTGTAACTGTCCTGCTTGGCTGCCGATCAGCACTCTCGTCCAGGACCAGTCTTTAGTAGAGATCCCTTGACCAAGAGCCAAGCTGCCTTTCACAGTGTGCGAGTGTGTGTCTCTCTGTGTGTGTGTGCACGCTTGCTTGAATATGCATGAGAAGAGACGGGGCTCCTCCACTGTTCTGTGTGCCGTTCTATAACTGGCCTCATATTCACAAAGACGGACAATGAAAGCGGGAGAGAAATACGAGGGGAAATATGTATTTGGGGGTACATTAGCTCAATGACATGATGTGAAAAAATGTAGGTGAAAACATATCATCTATCATGACTCCTACCCGTCATTAACCTCTGTTTCAGCAGATTTCCTTCTCTCCGAGATGACACAGATATGAAGCTGTTGCAGTTAATACACCCCTGCAAAGAGAGGTACATTAGAGGGCAGAAAAACAATACAGGAATTCAGAATATCCTCCTAGTAAGTACTTATCTTCCCTCTTGGGTCATGGAATCTCACCCACATTGACCATTTAAAAAAGACAAGCAAGCACTCTCCGTGAGCAATGAGTTTCAATTCGATTTTATAAATCTGACCTATCTTGAACATAAAACTTGGAAATGCAAGCAAGCGTTTTTACAAAAACTTTCTACATAAAAACATAATTTCAGATGAGAAAGTAAAGATAGAAACAAGGTTAATAAAACCTAATGTGTGTTCTCTCTCTCCCTGTCTCCTCCATCCCTCCTGTGTTGGCAAGCCGGTTGAGCTCTCTGAATTTTACCGAGACCATCTGATAACACTGTGCTCAATGATTTTTCACAGGCAAAACTGGCACCATCTGAGGCTGCGGGGGCAGATGTACTGCATGATAACATTGAAGTCAAGTGAAATTTAATTGTGACAATCCTCGCAAGAAACATGGAAAATGGATTAACAAAGTGGGACAAAAGGAGAAAAGGAAGCAATGGGAAAAGAAAGTAGGGGAGGGTTAACACACACAGTATTTGGTACCGTACGTGGCATTTTTCTAAATTGAGTATTTGAGCTTTACTAGAATGAAAGAAATATACATGTTCTGACTAATTTTACTCATCATTCCCTGGCACATTATATCTAAGAAGAACTGTCTTTTGAAAATATTAAATATTACAATGAATAAAACACCTTCCAGCACTTAAATAAAGACGGGAAGAGAAGAATGAACAAAGGAAAGATAGAAAGGAAGTAGTTAAGGAGGTATAAAAAAAAAAAAAGACGGTGCCTTAATTTGTGTAGCTTAAACTGTGAAAAAGGGGTGCTCAGCCTTTCTTTTTCAAGCTTTCATATCCTAAAAAGAACCCCTCTTAATTCCTCATTCTTCATTTCCTGTTCCTATCCGGGTCCAGATGGCCAAAGGATCCAGAGAACATCCGTAACGGAATGACTGAAGACTTTCATGACTGAGCCGGTGCCGAGCAGGATAAAGTTAGTGGGAGGCAGGAGGATTTGTATCATAACAGTGCATGTCCAGTTTCTTTTACCCATAAATCAACTATATTTTTGCAAGGAGGGAAAACGATATACAGCATTTCTTATGCTAAAACATTCACTGGCGTAGTGAGCCACAGACACTTTGAAATAGGACATAATAGACACAGTACATGCCGTAGATGTGTTTAGAAATCTCACATTTCTAATGCAGCCGATGAACTCAGATATCCTGCAGCCGAACTCTACGCGAGGGTTCAATTTGAATCCCTAAAAAAAGAAAAAAAAATGGAAAAAACAGTGTTTCATTTTATACTGTGATGAATGTGTTTAGCTTGGTGTCAGACATGCTGAAACCGTACACGTAAGAAAGAAAGGGATAAAACATGTTGAAGGCTTTATGGACCCCTTGCCACATATTGTACACCACTTGAGCTGATGGTGAAATCAAAACTGTACGCTGAGTGAATTAAAAACAGTCATAAATATTATAGCCTATAGCTTAGATAAACATGCTTTGGGAACGCAAAACATCACAGCTGTGGAAGAGTTTTCTGCACTTGTCTAATCCCATCCAGGTATGTTAAGAGAATGACATATATAAACTGACAGCAGGCAGTAAAGACAAGTATTCTTCTAATCTCAACTTTATGGTGAAAATGAGTGAAAGAGTAACACAATAAGAAAACCTCAGATTCTACTCGTACTACAAATTCTATCACTCTAGATCCAAAAACTGCATTATGTGAAACCACGTTATGGTTATGCTTTGTTTTCCCAAAAGTATCCATGTAAATGTTCTGCTGAGCTGGAAGCCTGAGACAGACGGCACGAGGAATATGGAGCTGACTAATTTCTATTTCGTCATGGAAAGTGTGGATTAGGGAGACACAGCTGAGGCGTTTAGCTGCAGGTAAAGTTGGATCATAGGCCGCTGGAGCCTGTTTAAGCCTTTTGCAAGCGGATGTAAAGTCCAGCCAAATGCTGCAAACTTTCTGATATATCAGGTTAAATCATTCCGTTTTGGGGAAACTGTCTGAATCCTGTTTTGGACAAACAGCAACTGAGCTCGGCCACAAATATGTAGAGTCAAAAAGTTTGACAGAAAATTGCCTATAAAATGTGCTCTGTGCACTTTCCACATCACATCAAGTTTGCCATATGAACCCCATGCTCTTGGCATCTTCTGTAATGACATTACACAATGGTGTTCCATGTCAAACAGCAAGTTGGTCCTCTCGCATCACCAGCCAAATAGAAATCACAACCTCAAGTTTTATATCCAAGTCAAAGAAAACTAGGCTGCTGGCACCACAAATGTAGAAATCTGGATCAGCAGGAAGTCAAAGGACTTTCACTTCAATGTCTTTGCTACCACAATTAAGACTTCATAAATATATCCCAGAATATAAAACACTTAAAATTGAGCCCTTTGCACTGTTTTTGACTGACAAGGCCACTCCACTCCAAATTACTCACAGGCACACAGCAGGCAAACAGAGCGTTTGGCTGAGATGTGTGTGTGGTGCCAGTGTGCTGTACACAAGCCAAACTTTTGGAGGCAATTGTCAAGGGCTTGCAAGTCTTGGCCATGAAAGCCATCTGGAAAGGAGCAGAAATGCAACTATTTACAGCTATAAATAGAACAAATAAGGCCTACAATCAGAGTGATAATCCCTCAACAATGTAGTGGCTTTGCGGCATTACTTAATGTTCCACGACAAGACTTGGAGGAAACGTCCTGATCCACCTAAGCGTTACATTGTTCCTCTCAGATAAACTGACCCTGAACACATTACAATGTGGTCAGAGTGGCGGGGAGGACGTGTGACCTTTGACTTGGGTTAGAGGAGTCAGAGAGGTCTGGGATTAGTAGGGTATGACACTTTAGCCATGGACTCTCACTGAATCCCCCCTCGTCTTAAAGAGTCCTCTTGAGCACAAATGTAGTGGAGGCAAACACTGTAGTTAGGTACGCCACAGTCTCTTGAAGTGAAGATTGATGAGAGGGCAACAGGTCAAGTTTGAAATCATTTCTCTTAATCTGGCTAGAGGATTGCAGACTTCAATTTAAACAGGTGGTTTTCAATAATCTGTGTCTATAACTGATATAATGCATATGCAAAAATTCTCCCTTGAATGCATTTTATTTAAGGACACGCAACACAAATTTTACCAGATGTCTATTTTTCGCTGTTAGGTCACAATAAAAAATAAAAGCGGGGGGTGGACGCCTAACCTGGCAACCCTACTGTCTCCCTAGTCTGTATACACAAATACATGGCAGCAGCCCCCCATTTAAAAAAAAAAAAAAATGGTGCTTCTGAAGCTGATTTTCATTACCAAATAGCCCCCCCCCCCCCACCATGGCATTGTGTTTGCTCCTTCTTGCTTGACATGGGGGCAATATATTAAAATGTATGAGGCTTTATCCTACCGCGTTCAAACAGAGCCAAGTTGGGTTTGCCCAGACCACAATACAAAACACAGGAACACGTGCACATGCATGCGCACAGACACACACAAACAGACACAAAGGAGCGTCAACTCCTGCCATTGTTTATTAGCAGAAGGGCCAAATACCCATGCTGGCAGTGTGTGTCTGAGATTAAATAGTGTACAGGGAGCCAAAAGTGGCCATTACATTATTAGCAGCAGGACAGAAACCAAGCCTCCAGTCCACAGAGACAAATGCCAAAACCAGAGAACATCTATTTAAGGTAACAGTCAAGTTTTTCTTTGCTGCCGTTTTACGCTCTCTTACCTTTTTGTTTAAGTGTCATTTTATTACGAAACCATCTCTGATTTCACCACGTATCAGCTTCCAACATTTGGGCATTATGACAGCAGTTTTTTTTTCCCAGTAGTTTTTAAAGGATCTCTCCTCCTCACACACAGTGGTAAGAGATACAGGTACCCAAAAACTTGAGCTTGAGAAAAAATGTGTTATCTGCTAACATGTTTAACTCCCTGAGGGAGGCAAACATGCTCAGACCTAATGCAAAACATATTGAAGTATTAAAAGGCCCACATCCTCTTAATGTTAGCAACAGAACATTGCAACGGCAATCCGCACAAAGTTTCCCTAATCCCGTCTAAAATAGGCCTCATCAATGGAAAAAAAAAAAGATCAGGCACTTTTCTTTTTAATAAGGACATGGTATGAGGCAATTCTAGCCTAATCTTTGTAAATGTGCTGCAGAGACTATCAGCAGTTTTTTTTGGTCCGACATCAGCATCAGCTCTGGGCTCAGTCTTCAACACATACCAATCATTATTGGCAAGTTTGTTCTGGCCATCCATTGGATAGGAGAAAGTTATCAGATATCAGCCCTCAGTGTTGTGTGAACCAAACCCTAAGGCGATCTTTCTCTTAAAAAAAAAATAAAAGGCTTTGCTGTGGACTTATTTATTGCATGTCACACATACATATGCAGTCCTGTTTGTTGCCAATACTGACTGACAGTTTTCAAAGTAATAGGAAAGACACAAGGCCTATAAAGTTGTTGCAGGGCCCAGTCTTGGTGTTATGTCATGTTGACAGAAGAGGCAGACAAATGTGTCAACGCCAACATGACGGCCAGTGAGAAATGACAAAGTGAAAACAGAAACGGCGCAAAAAACTGGGAAAAATGAAAAATGGTCCTGCTATGAATTTATGAGCAAGGGATAAGAATTTACCTTCAAGTATTTTAACTACACAACCTGTCCCCAGGGTTAAAAATGAACTCTTTGGTCTAAATGCCAATGGCTGGTGAACTGAGAAAAAAAAACTAATTTCATAGTTTTAGCTTCACATATGAGGATTTGCTACTTTTCTTTTAACTACTTTATTATTTTCAATTTAGTTTGAATAATTTTGAGGTTCGTACTTTTGATGGGTGGGATAAAACAAGCACTTTAATACTGTAATGTTCAGGATTTCTGCATTTTTCTGCATTGAGTACTTTTAAACAACACACTAATCATTACAAAGTTTGATTTAAGTTATATTTTAATGAGGGATTTTACCTCGTAGCAGTATTGTTTCAGTCTGGTATAACTATTACTTCCTCCGCCACTGCTGCTCTGTCTATTATATATCATTTTTGATTCCTGCCCGTCCTTGTATATTTGTGTCTTCAGTAACATCACCATTAAACTAAATTTAAATAATGTCATTTTTGAATATAACATTTATCACGAAGGGGCCCACACACAAGACTGTGAGAGCACTTGTTTGTGTTTGTGCATTGTTTTTATTTAAGAGTTTGAGATCAGATAAAACTCTCCAAAGGCTTTCCCACATCAATCTCTCTGGCTTGCTTGTGTGTTGTGTGCCTGCCCTGTATCCCTCAGAGTTGGTGGTTAAGAGAAGCTCAGGTTAAACTCAGACTGTAGATAAATCAACCTCTACCCATATCCTCTTCTAACTCCTTTCCTTTCCTCCAAGACCTCCCAGCTTCCCTTGGCCCAGCAGGCCCACAAGCAGCTGTATCAAAACAACACTAAATCATCTCCACCACTGGTCTAGATAAACAACCTTGCACAAGAACAACACTATATTAAGCCAATCTATATAGCACACTAGAAAATGCTTTCTATAGAACATTGTACATGAAACGGTTATTAAATTACCTTGTTGTCTACACTAAATCATTTAATGGTAATTGCCATTTCTCCATTTTAATCTTTATCATCGAAGGCGTACAGCTGCAGTTCAGAGTGGGTTGAGTAAAACAAAGTTCACTTGGAAAAAAAACCCCCAGCAAAATCTAATGCACTATTCATTTATCCTGAGATCTGCTTAAAGTTGCAAATGAAAAGATACATTATTTATGTTATTTTTTTGTTAGTTTCCGCTCCAACTGCTAAAACAGACAATTAAACTGAATTTTCAGTGTAGCATGTACCCTGATAGCAAAAAATCTGAACCAAATCTATCAAAACATCTGGCCCAGTTAAGGCAAACATCTGGGTTAGCCTTCATATGCAAAACAGTACAGTAACAGCATGGGTCCATATTGCAGTCCATACCTTACATGGCCACCTGTTCCTCGAAATGTCTTTTTCTTCTTCTTTTTTTCTTAAGCTTTACCTTTTATACTATTATTCCTTTCTTATTGTAAAGATTAGCTAAGGAAAGTTAGACAGAGACATACAGGTACAAAACAGTAATTCATATGCTTTTAAGGTCATTTTGTTGAACATCCTATTAGAATTTGGTTTAGTCTTGTCTCTGACCTGTCTTTCTGGGATGTGACTCAGTGTGACTAGACCCAGTCTCACACACTACAGTCTTTGGCATTCATCACTCTTTATTTATTTATTCTAAATATGTAAGGTTACACTGTGGCTGAAAAATGTATTTACTAAACTTATGTACCAAACTTGGCTGCATAAAAGGAAGATTTATGGACAAAAGAAAAAACAAAAAAACAAAGTCCTTACACTGATGGTTGTACAAAGCATAAGCAACAATACAATAGTTGTATGCAACTTATGATGTAGCAGAATTTTCAGGGGTCATAAACAAAAATTGGTTTGGCAGCCTATTTGTGGTGGGACCAGACATGGTATAATCCATGATATTTTTTAATTAATTAGACTTCATATTTGGACCTTGGACAGACAATGCAACAATAATTTATGGTACAGACAGTTTTAAAAACATGTCCTTCATTACTTTGACAGTACAAAGCAGCCAGAATATATGAAGGTCACTTTCTTTTACATCATTTACAGTAAACCTGCCATTTATACAAAAAAAACCCCCAAAAACAAATACCTGCCCTTAGTCGTTAACATAATACATAATGTAGATAATCTGCACCAGGCAAAAGGTTGTTTTCTGAAATACAGTCCTTTATTGTATTTTATTTATTTATTTATGTTTGATATATATCAAATATTTCAACAAATGTGTTTTTTTTTTCCTGTGGTTGCATGTGAAAGCTGTTGCAGACCGTCCCCCTGAAATAAATTAAACGATAATGCAGTGTGCGGTCAACTGATTACCAGAACCTCCTGAAAAAGTAACCACACGTGGGCCACACAAGGGGGCAGATTACACAACACATAAAATGATCAGGATCATTAATAATACGTTTCTACAGCTACCAACAGACAAAAGAACATTTTATTTTTTAGTTTTAGGCAATCTACTTCTTCTTTTATTTACATCAGTGTTAAGTTTGTGTGTATGTATGGCATCTATAATTTTAGCGGGGTTGAGCGCCAATGTGGCATTGATTGTATGCAACTTCTTCCTGGTAAGCCCGCTCCCTCACCCAAGATCCCTTCCAATGAGAAGCAGACCTGACTAGGCATCAGTTGTGGTGTAACGGCTTTCAGTGATTTTGTTCTTAACCCCAGAGCTTGTTTTGAAACCCTCCAGGGGACATTGGAAAATGAAATGCAAGTGCTGTGGAAACCTTGTCGTCCTCTCTCTCATTGCCCTGGTTAAGGGACAATTGCACTGGGAGACAGGGAGATAGATATTGCTTGGTGGAGAAGCACATCTCACTTAGCTAAATTGACCGTGTCTCATCCCTCAATACCCACTGTTCCCATGGGGAAAATTAACTCCACCAGGTGCTGCATAGGATCTTTAGAGTCTCAAGAATTTTCTGAACTTTTTTTTCCCGCACTCTGCATTCCTGCTATAGGAGTGGAGACTGGTCAGACATGCCTGGATAGTCTTGGTCAACACCTCACCAGCAACAAACGCTGTCTCAGACTCTCAGGTCTGTCTTTCACACTCTCTGAGGTGTGCAGCAGTATTTTATGATGAGTCACATGATACACCTCTGGCACAAGTCTGCTCAACAGTGCAAGCACACAATCTCATTCTATTAAGCATCACATTTTCAAGAATTTGGATGGAGGGCAAATTGTCCAGATGGCCCTAACTCAGCAGTAGCCATATTAGCTTTCAAAATGTCCCAGCTCAGTCCTGAGTTACCATTTACCTGGGGCGGCAGGGCACTTCCCTTTTGATTTCTGCACAGTTGCTCTGATCTGTCAAGCAGAAAAATAACCAGAGGCTACTTCAAAGGCCAGGTCTCCTCATAGCGGCTGAATCCAAAAAGCTACTGCCTTCATGCAAGGAGCCAAAGCTAAAAGGCGTCTTTATATGAAAATTGGTTTCATTAAGATCACTGGGATCCTTTGAGGGTCAGTGGAAAAAAGAAAACACATGTTGACAAGCACAAACGTCTGCACCTTCTTATAAACATCAACCTCAATACTTTTCACAATGCGTTTATGACAGGGTTTTTTTTTTCTTCCTATTTTGTAAGAAAACACACAAACGGACACAAACGAATAGAATGCAGGTACTGAAAAAGTGACTCTATAAAGCCTTAAAAAATGCTGCGGTGTTGAAGTAGATTACTGAACAACAAGACCCTGTTCTTACTAGTGGCTGGCATATGTGGTTTCTGTGTTGGTGAAAGCATACCCTATGCACTAAAATTTTTATCTTAAGAGGTGTTTTACAGTGTCCACAGGGAGGCGGAGAGGAAAAGGATCCATTTATTTCTGCCTACTGTGAAGGTGCATACACCACAGTAGGGTAGCAAAAGCAGTAATTATCCTCCAACTAGTCTCATCAGTAACGCTCCATTTACCTTGCAGAGGAACTTGAACCCTGAGTCATCAAACAGAATAAAAGTCAAACTGATAAAAAAAAAGATTTTGAGATACTAAAAAAGACAATAGTCACAAACAGTAGGAGCAAAGCACTGAAGACGTTTAACGCAAGATATCAAAAGGAGCAAAGACAGAGCCTTTCATTTCAGGGGCTAATTTCAAAACACTCAAAGCTGGAATGTGAAATTATGGGTCAGCTGCTCATTCACACCCTTCAGGTTGGCCCTGAAAAAGCTTTCCAGCTGTAACTTGGCTGCAAAAACACACTCAAACCCCGTAAAGTCAACTGATATCGGAGCATGGAAATTATTAGACATTATACATAAGAAGGAAATGGGAGAACTCCAACAGAGAGGCATTTTATCACAGTTGAAGCTCGGGACCTGCTGTGGTAGTTCTCTTCTAAGACTAGAAGGGGGGTAACCCAATCTCATCAGGCAGTTCGTTATCTGGCCAGGGATCAAACCCTCAGGAGTGTGCTGTAATTTCTTACCTTGGCTTTGAAACAGAGCATTTTGGTGCGGTTTGGTCCAGCTATGGAAAGTGGTGCAACGCCTGTACTATAGTATGTGAAATGACTACACAGGGCAGAGCTATGACCTTGCTAGTGATTGAGTGGGAAATGATGAGGTGACGTCTTAGGTAAGTTGACCACTATCATGTTCAAGCTCCTTTCCACTAGGTCTAAGCTTCGTCATCAAAAGCACACAGTGAGAGGGGACTTAAGCTCACAGCAGCAGGTCTTGTAGATAATAGGTTTCAGTTAGGCTACCCCTCGATCATTGCTCGCTGAGCTCCATGTGGCTCGGTTTTCAGAAGAAGTGAAGACATTAAAGTCATCTGTCTCGGTCTCCATGGATGCATTTTTGGAGGATGGCGGGGTTATGAGTTTGGCTCGTGTTACCTTGCTCTGCTGGAGCTGACCTGAGTGGGACCTACAGATTAAGGAACCATCTGGGAGCTGCAACCTGAGCTCAGGGCCAGGACACCATTTTCACTTATTTACAATGACGTGTGTGCACACATAGGCATCCGCTTCCACTGTTGTTCAGAAGTACTTTAACCTAAACTGAGTTTTAAAAAAGGGGAAATTTCTTCGGTGCGCAACCACACAAACCACCGAGCTGCAACTGTAATGTCATTCAGGATGCCCCAAGCCAGTCATCATCACATCAGCTTAAGGAGCTGCAGTCCTTCAGTCAAACCTTCATATCATCTCAATAATGTAAGCTTAAAAAACACAACTATATTTTGAACCAGGACCACCAGCTAGTGAAAAATGAGGTGTAAAATCAAGTACGCTACAGCTGTTAGTTTAACGTGTCTGATACATATTTAACCAACATTTAAAAGTACATGTAAGTATCAGATCTGACTCTGCATTGGCAGATAACCAATATTAAAACTCAGACCAGGATCAGGGCCAAAAGAACTTGATGAGGGCATCCCTAAATGTCAGCAATGTGTCCAGCTCCTGTGACAGAGATAAATTAATTGGCTCACAGACTGTTTAACTTTGTAAAGCCAAAGGGGGGTTCATATTATTGTATTTAATCTAAATCAGAGAATCGCTTCATTATACTGACATCCTACCTTTAAATCTTTTCAGTTTCTTCTCACTAGACCTCTACACTGATATGACCTCATAGACACAATAGAATTAGACACTTATTCTTAACACCATTTAGAGAGGACAGCAGTCCATATTCACTGAATAAACCAAGCTATGTTGAGGAAAAGAAATTCCTCTTTAAGCAGAGACACTGGCTGAGCAAAGCAAATAAGAAGTTGGAATTTTAAAGCAATTGCAGAATTTAGCCTACTCCAAAAGATGAGTTGGCTCTCACTAATCCATTTCCTATTTGAAGAGGCCCAATCCATATTTCATACTACAAGGATGCTGACCTGCACAATACATTTTTCAGTGAAGCACTGCAACGATTGAGATTTCCCAACAGTACAATGAATACAGTGCCTCATCCATCCATGTTACAATTCAGAGGTCAGCGCAAGTACACAACAAAAATCCATATGTTTGTAAAACAATCTAGTTTATGAAAAATAACTACATTAGCTGTAACTCACAACAGTATGCCTCTAAATGAAGACTGAAGGCTGAACCATCCAAATTATGACAAGCGGCCACACATGACTGACATCCCCAGGGCCAGATGTGAAATACAGTAGGCATGACGCTGCTATGCTTGTTTTCTGGCCCTTTGATCTGTAAAAATGGAGTGCATCTGCTGGACATTTTGCCAAGATAATATCCCTTCTAGAGCTAAAGGGAATGAGAACCAAACTCTGTCTAACTGTATTCATGTAATTTGGGAGATTTAGGCAGCGGTTGATTCATCTTTAATGAACAACGTCAGGATTTATCCACCGCCTGCAGTTCTTTCACCTCCAATTTGACAACCATTACACAGTCTTTTGACTTTGCCTAGCTGATGTTCTTCAGAAGCCGTGCAGCTCACTTTGGCTGCAGCAGCTCCCTTTCTTTAAGTTCTATTTGATTCTCAAAAGGCTCCTTTAGGTCCCTGTGGTGGCAGTCCTAATCAGAGTGTTGTACACTGCAGCCATCCGGAGGGCCAGAGGCCTGGTTTCCATCTGAGAAAACAATAATGGCTCCTAATGCCATCCTCGGGACGCCTGTCCTGTCAAACAACACACACTGATAGATCAATTTATAGAAATGACTCATATTTGAACAGGGCTTTCATGTCTCCAATAAAAAGGCCTCTTCCCTACAGCAAATGTCATAGCCAATATCCACTTGTTTAAAGATTACTTACAGAAAATGTGTTTCTGCATGTTAGGAAATACCTCCGATATGAAAGCACAGGAACTATTACACAGAATGGACACAATGGGTCATAACCACACTGAAAGTATAAAAAAAAAAATCCTTTTAAAAATCACAATCATACTTTCCTCTTACGCCATCGCTGTGTCTCAAGCCTCATGGTGCACCCTCGTCAAGTATCTGCCCACCCATCTGCAGCCCAGATAAGGCAGACAACCTACCAGGAATAGCCATGGACTTGTCTCCTGGCAGTCAGAGGTGATTGGACTCCATCTCCTCTATAAAGTGCTTGTTCTAATGACAGCCCCGTGCTCCACACATTGCTTTAAGTGCAGGCCTCACAGCTGCTGCGCTCAAACAAGCCCACCAAAAACATGAGATCAGCATGCCATCTGCTAGTTGTGTCTCCTCCAGATCATTAATCAAACTCACTATCGCTGCATTGATGCTGTAGAAGATATTGTTCTCACCACATCATTAGCAGAGCAGGGGCCCGCATAGTTTTATATATGACATCACCGTGTAGGAGCAGTTGAACTTGAATCTGTCTGATGCGGTGAAAAGTATTTTTGGGTTATCATCAATGAACGCTTATAAATCATTTAGAGCGAGTCTTCAAAAGTAATGCCATTTAGGGTAATTTTGCTTCACCCACGAGGGTTTAAATGCCATTTAATGGGTGTAAACAATAAGCAGGACAGAGAATATTTGTCCAACGTTGACTGATGTGCGGAAAAATAAGGATTATTTTATCAACACAAAGACAGAGCTAGGACCTCAAAAGCAGCTTCATTTCCAACAACAAACCAAGAAAATGTAAAAACCAGCCTTCCTATTTTGGTTTCGTGGTACCCGCTGGAAATGATGTGGCCTGCACCAGACAAACCATCTTCAGAGTGCCATGACAGAACACCAACACACTAATACCCCAAGCAATGGCTGTCACTCCAGCACCCTTGCTGTGAACAACATAACAACACCACTAACCTCAGACCTCCAAAGTGAGGTTGTGGAAGGAATTTACCAGCAAGGAATTGTTTCCTACAATAAAATGTATAAACCCTTATTTTGATATAACATGAAAGCTGGTTTTGGCACAGCAAGATGAGGTGTTAAAATATTGATGTTCTGCTATCCCATGTGAAAGCTATCTGTCAAAAGAGAGGAAGGAAATAGATTGGGGTATTATATCTTATGCCCCAAAGATTAAATACCAAGAAAAGTGCCTTCATATTACTTTAATTAGGGAAGTTGCATGGTTGTAGCTTTGGGGTGAGATACGGGCCACCAGCACATACAATACCAAAATATAAATACAAGACATATTTTTCCTTACAAAGGGCCGCTGGTTGTCAAAAGTAATAAATCAACAATAAACTTGGCATCCATCTGCTTCTTTGAACATGTCATCAACAACAAATGGTGCATGGCCACCCAGCGACTACACAACACTAGGTCTGAAAGTGAGCGCAGTAACAAACAGTGTTGTAATTCTTAAGTAACATTTGTGTGTGTGCGTGTGTGTGCGGGTGTGTGTGTGTGTGTTTATATTAGCGTGGGAGGGGGCTGCAGGTACATTAGATGTAGCAGACCTGGCAATGATTGTTTACCCTGGACATCTTTAATCTGGATATCTATCAAAAGTGTTGCTGGTTTATAGTTATAGATTCCAAGTCGAGGTTGTGTATTGATTTATGACTCCAAGATTCTAGGACAAGTAGCAACCTTGTTCTGCCAGCAGCTGAAAAGAAGGGGCCTGTGGGCCTCAGCTGAGGGGCTAAATGTCAAAAAACTAGCTATACCTCCCTCCCACCCATGTGAAAACCATCCCCTAGATTTGGAAGTGTCTATGTGAAAATGATGGAGGGAAATGAAGAAAGCCAGTATTGTTAAAAAAAACAAAACTTGCCTCTTTGCTCCTTGTCAGGGATTCCTCAGTGTGAATTACTATCTGGTTGTTGGTCATTACTTGCGCATAACTGGAAATTTGTGAAAAATGTCAACCATTTCCTCTAAAATATATCTGTGTTGTCCAGATGTGGAATAAATGGTCCCACTTTACTAATGACTCACATTTAGACAGCGACTCTAGCTGAAATAGAGGCATACCAGCTGGGATCCATACTATATGTTTCCTTCTCATGTCTTATAAAAGATGTAGACATCATGTACAGGTTATTTTTGTGTTGGCTTGTACAGTTTGGTTTCTTCAAAGCTCCTTGTCTTTTCGATTCCAAGTTAGAAAACTCCACTTTACACTGTAATCTACACCTATACTCAAAATCGAGTACACTGGATGATGAAATCCTTTGTCACTCTTTAAGAGCTTTTCACAAAATATACAGTCCCCGCTTTTTGTTCTTGGAAGTCTTTTTGGAAACTTTTTCAGCTGTGTCCAGCAGCTACAGGACTAATGACTGTCTGTCAAGTCCAAAAATCACAAGTAAGTAAAGAAATATATTGCAACTAATAATGCTAAAGCCCCTAATATATTTTCTCAAGAGCAAGGAGACCAAATTACAGCTTAAAAAGGAAGTGACCTAAATCCATCAGGTGGTGGAAACACAACTCCAATGAGACACTTTGTGTTGTTCTGTGTGTGCCAGAGGAAGTCAGTTGTTTACTAACATGTTAGCCATTACAATTCAGTCCACTGGGACTTAATACAGCTTTAATTTCAGCGTTTAATGCAGCTTTTAAAAAGAGTTGCTTTCTTTGTAATGACCACAACATTCATTTGAGAGAGAGAGAGAAAGAAAAAAGTGTTTGGTTTGTGTGTGTGTGTGTGTGTGTGTGTGTGTGTGTGTGTGTGTGTGTGTGTGTGTGTGTGTGTGAGGTATTTAAGCGTAAGGAGTTGACTGGCAGGTTTAGAAGCTGTCATGTGTCATTCAATAAAACATCTGTTATGGGAGGTGCCCCATTGATAAACTCAATGACCTACTGGTCTTCACGTTCTCCAGGCTGCTATATAACCCTAAAACAGTGGCCCAACTGTACAAGAGACTTTAACTTGCTCTTATTGACAGTTTCAGAAAACAGTTACTTATTATTTCCACTGGTAACTAAGTCGTTTTTCTCACTGTACTACATTCTATTTCTTCCAATAAATCAATAACAACTCACCCCATGAATTTTGATCCCAATACTTTTGTACCTTTAGTTATATAAATGCATAACTTCAACATATATCGGGGTATTTTTGCACTGTGGCATTGCAACTTTAACTAAAGTAAAACATCTGAGTACTTCCTCCACCGCAAATTAGTCCTTATTTGTTACCAGAAGATTTTGTTTTGAGAAGCCGAGCCAGGCCAGCTCACTCTGTAGAAGTTTGAGTGAACTTTTGAGACTCCTGCAGCAATGTCCTTGAAGGCTTTTGTGACTGTCCTGCTTCACGCTGCTTTATGAGAGAGTACATGCTGTTGTCTTTATGTGGCCCTCCACAACTTTTAACACCACTTTTTGTTGTGATTTTTCCAACTAAGCCTTTGAAAGTTGGAGCCAGCCTTGACAGTAATCCTGGAAAGTGAAAGTACATTGCGGGCACAGACATCAGTGAAAAGTGCAGGGAGGTGGGGTAGGGTAGGATCTGTCTTGTTGTGTCTTTACCGGCTGCTGCCAGCTGTGATGAACTGCTGGTTGGTTAATCTCAAAATAAATAATGGCATGGATTTTGCATGAAACAAAACTTCGTTTGTTTAGATCTAAGTGCAGACTAATGGAATTTGGTTAATCAAGAACAGAACAGGAAAACAGTAAACACAAACAGAAGAATTAAAATACTTTCCATTCATTTCCATGTCTTCTCTATTCTTGTAATGTGTATTTTATATTCTGGTTCTTGTAAATGTAACACGTTTGTTGTTTTTGCCTTTGATTTCCCTTTGGGCATCCATCCATCCATCCATCTATCCATCCATCTATCCATCCATGTCATCCCAGTAGACAACATGAAGAATTTTTGACCCCTCAAAAACTGATAAAAGTCCTGCGACACCAAGACTTTGTGGAACACCGTAGAAAAAGTAATGCCAAGCTTTGGTATCACAATTGGAGATTTCTATAAGAATTGCATTTTTCTGTGATTGTTTGGCACTTCTCTTCAGGAAATTGCTCCGAAACCGCCTTATTGTCAAAATACACAGGAAAGCCACAATCATCCTCTGAATACCCCCAGTCTCTAGTTTCTGATTCTATAAAGTCATGAGGCTGTGATTATCCCAGAGGTCACAATAGGTCAATTTATACAGTCAGGTCAAGTTAAAAAAAACAAACAGAATGGTCTCACGACAATGAAATGGCTACTACGGGGCCTAAAATCACCACACATGAATACAATACAATTTGACACTGAATTCACAAGAGTCTCAGCTTTCCAGTCACACCCAATCGATGCAATTCTTAAACTGTCTGGGGACCCCAGTATGCAGAAATATACAAACACGTACACAATCCTCATAATAAAGGTGCACAAAGCTATAAAGATAACTTTGTAGTGCTGTTTACCTCCTTACTGACAGGCTAGCATGAAATGAGCCCCAGTCAGCCTCATGTTGCAGCAGGATAATGCATGGCTCCATGTTGTAAGGATCACAATTCCTGTGACCTGAAAACATTCCAGTTTTCTATACAAAAGGAGGACACTAGTGAGCAAAGCAGTCCTGAGCGGACAATTGTGACATCTGACACTAAAGGGTAGCATGTTTGTTTTTGTTAAATGCATGTTCTTTCACAGAGGAAAGAGAAGTTAAAGTAGCTCAAGAAGATAGTACTAGACAGGCGGGGAACTAAAAGACCGTGTACGGAAGAACATAAATGAAAAACACCTGTTATTCCAGGTTTGAAACAAGGCTGCAACAGAAGAACAAAGTGTGTGTGATGAGTGTAAACTGAAAACTACTACACCCTGCCATCTGAAAAGATCATTTTTTCCCCTTCTTCCCGCTCTCAAATTTACTGCTTCGATGACAATATGCTCACTGTTTAATAGGCGCTGGAGAAACATCTGGATCTGACAGACACACAGCCAGTCATAAACGGCTGAGGACGATCTGACTTAGCTCCATTAGCCTTTTGAGTGGCCAGGATGAATTCTGTGAGATCATTATCTTCACAATTTATTTCTATTTATTCGAATAGAAGATGGATTTTTCTTCACAGTCAGACTTTTCAAAAGCCAAGGCTCGTTTACTAGATTTTCCCCTTAAGTAGAGGCATTGTAGCGGTCACTTGATATACACAAATTATAAACAATGGGAAACTATTGTGTGAATAAAAAGCTTGGGGAAACCCAAGCTAGACAAATAAATGGCTACATTAGACGGGATACAATATTTATATGGTACAATCCCTGCTGCTGTGATGTCTGTATTATTTACACTGTGCAGTGATATGCCAATAAGTTCACAGTGAAATGACTTGGCTTAATCAAATAACTATCAGGGGAGTAAATCCATCATGTTCAAAATTATTTAATAAGTGACTCATATTCTCAATCATTAAAACAAAACATTGGGCTGATATCTTTAACTTGAAGAGCAGCAGGGAAAGAAGCTCAGAACAATATTATGTAATGCTGGGTCACAAAATTGAATTATCAAGTGAAGATAACAAGAAATGGATCCATAATATATCACAACTAACTGACTTAACCTTGAGGCCAGACCTGAAAAACAAAAATCAAAACAAGGCAGTGAAGCATTACAGGCCACTGCTGTGTTTATCTGGACTCCACGGCACCAAAAGAAATATAATGTGACAAATTAATAAAAGGGATGGAAACTGAACACACCTGTTAAAATAGCTCCACCTCCCCCCTGACAGTAAATATGGCTTTGCCTCAAATATCCCATGCTTAATTCCTGTGTAAGAGAGAACAAACACTGGCATTTGCACTTTGAAGTGTTTATTTTTGTAGCCTTGGGATACAAAAAGGCTGCGACTGTAGGGCTGCCTGGCTAAAGAGGCACAGACTTACACGAGTGAGATGGATTTGGACTGACTATGAGAAAGCAGCAGAGGATCAAGGAGCAGGAGTCACCCTGCCATAAGTAGGAAAGAAAGCTCTCTTTGAGGAAAAGTTGACAGCTTATATACTGACATCAAAGTTGGAGGTCTCTTGCTTGTACTGGGTTTCCTTGTGTCACTCTATTACACTGCAACAAGCCAGTTTTTCATGAACAGATCACTAATAGAGTTATTATTTCTTTGATGATAGAAAAGCAGAGCTCTGGCTACGGATTGTCTGTTTTTTAACAGCTATATAACCACAGTAAAAAGAACATTAGCCCTTACATTATAGTTATCTAATGACAGTGTTGATGAACAGAGAGGCATTAAGTCAGTTGAATGCACTTTTCAAAACACAGGTGGTATGATAACAGTTCATAGCTTCCTCTAATATTGACCCTATTTTTGTGTGAATAGATGGAAGTCGACCACGAAGATGTTGTTTAGTATTCCATGTAGAGTTATTGGTGCAATCCCTTTTTTTTATTAATGATTTTTCTTATTCATAACTACTATCAGAATTACTCTTTAGTCACTTAATGACATGGCTCTCAGGGTGATCAGTCCATGAATGGCAATCCCTTGACTTTTCATCTAGCGCCACCAGCAGGTAAAAGCTTTCCCTTGTCCAGGGAAATATCTTTGCATCTTTACTGGATGGATTGGTGCACAAATTTGTATAGACATTAATGTCTCTGTGCGGCGTGTCCTAATCACTTGGTAATGTTAGGGATTTGTAAATGCAGAGGATATAAAGAATTTTATTTTTAACTTTAAATTAAATTTTAGTCACAGCAAGTCACTTATCCTACCAACTTCTGTATGGATGTCCTCCTTTGCTACCCTCTATATCATTTCCCACCTTATTTTCTTCCTTCCTCTATCCACCTCCCTCTAATCCTTTATTCTCCCTCCTGCAATCATTCCAGATGTTGACTGGTGTCATAGGTGCTTCATAAATCCCTTTATGCTCCTGTCAGACATCACTCCATCTTCCTTTCTACCATCTCCTCTAGCCACCCCTCCACCCTTTCAGTAATCAAACCTCACTTAAACTGTCCTGTATCTTTATATCAGGTCTTGCTGAGGCGGCGTGTTTTCTTTGGGAAATGACTCATAAATTAGGGGGAGCTCCCAGGCTGGCTGTGAAAGAGCCAGACAGGCATACACAAGGGTCCCTGATTAGTGTGGCTGGGAGAAAGGCCAGACAGGCCAAGGCTGCAGGACCCATTTAGGACCATCACTGACTTGAAAGAGGAAAGGAAAACATATTGATCACATTGCACTGACTGGGTCATTCCTAATAGCTGGAGAACAGGGATGTCTAAGCTTCTACTGGGAGGGATCTGGAAGCATCTAACTTTTGGACAGTAAAATAACCAGCTCAATTTATAAACAAAATGTTAGATAACTATTTCACAGCACTTTATAAAGCTAGAGGAAAATGTTTCAAGAAGTGCTGAAACGTTTTACACATTAAATGATAAAATGGAAGAATAAGTGGCAATGAAAAAGTTAGGTGCTACACTTTTGGCTGGGTGGAGATGCAGTGTGAATACAAAGTGCTCTAAACAGCGACAACAGGAAAATATATCTGCATGCAAATTCCCCTTACTGAGATATTATTGTCATAAGCTTCTTTGTAAGCATGGTGTGGCTTTAATAGACAGGAAAGGAAGAAAGGAAGGTTTTCCTGCCTACACAAGTAAGAGCCACTCCACCCTTAACTTTAGTTATATCTCCCCTTAGATACACTGACAATGACGATCGTTGAAATACAGCCAAACTCCTTTTAATCGTCAAACACAGGAAAACATGCCTATTGGGAAGAATCTGTGTCCACGAGATGAATGCCAGAAACCCTTTATATGAACGTTGTAAAAACAAAGCCTGCTGATGAGTTACACTAGCACTCAGGTTCTGGACTTATTTCAATGTTAAAAAAGGCCGTCCATTGAGGAAAACCAGGATGATATGTTGCATGGTGCTTATCTAAGTGTTCACCTTTAACATAGTTTATTGAGTGATGGAAGCATTAATTCTGAGGAGCAGACATTTTGCATCAAAGACTGGCCATATTTCAAGGAATTTTCTGTTTACAGATTCTATAAACATAAAAAAAAAAGGAAGGCTGCAATAATTTGTTTAAACCTGTGCTGTCCCTAAAATTGTATCATAAATCAATTCATATGCATGTGCACAGAGATAACTCCTTCAGACTTGCTATACTTTGAGCGCAATGCCAAAACTTTCAGCGATTCCGGCCAGGGATCTTCATTAGAGGCATCCACATGTTGTACATATAACCTCATTTTCAGATGTTAGAAGATAAAACGGACAGAAATCTGTGTCAAAACATAACTGAGGCGCTAAACACATCACTGGCCAAACTTTGACTCAAGGGCTAAATAAAAAATAATGGGTACAACTAATTAAAAACAACTTTAAAAACACAGATGTGAAACAGTGCGTGCCAGTTCTCATTTGGATGCCACTCGCCTCCAGTCATATTTTAACCCTAATTCACACTGATAATATCCTGCGCGTTGTCATTTAACACTCATTTATGTGATTTAAAACAGAATATCCATACAAAGCAAAGATATTATCTTCTATATAGACACATGAGAAGCCATTGTTCGGTTTCTGGCAGTTAATTGCTCGAGCAGCGTACCTGTCTCAACGGCACAACTTCAGACAGACTTAGAAATAGAGACTAGGTGGAAGCAGTGGACGTCTAGGCTGAGAACTAACGGGCTAATAAAGGTTATTCAATTGCGTCTTTAAGCAGAGACGCGTAAAAGAGGAAATGACAGCCTGCAAAGAGAGACTCCAATAACTCCAGACATCTCCTGATCTTATCAGCAGGTCTCGGCCAGTCAACCTAGCCTAGTTATCTTCAGTCACACAGCAAAGGGACGTTAACACTCACGTTCACTTACACCTGGATGTTTGCTCTTCCTCTTTTAAAAATGTTTACGGCTTGCATGTTTTGAGGATTTTACAAATGATGCCAGTTCACTCATTTGGTACATTATGGCACATTGCCATATAGTCTACAGCACAAACAGTAGCTCTATGAACTCGGTGGGTTATTAAAGAACACTGGGGTATTTTCCAGTCACGCAAACAGCACTTAACAGCTTAGACTAATTAAAAAGTTTCATGGGGTTAAAGACATACCAAGTGCATTGGGGTCTGTACCTGTGAATGGACAAACATGACAAAGAAAGAACCTTTACAAGGATCTCAAACCAATCACGAATATGGACAATTTCAATCTCGCCATGTGCAGACAGTCTCGGTAAGTTATGATGTACAAAGACTCAACACCTAACAAAAATAACCCTTGAATGTTCAATGAATGTCCAATAATTTTCCCTTCACTCCAAGAGACAAGGAGATTTCAGTTGTGAGAGGAATTTGCGTTTATGGGCTCTCCCTAAGGATCTATAGGGGCATAACAGTTTATTTTAGCACATTCTCTTGGGAGTAACTTCTAACCTACTGCTCAGACAGACATAAATCCAATTTGAGTACATACTGAATCAACAAAAAACAAACAACACATTTAGCACAAGCTACATAGGTGCCACACATCAGTGGGTCAATCAGCCCCACAGGATGCCATCCATCTTTATGCCCAAACGTTACAGAGAATAAAAGCACACTCACTTCAACATTCCTGGCTGTTCAACAAGGTATTCAAAACTTCAAGTCAAGCGTGTTTCTCACATTATTAAAAGTCTTTTTCCCCCCCAAGAATGCCCTTTAGCTCAGACAGCAATAAAGAAAGATGCAGAAAAGTCTGACCCTTAAAACACAGAGCTATATTCAGTCTAACTCAAATGAATATTTCAGAATGGCCAGGTGACGTCTAGCTTTTTGGACAAACTCCCTCAAAGCAGACAACAGCAGAAGCTCTGTTGGTGCTGCTGCTGGGTATATGAGTCTGAATGGCCCTGTGCCTCATTCCCAACAGGACAGAACACGGGGCAAGAGAACAGAAAAGCCCTGAGGAGTGTCCTGTGATGACTATTTTCTCACACAGTCGGTGAGCTGCAGAGCAGCTGTCCCTCAACTACCTCAACTGTCCCAGCCGGGTCTGGCCTGCCCTCCGCAGCCAAATACAAAACCCTGAGACAACTGACTGGCAAATTAGCATTTTACAGTCTTGGGTTGTAAGGAAGGTACAAGAGAGAACAAGGTAGGAGGTGGAGAAGAGGGCGGGCGAGAGGAAGTGAAGGCTTTGACTCGAGAAACAGCAATGACAGTAATTGTCATTCATACTGTTGTAAAAGCGTAGCTGAGTTTAATGAATGTAAATGGATACTAAAGGAGTCATTCATAAAGGAAACTGTTGCTGATCATCAAGGGTCAGGTAGATGTTATTATAGTTGAGGAAACTGAAAGAAAAACATAAAGTTGCCTAAAAACTACAGCTGAAGCCGATTACTGTTACCAAGACATTATGCCAAGCTGGAGCCCGCATCTGCTGAGTGAGGTCACCAGTATTAAAAGACACACTTCAACAAAAGTGACGAGTCCATCAATAGAAACTGAAAGAAAACTCCCTGATAAGAAAGTGGTAAACAATATATTCAGCAAAGTAATGGATAAAAGATCTCAGGGACCAGAAAGTTAAAAAGGGACAAGAGGTCCAAACCATGTGACAGTAACAGTAGGGTACTTGTGTTGAAATGTACTGAAATATCTTGAGAGCTGTGAGAAAGAAAACAGAGTTGAGCTGAGGAGGAAAGCTTGTTCATGTCAGGATTCCCCTGAAATATCCAACAGATATGAGTACAGCATGCTGATATACAGAACATGTTGCAAGGCAACAAATATGACACCCTGTACACTGCCAGATGTACTTTTCTATCATAACTGAGGAAAAGAGACACAGCTATAAAAACTTGAGGAGGTGGATTAAGAAAGGAAGGTAGAGTTTCCCAACAGTTTTGGAAGATTTATTCTACTTAAAAACAACAGCAGTAAAACTGAAATACTCTTCATAGGAGCCTTGGTGTTACACTGGACAATACTTTTTGGTTCTCCAGCCACATAAACAATATTTCCTGGATTCCTTTTTCCATCTGCGAAACATCTCCAGACTACGCCCTGCCCTAAAACAACACTCCATGGAAGTTTTAGTCAAAGCCTTGGTCACATCACGTTGACTTCTGCAATGCAATCCTGGCTGTCATCCCCAACAAACTTATTCACCAACCTCAACTCATCATCTGTGGCACGTACATGAACACGTCATATGAATGGCTCCTTGAATCACCACAGCTCAATTTAGAAAATTGTACTATTAGCAGAGCACTTCATAACCTATCCCCTGCTTATCTCAGAGACTTCCTTTAGAGTTATACTCCCTCTCACTCCCTACCGTCTTCATCAGCAGGTCTACTGGCACCACCAGCCATCAACCTCAGGCCAATGGGTGCCAATGGCTCCCTTCCCCTTCACAGCTGTATACTGGACTCCATTACACATTTTAAAACTGCTCTTAAAACCCATATTTTTAAGTTAAGTTTTCTTTATTAGCTATTATCTTAAAGTATAAGATCAATATTTTTTAACAATATTATTGCTGCCTTGTGGATTATTGCATGTCTTATTTATTGATTGAAATGATTTATTACTTTGTTGGTTGTATGTTTTTGATGGTCTTGATGAAAGTACGATGTAAGCTGACCTTGAATGCCATGAAAGGTGCCACTAAATAAATGAAATAGGACTGAGTGCGCTGTGAATAACTGAGGAAAACATCAGGATTCATTAAGAATTGATTATTTAATTCAAATACTTTTAAACAATATATTTAGTCTATTTAGCATAGTTAAGACATGTAACCTGATTCTGCTTCACTGCTTCAGTACAAGACTTGTGTTGAAGGTGTGGGGCCTTACACAACAAATTAATTTCCTTTGTTTATGAGCAGGATGGAAAACAAAAACAATCGCTGGAGATGACTCTCAGACAGGAAATAAGAGAAATATCATCACCCAAGTGTTAAGCCATCAGTGTCAGATGTCACCATTTAACATTGAAATGTTAAATGGTTTTACAGGGGCATTGTCACCCTGATAAAACCAAATCAGTCTTTGTATTATCTACCTCTTTAAGAATGAACAGTAGATCATAGCTAAACTCTACAAACAGATGATTAACCATAAAAGATGGAGAAATAAGAAATATTCTTCGGTGCTGTTAATCCTGATTTTTTATTTTATCTGAATTATCTTCAAAACCACACGGCATCCACATGTGAATATTAGATTTTAGATCCATTAAATTACCCTTATGATCATGAAATGATAGACAAGAGATGAGACGGAAGCAGCTGACATTTATAATTGTGCGACAGACTTTATAGAGGAAAAATGCCAACAATGTGCTAGAGGTGTCTCAATCAGCTACAGTAGGTTTATCTTAACAGAAAAAATTGCCATTATTACGATTGAAACAGTGAAGCTAAAAAAAGAAAAGAGTGATTCAGCGCACAGCTTTGTCAACACCAGCGAGAAAATGTTTCTTCAGGTGTTTCAAACATGTCATTTAATGAGAAAAGTGTGTCTGCCATCCTGTGGTAATAAAACCAGAAATATATTACATTCAAAATATTATGATAGGTTACTATTGGCAAAAAAAACAAAACATGAAGTTCATTTGAAGGCTTGTTCACAGTAAACAGAAAATGGTTGTTACAGTAGTAGCAACTTAAAAGTTCCCGTTCAAGCTGAACGCCAGCTGAATGGCAGCCGTCTTCCAGCTGACTTCCAGCCGGTTCCCTGCAAAGTCCCGGGAAAGGAGAGACCCCCCTCCTTCTCCCGGGCGTGTCTATTTTTTACTGTAACTCCACCCATTCGTGTAATTACAGGGTATGACCAGGAGATGGCGCTTCTCTCACAGAACTTTTTTACAGTTGTTCTACCTGGAGATGACGTAGCTTACACACCTCGTTAGCATTCTCGTTGCTCAACCTTTTGTTTGCGCTTACAGTAATGGGCTTTTTGGTCTCTCAGTGTCACAGATCACAGAGCGGAAAATGCAGCTGGTTTGACTACTGCATACTGTACAGTAGCCGTATAATTTGAGCGTGTACATGAATTGAAATTAAATTTAAGGTGTTTATATCTAACATGTCAGCATTCACCAAATCAACAACATCTAGGCTGTTCTGTCTTTACTAGCGGTGGGCCGTTATCGGCGTTAACGTGCTGCGTTAACGTGAGACTCTTATCGGGCGATAAAAAAATATCACCATTAATCTATTTGCAAAGCTGTTCCAGCCTCTCAGGTCGCTTTTTTACTTTTTTTTACTTTTTTCTCTTTTGTTCGTTTTTGTTTTCTTCACTGTAACTCCGTGGAGTCCTGATCTCTATAGCAGTTTAGAGAGTTTTGTGCTTTTGTCATGTTTTTCTCGTGGTTTTTCTTGGTGATGTTTTTTAAATGCCGCTTCCACCTGGACAGCTGCCTTTGTTTACTCAGAGAAACAGCTGATCCCGCTAATGCCGGCCGGCATTGGCGCAATCAGCTGTTTGATTGGCGCGACTAATCTATGGCCACCACTAGTCTTTGCATAATTACAGGAGCGTCTCTTCTCTTGTGTTCGCGCCTCTCTCTCGTTTATCTGCATGTAAACAACAAACTAACCCTTAAAAAAGTTACAAAAAACGGTTCGGACGTCTCAGGGCTGCCAGGCCTGTGTGTCAGACCTGCAGATACAAGCGATGGTTTATTTTTAATTAACAGTTTATTTGGAGGGGAGGGCTCGTTGTTGTTGTGCGACATAGAGCTGCAGAGACGAGCGTTTTGGAAGCCCTTTGTTATGCAGGTATTTACTGTAGTGCACGCTTTAGGCCAGGTAAACCATACAAACCTCATTAGCATCTCATTGTTTGCACTTGATGGGCTTTTTGGTCTCCCAGTGTCACAGATCACAGAGCGAAGAATGCAGCTGGTTTGAGTACTGCATACTATACAGCAGCCTTGTGATTTGAGTGTGTTCATGAACATGAATGACTCCTTTTCATTTTCGTCCATTCCATAGGCTAAATGGCGTAAATGGAAAGAATATTGTAGTGACCCGGAACAATGAAACTACGAAGCAACTGGTTTTGCTGGACTTTATTCCTAATCTGGATCACAGGCTCCTGTGGCCGTAGCCAACGGCAAAAAAACAATAAAACCAGGCAAGCACAGCAGCATATAACATTAACACATTAGCTACTTCGTGCCCCTCATCGCCATGGCAACTGCCATGACTGACAGGCTTCACAGCCTCTAACAACGCCACCCCCCCAGGCGTCACCCCATACACTGCAGCCTAACTTACTGAACACAACTCAACAGCCACAGTGTATACACAGCCCGTTACAATATGTATGAAATAAGTGAAGTATGTTTGGTCTTAATAAAGTTTGCAGTATATATGTTATGTTTTTATTCTACATGGACACCACTGTTTATTTTCCACTATGCCTCCCTCCATTATAATAATACACGGCACAGCTTTTTAAAGTCCAGAGAGAAGTCTGTTGCAAAAGTCCACGGTGACTCTCCTTTGCCAAAACGTCTGTATGTCCTCGACGAGCTCCTGTTTTGTGCCTGGCTTAGCCTCCTTGCGAATAAAGTCTTTCATGGAATGCCTAAATATATGTTTGATGGTTTCGTAAGCTTATACTGCAAACTTTATTAAAACCAAAAATACTTGACTTATTTCATACTTGATTCACCCGTAATTCTTTCGATTTGCGCTTTACGCCATTTAGCCTATGGTCACTGTTTAAATCAACAACATCTAGGCTATGTTACGGACGTTACGAGCGGAGTTTTCTTTAATAACGCGTTTATGTTGGCATGTTCTTGTTGCTGCCTCACTGTTATCTTATCACAACTTTTTTTTTTTTCCATCAACTGATCCGCTGATCAGCTGATCAGCTCACCCCGGCGTATCTGTTCAGATGTGTCTTTAGACAGTCGACGGTGAGAGCGGAACATCACTGCTCCTCCCCGTGGACAAATGAGGCATTGCAGCTGGTTTTCACACAGACTGCTTAGGGGCGTTTCCAGTCGGGGCCTCACTGACTACGTCATCGCGGGGGATTACATTTCGGTCACGCACCAGCCAAGGACCTTGACAGGACCTGTGACGGAACAGCCACGGTCCCGTCACGGTTCCGTCACGGAAACACGGGAACTTTTAAGTTGCTACATCTGTATAAGATATTTTATCAATGCACATATTGTACTTTTTACAGAACTTATCAAATGTCATAAAAAAGGTACAATATATCTACTGAGACCAAAACCAACAAAGACAGCAGTTAAACTGGGACCTGACTTGCTTTTCCATAGCTGCCACCTGTGCATACAGCTTAAAAATTTTGTACTCAATAGCACACGGACAGAGCAAACCCTCAGCCGATCTGAGGAGGTGGTGTTTGTATAAATCGAGGAGGACAAGTCCCTGTTGATCCCACCACACCCACTGGTTTCCTCTCTAAAAGGGCCTGGAAGGTAAATAACAGCAGGACAGAGATCATTCTGACTGCAGCGCTCCTTGACCACAAAAGCAAACACACACACATCAACCCCGCAAGTTGTACGGCCTGTACCCGCTCTCTCTCCCATCCTCTGACATTCTCATCACCCTCCCCCGCACAATCTGACTTCCTCCATTTCACAAGCCTTGTAAACAAACACACCAAACGCTAACATTGCATAACCCAATCAGCGACCCTAGCCAAATGCCGCCTCTACACGCACACACACACACACACACACTTGTCACACTTCTTCACAATGAGGGGGGGAAATATGTAAGCAATCCCCCCCGAGCTCTGATTCAAGCATCCGCAAATTTGCTTATCATTCAATATGTCTGTCACTGAAATTCGCCCCCCGCCCCTCACTTCTCGCCCACATTCCCTTCTCCTCCTTCACTTTCTTGGCCAACAGGTCCTTCCATCTGTTAGCCAGCTGGTAGAAGAGGAGGACTGGTGTGGAGGGGGTGCCTGGAGTAGGAATGGAGGGAGAGAGGGGGGCCTGCTCCACCCGGTGGTTTGCTACCCTCAACAGTCTAACTTTCTCCCACTGACTGTAATGACTCTTGTGGGTCTCATTAGGGCCTGACCCAGTGGTGGGTTCACCTCCCTGCATGATGTCACATCCAGGCCACAGATATCCCAGTGTTGGATTCAGAGCGCTGTAGCAAATCACTGACATAACATCGATCCGTATTGCAATATTACTTTTGTGTTGCCAGACGAAAATGACCAACTACTGTATGTTAATAGATTAAGTTCACTTTGTCCTTTTTTACTGCAGGAATCATTAGGAAAACATATAGATTTGGGGTAAAATCGAACTCACTGGCAGCAAGCTGTCCAAAAACAAAGAGAGAGTGCACAGAGCTTTGTTAATGATCCTGTGACTTGAAATACAAGCATCAGATCTGATTAGGCTCTTCTCCGCTGCCAAAGTAAGCAGCAGTGTCCAGCTGAATGGACGCCATTCAGAAAAACGTGTGTCAAAATGTGTCACTCGTCAGTCTTTTCTTCCTCCTCCTCCTCTTCACTCACTCTCCATCTCTGCCCCTACCTCTCGTCTGACAGACAGGTTCAGAGCAGGTCTGGGGTCGGCGACATGTAACCTGACCCTTCCCAGCGCTCGCTCGCTCGCTCTAATGATCTTGGCGTCACTCCCATTCCCAGTGTTGGTTTAACCTGATGTTAATGGGCCCATTCTGCACTTCTGAAACAAAGTTCTGTTCCACTGGGTCCGGCGTACATCGAGGCTCTGTCACCTCTGCTGTCGACTGTGGTTTTTAAGTAGCACCATCTTAAATGAGAAAGAATGCATTTGTACAAATGTAATCATGTATGTTTTTGCACACTGGTTAAAACATATGTAGGCAACATTTCTAATACCCTGGCGAACTAAGAGTGTTTGCATAATGGAACCTTCAGTTTCTCTGAAGAATGATGAATGCTCATTTTTCTATAACACCATCTCTTCTTGCTCAAAGGCAAGGTCTACTTCAGGGCTTCACATCCCAAGTAAACTGAAAGCAGATGCTTAACAATAACTGTTTTCAATACTTGATATTTGATATTCACTGGAACTATTTGATCATCATCTTGTGGTGGCATTTATAAACAGGAACTTTATTTACTTTGCAACAGCGAACACAATACACAATACCACTTCACTCTTTATTAGGCTCAAACCTGCACATCTAGGGCACTTGTAGCAGCAAATGCTAAACTGCATTTTTTGAAAAATAATGATGCATCCTTATTAATATCCTTCATTGCATTTCATTCAATGTCAATGTTGTTCTCTGATGGTTATGATAAGTCACTTGTTCTCCAGCTATGGTACACGTACCACTGGTTGTACCTAAACTACTTGCGGAACATGGAGCAATCTCTAAAAATATATATTTTTAAATGAGTTTCATTTGCAACACACTGTACCGTCAAAATACTACCAAATTAAACTGAATATGACATCGATGGAATGTAATTTAAAATAGGTTTTGCATTTCCTGTAATATTTTGTTTTAGTACCAGCCTGCTATGTAGTTATGTTTCTGTACCCTGGTATACATCTACGTTTAGTTACATGCTAAAATGTGATGGCAAGGTAAGTTAAATGAATACCTCAAAATAATTATATAATATACTGTAGGAGTGATAACAGGAGCTCTTTTGATTGGTTGTTCTGTCCAACTACCAGAAGCAGTTCCAGACCTGTATCGCCATGGAAACCTTCTTGACCTTACACCCCTAGTCTTGCTACACCTGTCAGCAAGTCACAACTGCACCGTCGGATCACCTCCACCCCCATTTTACCTTGACTCTTAAACACAGCCCTGAGATACAAACTCTCACCTGGTGCACAACAACTCACCCCCAATAAGGAACAGCAATTATTAAAGACACTGGTGCAATCTTTGTCAACACAAAAAGAGTTGGATTCTTTTAACTGCCTTTCATATGCTGTGAAAAAATTTGCTTTTGCAGTGGAAGAAGTATATTCAGTACCCAACACTGTATCAATTGGCTTGGTGTAACCTGCGTGAGAACATCATCTCTGTGCCTCCTGTGCGTATGGGCCTCCTTTGAAAGCTAATCTTTAAATGCTACAGTAACCACGCTTCCAACAAAATCCACATTTTCTCTCCTGGACTAGCCATCTTATCATGGAAAAGAACTTCGTGCTCCTGTGACCCTGGGAGCAATGCTGTCTGGATAATTTAGCTTCTGGCAGGGTCTCTAATAACAAATTAGTCCCAGGCATAAGGCCTGACAACAAGCGAATGACTAACACCTACTGCATGATAAAGGGAATCATAGAGCAACTTACTTTGGTGGATTAGGAAACTTCCTTTTTGGAAACTCTGTTTTGATGTTAACAATTTGTAACTGGAATTCCCTGTTGAAACTACAAAAAAAAAACTGAAAAAATAAAAAAGGTAGAGGATGTGTTGATGACATTTCTAATAGAATCTGTTTTAAATGTTTTAACAGAGTTGCTACAAAAACACACTGTTCTCTAAAGAGGAATCCCAACAACACCTTTATTTCCCTATACCGTTTTCTTTTAAAAGCAATGTGGTGTAAAAAGGTAATGCCGATACATCGTCATGTGGTTGGATAGACCAGCAGACCAGTCATGGAAAATCTGTTTCAGCACCATCTCTCCTATTACAACATACTGGTATTAACTTCAGATACAGTATTGAGGTTGCCCTCTTGCAATAAGCCAAGAACGGTTTCTTGGATACAATTCTTGGAGATGCACTTCATTTTCTTTGAAAATGTGCTGCCGTTCTGTGAATCCCCCCATGGTTCTCTAGAGAAAACTAGAAGTACTTGGCATGGAGAGAAACAAACCCAGATGATTTCTTTAGTCCAGGCTTTGAAGTTTTATGGTAGTGCAGCTCTACGGAGCCTCAGAGGGCAAAGCCCGGACGCGGCTGAGTTGTATTAGACAACTATGGTAGAAACCACCATCTCATATCAATTTACCGCAGGCTCTGGACACACATGCGCATGGTCAGTAAGTTCATTAGTATCTAAAAACATGTTTTCATTCCAAAAGTGAAAAGGAGAGAGCAATTGGTGACAGCATGGGCCATTCACATTATATTGACCTCATCTTTACAAACCCCCTCCACCCCCCAATCTCCACACACAACTTTCACTGTCTGTCTCCCACATCCTATTCAAATCCTGTTGGGTGAAAGCCCTAAGTCTTCCTTCATTCAATAAGATGCCTGTCCATTCTAGCTGAGGTTTCCATGTCTCTCCAAACACAGAGAGGCTAGGTCAGAAGAAAAGTCCACCAGAGAGAAATCCCATCTGTGTCCTCATCCATTCTGCGGGTCTGGACATGAGCAAACAGCTTGCTTTCACCACCCTGGCAACCCTTTTCACTTCACACTGGCAAACCATTTGAGTCTACACACACACACAAACACACTGAATCAGAGTTCTTGACGGCAGACCCAACACTCATGAATTGAGAGAGATAAACGTTTTAGTAGTCGCACAGAAAACGATACTTCCTGGCTCTTTGTGACACTGGGTAGCAAAGCCGTCTGAGAAGCCTGAAGATACTGACGGGAGGAAACCCCGTTTTCTGAACGGCGGGGAGATCTATGGACCATGGTACTTTGAAAAACACTGTGTTTAAATGGCAAGCCTTCAACTATGGCACAATGAGGATATATTTGATGTTTGCATATGGTAATCATTGTCCAGACATAAAGACTTGGTTTATTTCAAAAAGTCTAAAAACTCTTTAATGTGGTGTATTAAAATAACATATTTAAGATCTTTAGATAAACATTAATGCAAGAAAGTATGGTCTAAATTCCTCCTGTAGCTTTAAATGTTTTGTTACAAAGCAAAAGGAGCTTTGAAAATGCTGCCAAGCTATTGTTTTGTCTACCTTCTACTTCCTTATCATAAAAGCTAAATATATTTTCGCCTGTCACCAGGTCAAAATTTTGTGAAACAGGTGCATAATTTGTCAGTGGTCATTGCACAACAATGTTTTTAAATGCAATGGCTGCCTCCCTCTCAGTTCAAAGCATCATTCCTCTTTCAATTACATGTCACACAGACACAGAGCAATGCGATGGGAAAGTTCAGTCCTCAATTGGGGAGTTTGCTTGGACAGATTGGACAAATATTTCTTTTGTGTGGTCGTCTCCTCGCCTCTGTTCAGCCCTGACAGCCACAGAAGAGGGAGTGAACAATCCAAACTGCACTACATTATGGCTTGGGTGGCTGTTCTATCCAAGACACATGGCTGTCTCACCAGCTGCCTATCTGTTTACACTTCACCGCTAGCCGTAGGTATCAATTAGGTTTATGAGGAAAAGGGGGCCAGAATTCAGATTCCTATACTACAGTTTTCATGTAAAGACGGGTTTTCACCACCCAAAAGAATAACATGTCTCGGTAAACTGCAGAAATTATAGGAAAGTGTGACACAAGTACAATAATCAATTTTAACATGCTCCAATCAAAAGAACTAATCACAAGAATATAGTTTAATGCTGTTTTTTACAACATAAATTCAAAGCACCAGTTCAGTTTGAGTAATTATTGTTTTTGATGTAGAACACACTCAGCTAGTCAGTTAAAAATTCCCATCCCTTGAACAAACCACTCCATCTTCTTTGCAATCCAAGCAAAACTCCAGACACAGTACGACAACTTCAGATGTCTTCTGCACCATATGGGGCCATCTACAGAGTTGAAGGCTCTGTAACAGCACACCAACTGCAAGGACAAACAGCAGCCCACACCACATGTTCCCGTAAATCAAACCCCGACTGCTTTTTCTGTGTCAGCGTCTGACATCCAGCACTAAAAGGGGCAGGTGATACCATTATGATCACTTCATAGTCCTGCTCGGAAAAGCAAAGACAGACAGAGGTGGTAAATCTGACCAGGAAGGGGAAATAAACAACATTATAGATGTTTAAACCTTAATTTATAAATGGAAAATAGGATCAAGTACAAGTGTTTTACCAGAAATGTCTTTAAAAAATTTACACCATGGAGTTGCTAAGTACATTTCCAGTGTTCTGTTGACTAACTGTGCAGCAGCTACAAGAACAATCATTGTAACTGAAGAGCAGCCGGCTGCTGGAACTTTAACCAAATCAACCATATTATGCAATTATTAGATCGTTTTTTTGCTTCATTACACAGTTAAAAGGCAGTAAGCCAAAAAAGTGCTGAAAGTAAATACTAAAAGTAATACCTCCCAGGTTTACTTTGTAATTTGTAGGACTGCAACTAATTTTTTTTTCATTACTGATTAATCTATAAATCCCCAAAATATTCAGTTTACAATCAAAAAAGAAACAGAAAATAAACATCATGAATTAAAGACTGCCTCTTGGGCTTCACATCTGCCTGTTATATTTTGTAGCATCACTCTGTAGCCTTCAAAACAGACACTAAAAAGATATCCTGTATCTGTATTCAAGTCAACTGCCCAGGTTGGTGTTTAGATGGACATTGAGCTATCACATAACATTCTGCAACCAGGGACTTTTCAGTCTTTCAGCAGAAACTAGACATATGATGCATAACAATAAGGGACTAATGACCGGAGCCGGCCTAGGGCTCAAAATGAAGGGTCCTACCAACCAGGCATGTCATCAAAAACACTCCAGGAGGAGACTTAGTTGGCTTCCTCCAGCAACATCATCTGTGCCCTCTTGTGGAGGGCTGGCACAGTTCAACCTCCTCCCACTATCACTCCCTGTATCTCCCTGCTCTGATCTAAGACAAAAAAAAACCCCCACAGCTGTTGGCAAAGAGACATTTTTTCATCATTCTAACCTTCTTGTCTTTTTTTTTTTCTAGTTGCTCTTCTTTATTTTCCTCCTCAAAACTGTTGGCAAGTCCCAAACACCTCTCAGCTTGATGGAAATGTATCAGAGAAACTAGTATCAGCCCCAAACCCCTCAATGTTTGGCCTAGACTTGAAAGACTCCTCAGCGTGCTAAGTCCAACCATGAGCTAAACTCACTGACATCATGGAGGAACACTAAAATTGCCTGGTTATCAATGATTTTTCTTCATTCATTCACTGGCCCCTTTTTGAGATGAGCCAATGCGTGACATAAATATCAAAAGAATTTTAAAGAGAGGATTTTGTAGGCAGATGCTACCCCAATGGGATGATGCAAGAGGCAGGGGATGATTCAGTGTGCTGATCTTGTAATGGGAACCATCATAAAGAAGACAGAGAACAGAACAGTCAGTAGACAGAAGTAATGGGCTGTACTTTTTTTCCTGCAATAAAGACAGTTTATGATTCACATTGAGTACCAGGGACTGAATAATTTGATAACTGCCTCTTTTAGGTTGTTATTGTAAACTTAAAAAGGTCTCAACTGAATGTATCATCATCTAGCAATGGTTAAGAGAGAGGTTTTCAAAGGCTGGAAATGATAAAGCGAGCAGACCTCTCAATAATTCTTACATTATAGGACTTCCAAGTGAAGTCCAAAAGTCTAGTGGATCTACTCTCTCATAACTCGTGTCATATTCATTCTATATAGTAGTGATGACGTGTTGCTTAGTGTTTCTACCCATTCAGCACAAAGTTGTTTTGGATACCAAAAAGTAGTGTTTCCCTCTTATCCAATAAATCCATTTTATTTTCATGTTCACTCGTGCGCTGACACCAGTGAGATCATGTACTATTAAGTTTGCCTGTATGCCTACCCTACAGCACATACTGTATAAGCTCACACTTGTGGGTTGCAGAATTTTACAAGATTGTACCATTTCTTTACCCACTTCTAGAGATCTTTGTGGTCACTGCTTAGTAGCAGGCAAAACAGAGTGTGGCTGAAAAAATGCTCCATAGCCGGCAGTTGAGATAGCCTACCTGCTGTGTAACCTTCTAACACAACATTTTCTTTTAAGTCAACTCTATTCCCGTGGTTTAAACGAAAAACCGAGGTTCCAGAGGTACTCAATTTGGATAAACACCACATTTACAACATTTTGATTGAAATGGCCCTAAATAGTAAAAGAGGTTTAGGCTGTCCTTAGGGGAGATATAGTGAGAAAAAAAACAATCTAGGACAGCTGGTTTAGGCATCCAATCATTCTTTGTTCAAAATCATAAAACTGAAACCCAGAAAAAGGAAAGCATTTTGTACAGCCAGAGCAAAAACACTTATGACTCAGAAAGGATTTTTATCCTAGCTCTGCCCCAAAAAGTGCAGGAAATTCTTCTTCTTTCTATGTTGATACTCTCGACATCTTAAGCAAATCATGACAAACTCCGTCACAACAACAAATAAGACTTGTTAATGTTCCGGTCTGTCCACCATGCTTCGGTTCAACCGAGATGAAGCCAATGTATCATGACCCCTGAATAATTCCATCTCACGTTGCATTGCTGGGAAATTGAGATCAGACTTTTGGCAGCATTGGTCTTTGATGAGGGGAAACCGCGTCATCTTGGTGATTGCGAAGGAAGAGAACCAAACACTTCCAATGTTACTCACACTACGACAATTAATCTGTCCTTTGCCATTTCCCTTGCTGTGACCGACAAGCCAATGGCCCTTAAACGTCATCAACCGACTGAAGCTAATGCTGGTGACAAGTATGTGCAAAAAGAAAGGCAACAAAGGGCCACTCATGGACTACTTGCCAAAAAAAGGGACATGATACTCTGAAGGAGAGAGCAGAGGGAAAGAGAGAAAAGAGAAGAGCAGCAGGTGTGAAGCAGCTTAAAGCCGTCAAACTTCTTCTGGCATTAGTACAGACAGTCTCTGGTCTCCCGTGGTCAGAGATCCATTTAAGGGTTATTGAACAGAGCCGATCACACAGCTCACCTCCCCCTCCAGACTGGCCAGTAATAGCATCATCATTCAATCGTACTCCACCCTTTTTCTGCATTGTGTCCCTTGGAGACCTGATGAAGAAACACGGACACTACAAAAGAGCCTTTATTTCCAAATCAAATTGTTCAATATTATGTCTACCGCTTATTGAGTTTCTGTATCCAGAGGTTAAGAGCAATGGGTTATCTGGAACCTGTAAGGCTGATTGCTCAAGTGCTTAAGAATTCATTACCGCGAGAGGGGAAGGGAGGGAGCAAAGGAAAACAGCATTTTGTGAGAATCACACTTGAATCAGTTCCAAAGATCACTTCAAAATTAATGTTTCTGCACAGTCAATGGGGCTGGGATTTTTTTTGCGGTGGTAGTAAGGTTTTGCTGAGGGCAGACATAATCAAGCCAAAAATGTATCCAAAGTGATTAGCAAATGTTTAAAGTGTAGCAAAGAGAATCAATCCTCATTATACGCAAGGCCACGGCATACAGCTACTTCACTTCATGTGATCTGGCGAGCTAGGCCGGACCATTTATTATCATCCCTAAAATCTCTAGTGCGAACATCCCACAAATATTTATCGCATCTCTTCAACAGAGGCAAACATGACAATGCTTTTACTGGAATATGAATCCACTTAGCATCTGGTGGGAGAACTGATGTTAATTTAGCTTCTCTGATCATGTTTGACTGGTCATGGTGAATCAGATGAGTAGCCATATGGACTATGTAAATAATTATCATAAAAGACAAAGAGGATTTCTACTGGACATTTGACATGGCTGAAGGAGTAAATGGAGAGTGAATACATAAAAGTGAGCTACAGAATTAAGATACACAGATACATCTAACCCACCACAGCCGACAGCCTCTGGCAGACGGCTTTGATAAATTGGTGAACGAATAAAAAAGTATGCCGGCAGCCAATTAGAATAAAGCTGCATGAGATTGTGTAATAAATCACAGCTTGAGTAAAAAGCCATGTGGAGACTCAATAAATTGACTGCAACTTTATATGTTAATGAAAACATAAAAGAGAAAAAAAACCCTATTTTGGACCACAGGATAGTGAAACCATCAGCTCTGATGGTGAAACAAAATCCAAGTATAAGTGCCGCAGTGGAGGTGTTCCACATTACCCTGAGGGAGCTTTGGTTGGATGTGGAGACAAAGCAGTTTGACAATAGGTATACATATGATTGGGTTAACAGCGCCTTTATGTCCCTGCCACAATATTTGGTTTCAGTCCACTCCAGACAGGAACAAAACATATTCGCACAAGCAACCATTTCCAAGACACGGTGCACCACGAGACCAAGATCAAATCCCTGTATTTGAAACAATAATAAGACTAATGTGAGCACTAAGATTCCCTGGACTCGGGAGACAAACTCTGAGTTTGGATGAGTCATCTGACCCAGGTCTAAGCCTCACCCACCACAAGGCCTGCCAATGTGTAACACACACAGAGCCCCAGCCTTTTGAAAGGATCCCCAAGCGTCTGGAACAGTGACCGCATCATGGTCAGGGGGAAGAACCATGAATTAGTGTGTGCTGAGACTGAGAAGGGAGATACAGACGAGACAGCTTAGACTACTGTTCTCGCACATCAAGGTCTCACAATTGAACCTTGAAGTGCAGGAGTGCTCTCGAGACTCCTGGGCCTTCGGTGATTTTTACAGGGAGTCGACAGAAAAGCTTCACAATCAGCCAGAGGTCACAACAGGATTTCTGTTTATCCATCCACTATGAAATCCTTCTGGATTTGCTGAACTCCTCTTTGGAACAACATTAAACACATGATGTTCCGAAAGGATCATACAAGCATTCGCTAATCCCAGTAGTGATATTTTTCTTTCAAAACGCAACACACCAAAAGGGGATGAGCAATTTCCTTGTCATTTATCATAAAATTTGTGATCTTTATGGAAAAAATATTAAATAAACTAATGTCTGTTCTACTATATCATGTCTAGTTGTAATGAAAAAAAAAAAATGAAAAAAAAAGGGGGAGGCCAATAAACTGCCACAGCAAACAGCTGAAAATGTTAGGAAATCTATTCAGCTCTAAAAAACATAACACTTGTTTAATACATACAGCATGTCCTTCAACACTTCACAACTCCTGCCAAACCTAACAGCCTCAACTATCCACACAACAATGATGGATATCTTCTGGTTTACAATGTTGGGGTAAGACTGGTCAAAGACTATTTTCATTCTGCTGCCTGAGGTTTAAACATTTCATACTTGAACTGGGGGGTGGTGGATGGATTTAAGATGCGTGCCTAATACATAAAGGCATAATCGTACATGCTTCAGCGACAAAACACAAAAAAAAAAGCATAGCTGTGTCACATTAACAATACATGTTAAAGAGGGACGGTTTCGTGAAATGTTATCACAGCAAAAAATAAAACTGGTGGTGATTTAGTTTGCTCGATAATAAGCAATACACGCCACAGCTGAGCACAACGCGAGTGAGGTTTAAATGTTTTAAATGAACGTAAAGTTAGTCTTACCTTCAACGTGGCCGTGCCCCTCCTGTCATGAGTTCGTAAAGTTTTAAAAAAAATCCTATAGGATATTAAATACTTAATGTTTTAGGCACGCTTCCAGAAAACTCTCTAAAGTACTAATTAGGCTGCGTCATTAACACGTTCACGTCAACACAAATGAAGATGGCAACCGGAAGTGATGCCTATATATGTCGAAAGGCTTCAGCTGATTAATCAACACAGACCGTTTTAATATAGTTAATGCAGTTAATATGAGACATGTTTTACGAGCAAGGAGGTTCCCTGCTTTAACGTTTTAAGAAAATGACTTTTTTTTTTTTTGATTGTGCAGTAAATTAAATATTGGCTTACACAGACTTTTACAAATCTGGAAATGTCTTCAAAACTGCAGCCAACAACCTGCACTCTGGTTATTTGTTTTCTTCTCTGACTTGAACATAGCTCTTGCTGCATAAATCAAATGTAAAAAAAATATATATTTATATGAACACTGAACCAAAAAGAGGCTGATGAGGAGTTATAACAAGAATCCATGTCCTATTAGTTTGAATTATAATTCAACATGACTTACATATGGAGAACTTTTAACATCGTGATGGATATGAAACTCCCCCGGCTTAAAGTATAAAACACAATGAGAGACTGCACAGTAAAGAAAAAGGAAATACAGGTTTATTATTGAAAATTCTTTACATAAATACACAATTCTGCCCACTTTGCTACAGTGCTGGGCTGTGCTGTGATTGTGGTGCAGTGGCTGCTGCACCTGGGACCCAGAAAGACTTTTTGCAGTACATTGTAAAATAAAAAAACACCTGTAACCATGCTTTAGATAGTCAGAAATATTATTTGAACAGTCACAATTTTTTTAACAGCTTGTTCTAATACACACATTTTGGCACAATTTGACGATGTAGTGATTGGGAATTTTGGAATTATTTTGTGAGCAATCAACAACAGCAATCCCAAGAAGCTTTGATAGTGTCACACTTCCTCACTGTCACCCAACTTCGCTGATAAAATATATAGAGAGCTATTCTTTTATGTTTCTTTTTTAATCATCAGCTCCCCAAATGCTATGCGGTTAACAAAATGCATGCCTAAGTGGTAATTCAATACTGGCTGTGAACATGAACAAGTCTGCGCTGACAACAGGATATGACACAGGTCGGACTGAAAGCGTTTTACTGCATCTATGAATGTTTATTACAACAAATTTTCTTAAACAAAGTGAGCTGCTTTAGTTGAGCAAGACTTCTGCAGTTTGGCTTCAAATAGCAGCACAGAGCAACACAATAACTTTGATGTCGCTGACAGACTTGAAGAAGTTAACAGCTAAATAACAGTGGAGGCTGAATTCATTAGCTCTGTGAGAACAGGCAGTTCACTTCAATGAACACAGAAAACAAAGTCCAGATTGTTGATTATGTTCTAAATTGCCATGAAAACAGCCACACAAACCTCACCATTTGGTCATGCAGAAAAGTTCTCACAAAAAGGCTTTAATATAGAGCTCCAACATAATCAGACATAGTGCAGTGGTAGTGTAGCTTGAAGAGATAATTTATTCAGATTGCAGGCTTTTAATATTATAACAAGGGAAATGTATGAACCAAAAAAATGTCTGCACAGGTTTTCAAGCAGTGAATGATGCTGACTTTATATGCCTTCAAAGCATATTTCTCTTCCACCATAGAGTTATTTGTGCTGTACATCAGGAAAAATCCCAGTCTGTTCAGTTGTAAATTAAGACCTGGGTCAGTCTGCTGACCATTGATGGTGGTCCAGATCTCCCAGTAAGTACAGTGATGTCTGCCGCTATTCCTGGGTGGCCCCTGCAGTTACTTTGAATGGGGTTGGTGTATAAAGCCTGCACAGTACTGAACAGACTTTAAGAAGATATTGGAGGTTTCATAACTACAGAGAGATGGCATTAACATTATGAAACTTGAGCTCCTGGATTCTCATGAACATGACATGATTGATAAAGATCCAGTTTGATCTAACTGAGTGAGCCTAATGAAATAAACAATCACAATCATCTTTGGAATAATCAGATAGCTATGATCTGAAATATGATAGTATACAAGTTGTGGCAAGAGGAGGCATCAGTAATGGCTCCACCATTTCATCTTTATAAGATGTGACATACTGAGACATTCTCAGATACACAGAGGGAGGGAAAGCATCAGAGCGCTGTCTTTGTGTGACATCTGTGGCAGTAATTTAAGTCTTCATCTCCCAAACTGTCTTATTCCAGAACTCCTCATGCCTTGATATTTTGCTGACATAAGAAATGAATGACTGGAGGAGACATGTGAACTCAGAGAAAATATTGATAGTATAAACGGAGTTAGCGTGCTGGTGATCTGCGGAACAAGACCAGATGGCAATCACGCTCCCAAATCCAACAAAGCGAAAATGGAATATGAAATGTGAAAATTGTAATTTCCCTCTTCTGACAGAAAAATATTGTTTATAGCGATATAAAGATTATATCAAGGCACCACTGTGACTCGATTATGCCATGTCCTCAAATTCTTCCACAGATCTTTCAAAACCACATCCCTTTCCAATGAGCACATGACGTGCTGAAATACATTCGACATGAATCTACATACCATGTTTTACAGGATGGGGCTTTCAGTGATTAGTCTTCTCACACATCCTTTTTACAGGACTCACCCTCAGTCACATGAGACTGGAAAGTTGAGTAGTTTTGTTCACCACATCCCAGGAGACAGACTGAAAAGTTGGTATTGCAGGGTTTACCATACCACAAAACTCAGTAGGGTTCGAAATGGAGGAATCGGACTCTGTCAGGCTGGAGGGTGTGTCCGCGGTGTATGTGTGTCTCTCTAGAGCTGACGTCGCCTGTGTAACACTCAGACAACCACAGTTTAACCAACACGTGCCCAAGCAAACACACACGACACAAGCAATGTAGTCATGGTCAGAGCAGATTTCAGTGTCTCTGTCAGCACCACAGTAGATGTGAGACACAGTTCGATGGATCAACTCTCTGGGAAAGACTAGATTAAACAAAAACTGTTATGGCTGTTTTAGTCATTTAAAGAACGACTTCAGTGTGCGTTTTAATGAGACGGGGAGTGGCTCTTTTAGTGTTTGCATAACAATGTGAGATACATTAGGGTCAAACACAGAATGGGGACGTGTGCACCAAATCCTTTTAATTAATATAACAGCATTCCTTGTATTCCCTCCACAACTTGCGTATTTACTATTTGAGAAACTCTACATCTTTTAACAGTGCATATCAATAAATGTTTTCTTAACATGGGTGTGCTGCCCTCACAATGTGAATATGCACTAGGCCTAGAAAAAAAAAAAAAGAGTCCATCGACAACAAAATGCATCTGTTTCTGGACTCAACATGGAAGTTCAATAGCATGCTATAGAGCAAACAAAAATAAACATTATATTCCATACTCTTAATGTTTTCACATTTTATCATACACTTACAGTACAATGTCTATGAAACATCTGTGAAAAAAGTATACAATCTTTTTTTTTTTTCATTCATTTGAATTATAAAAATAATTGTGTCTGTACACATATTCAAAATGTCCAGTGGTTTGCATAATAGTTTGATTGGATCAACGTCTCTGGTCTTCGTCACTATAGGCCTGTGAAAAATGATAGACAAAAACATTAGTCTCCTAGAAACCAAAATCAGACCCATTTAACCGCTAATAAGAAAAATAACTGGGGTAATTATTATAAAATTATATTATTATATAAAACAGCCATTTAATACTTGAACATGTCATAGACAAACATGAGGTGGAAAATGAGCCCTGTTGCTGCAGTTTAGGTTCCAATGATCATATTTCACAATAAGTTCTGGCAGAGCAGTGATTGGGGTGACTTAAGCAAGGAGCTTTGAGTTTGGTTGCCGTGGCAATTCTCTGGCCTTGCTGATAGCCAAGCAGCAGCAGCCTGCTCTCAGATCTCCCTCCAGACTGGCACACTAACACTGGGAACTGTGGGCACCTCCAGAGCCACAAGAAGGAGAACCGCAGACAACCTCAAACCAGACAGACTTTCTCCTTCTCCCAAATGTTGACGCTGAGAGTTGACGCTGTCTGCTGCGTGTAAACTCAGAACCAAAGTGACTTAATGGAACTGGGCAACGGCGCTCCTGTCTCCACACATGGCCAGCCTCCACCAATCACATTTCAGAGCCACTGTGCCCTCCATTTAGCCTGCAACTGTAATTGAATGGACCATAAATGAAGGTGGAGGCTTCTACAGTAAGTCACCCATTGGTAGTTATTTGGGTAACATGTTGTGGCTCTGCAAATGAGGTCATTGACAGACATTGAGGCTCTCTAAACTTGAAGCAGTTTCTAGCAAAATTGGTTCCTGACTCAAATGATACAGCACACTGAGGTGAGTCTGTCTCTGTGGGTTTTATGATGTAAAGCCTCTAAATGTTTCAGATTCTCACCTGAAAACACAGATCTCTTATTGGCATCTCGTGCACCACCTGTGAAAAAATAACAAGAAATAGTTTAACATTTTGGATATATGCTGATTTGCTGGTTTTCAAAGAGTTATACGAGAATAGTCATAACTACTAATGCTATATCTTTCCATTAAGCTACAGCAAGCATCCAGTTTTTGTATGGAAACAACAAATAAGACTCCAGACTGCATCAGAGAGTATCGAGTCATACAACTCTCCACCAGGCCTCCACCAGACATCACTCATGCTTCTGGAATTAGTGATTAATGATTATCTGCAGATTAATAACACAACACATCTATAAATACTGAATCCTATAAGCAATCTTGACAGGTATATAATGTAACACACTGATTTATGTCCACTGTAGGCCTAGATGTCTTTGTTCAATTTATTACTGTGCTTAGTGGGACAGCCAGTCATTAGTAACAAAAATGAGAAAAGGGACAGATTTCTTTCATCTCCATTGTGGTATGTGTGGTTGTCCCATTGTGGAAGTTTATAGAATAACAGGAAATAGCTATAGAATTCTTTCCCCATTATTTAGCTCTCACCATATACTTGGCGCCAGCTCAGACACATCTGCTGTGATACTGGGAAGAGGGTGTCACTGTGCTAATGAAGTGAGCCCCGTGTTCATGGCCACACATGTGCATACAGGTACTTGGACAGACTCAACCACCCAGAGCAAACCACTTCGTGTACAAACATGTCCACACTTGGGTTTAAAATGTGTAAAATGTCTAAGTAAGAAGGCAAAAGAAGATTTCTCTGATTGTTCCTTTGTTTGTAGATGAGAATTATAAAAAAACGTTTAGTTGCCAGTATGCAATTCAGCTGTATTATTTCACAGGTCAAAAAAGTACCCTGGGGGTAAAAATGCTCTCTGAAAATATTTTAATGTCTTACCCTGACTAATACAATCACTCACAAGTTTAATACACCCACTTACACATGCGCACACACACAAAAACATACAAACCAGATTTCTCTAACAGTCCTGTGGGCCCTCTCTCACGCCAGAAAGCGCTTTGTCACGTCTTGTGGCTGTTGTGTCTCTTTTCCTCTGTCAGTCTCTCTCTCCCTGTGTCTGAGCCACCTCTAATTCAATGTGCGGCTCATATCCTTTCACAACATGCCATTACCATTGCCAAGGCTTAGAGCAGGCCCCCGGGGGCTATTAGGAAAATTTATCCATTTCTTTTGCAAGATACACATTTGGCAAAACAAGGACTCTCTAGAGGAACTTGTCAGGAGGGTTAGATTTCCATGTGACAACCATTTGCCTGCTTGATCTTTTGTTTGACTGGGATTCTTGCGTCATTACGTCAGTGAAAACTGTCTTTTTGAGTCACACATGCAGTTGATTTTCAGTTTGAGTAGCTGATGCTTTGTTTACTGAGAAAACAGGGCCAAGGTAATTTCCGAACATTTCTAAATTCACGGCATATATAATTTTTGGACTCAATCATAGCTTCAAAGTTGGAATTTCTGCTCCAGTAGTGGTAGGATCTAAATCTGCCAGTGCCAGTCAGTGTGTTTTGTTGCTGGTTAGCTCTGTCCATCCAACATGGTGCTTCAGAGCAAGTTATCTTTGCAGCTACAAGTCAAATTACAATGAAATTTGGGTAATAGGGTCAAATCTTCTCTTGGACGTACTCTGTTTAAAAGATCTCTCAAAAGATTGATGTCTTTTGTAAGGACTTTCATTGTCCCAACAGGATTATTCATTCATTATTCATTCAGTCATTATGTCTTTTTAACTTTAACTAGTCCAAAAATTCTATTTGTATACATTTGTAGATTTATGTATTGTCTTTCCACTTCCAAACTTTCCACTTACTGCCATCCCTAGGCAAAAATATCAACACTGCAGACCATATCCTGTGATGATCTAATAATCTGCTCCCAGGGGGACAAAATCGATTGATTTTTTTAAGCCTATGGTTGTTTGTGCCACTATCAGAACAAATGTTACACTTTTTGAGGACCAGAGAAGTTTCACCATATGTTAGGAGATCATAAATTTGACAGTTCCTTAGTGGACCTCAGTGAATTGAGAACTACAAGCCTCTGACAGTCAGACCATATTGCCACATACATTCATGAGATTTATGGACCAGAACATTCAAGGAGGTCTGATCTAATTCTGTCATGTTCAAAGCCAGGATAATGTACTATACTGTATCCCAGCCAGACCACTACTATGACTGTATTTATGACATTCAAGCAAGAACCGTTCATGTCTATCGACTGGATCTCGATAGAGATATATCTCTTACATGATGCCAGGAAAGAAAATTTTACATGACAACATTTCGCCGCTATGAAATCCCACAAGATTCCACCCAACTGTAAGATGTGGAAAAATGTGCTTTAACTCAAAATTTTACAAGGAATACTTGCACATTAATCTTCACTTTTTTAACAGATCTATAGCCACTTAGTACCTCACTGTCATAAAAGTGACATTATACTAATGAAATGACCCTCACGTCTTACAAAGAAAGAAACATTAGGGTAGCAATTTGTCAAATTCATGAACTCAGAGACTTTGAGGAACTCCCAGCAACTTAACTGTGAATGTTTGCACTCTCTAGGAAAAAGACCCAAATGAATAGATGATTAATGGTGTATAAAACAAACAAAAGACAGTGGGAAGGAGGAGCAAGGTAGGTCACTCACTCTTATCCTGCTCAGGAGGCTCCAGGATGTCACTGTCTGTATCACTGGGAATATGCCAAGGCTGTCTGATGGCCTGTAACTGCTGGTAAAACTCATCCTGATGTGGAAAAATAGAACAGAACAGAAGTGATGGAAGACTGCGTTAATTCATATTCTGTGAAGATAATGAGCAGCAGTCTGTTCGTCCATCTACTGTACAAACACTGCATGTCTTATTCAAACTCTTGTAGTGAATGAAAGGAAAACACATGTACAGAAATATGCATTCAATCCAGCTGCAAGGTCTCATTTAGTTTCAGATTTCAAACTCAAGTCTAAACTCATTTGTCAAATGTCTTCAAATTCTAACAGATACATGTTTCCTTTGTCCTGTTGAAGGCTCCAATGGTATTAAGTTAAAGTGGCAATGATTCCATGAAAAAACTGACACACACACATAAGGACATAGTGGTACTTATACTGACAGTCCTCAGGACAAGGACCTTTTGGTCTTCTTACTTTCAGTGCTAAAATGATGCAGCCCCAATCCTTTAAATGACAAGAAAACAAGCAGATACAGCTTTTCATTCATGTACATCCAGTATTTAAAAAGATTCAGGATTCCTTAACTCTCTAAATAGGCCTCCTTTAGGGCCTTTAGGTTTTCTGCATGGTGCCAGGTGGTCTCAATAAAAGCAGACTGGGTGCACTAGTGTTTTGGACAAGCTCACTATAGGGTGTCAACTAGCATAACTGTCAAAGAGTATACAGAAGGACTGCAGAATTCCTGCCCACCATTAATAAAGCCTTCAAAAAAGGTCTCATATTTAACAGCGCCGCTGTTAAGTGAATCATGAAAGCGGTATAAGAAAGAAATCCCATTGAAAGTTCTCCTTTTATGCCAGACTCATTTTTCCACAATGAAAGGACATACTACTGTACAGACCTCCATGACTCTCCATTAAACCCCACACGAAGCATGTGTGTTTGTGAGGCTCTGCACATGTGTGATATTGTGTATTCTGGTGTTCTCGGTAATAATCTTTTAGTGTAAAGGCTCTACAGCCAGCTTTACTTGGGCATGGAGCCTATTTGAGCTCAGCACAAGTTCATGCTCACAATGCTGAAACATTTCAATAAACTTTGAGTGATTTTTCAAGTCCATGACCCAAAGTTAATGACAAATTTACTCTGTTTAACACACATTTCTAGAGTAAATACATCTTAAATGTAAGGAATTTGATCACACCATGGAAGATACTGCAATAGCTAAGGGAATAGATTGACACTTTGTTAAATATGCTTATTCACCTCTGCCCAAAATGTAGATAAGACTGATACCACTCTACATGTTTATTCGTTAAATATGAAGCTACAGCCAGGAGATGATGAGCTTAGCACAGCATTAAGACTGAAACCAGGGGGAAAACAGTTAGTCTGGCTCTGTCTGAAAAAAATACATACAAAACCCATGTTTATGTGCTGGACTGATTTTTGGCTGGCCATCGTAACTCGTGTGGTTTCCCCATGTTTTCAGTCATGTTAAGCTAAGCTAACTGTCTTCTGGCTGTAACTCCATATTTAATGGACAAACATCAGAGTGCTATCAATCTTCTCATGCATTTCTTGTAAGCATGTACACACATTTCCCAAAAATGTCAAACTATTCCAGTAACTAACAGTTACAGCGCTGCTATTCACCACAATAACCATCTTTTGAAAAGAAGAATTATATTTTCTTAACTCAATTCCCCTTTGTTGTTTATTTTCCCATATTATGACATCTTCTCATGCATTATTGTTTAAGTCACCAAGGTGACTTAGATGATATACCTCCCTGTTGATGGTCTTACCTCAGACAGATAGGCCCGTAGGCTGGCACCAAGGCTGTCTGTAGTGCTTAGTCCAGGAGGGGTGAGCAGTGGTCGGGGATGTATGGGCTGACTTGTGGGTGTCACAGGACGGCTCCGTGACCTCCTGAAGGTCACTTCTTTATGAGCTCCAGGGTTAAAGGTGGAGCGTGTCAGTAAACTATTTGGGGTCAGGGGCCGGCTGGGTGTTCTGGGGGTATGAGTCCTGCTCCCAGAGTTGCTGGGAGATTGAGTCCGACCCATGACCAGCGAGGTGGGCTTGGGGCTGAGCAAGGGAAGGCCCACACCACAGGGCTTGCCTGAGAGGCTGCCAGCTGGAGACTGGGGTCTAGAGACCAGGCTGGTGAGAGGAAGTGTGTCAGGTAGTGTTCTGTGACGCAGAGGGGTGTGGAGCAGACTACTGTGCGGATTATTGGAGCTCCGAGTGGTCATTTTCCCTACTTCTGCCAGCTTGGCCAGATCCTTTTCAACTTCTGCAAGGAAAATAGGGGGAGATAACAGAAGTCAACATCCAGATTTCAGAGACAACAGATACAGTAACTGAGCTAAATTGTATGGTATTTGTATCACAAATCACATTTTTCCCCAACACATTTAAATGAGAGTATTTAAACAGTGTCTATAGACTGTAACACAGCAATGCCTATAACAATTCCCAGATAAAGATGCTGAATGGACTGAGAGAATCCAACATACAGACAGGCTATTTTTTATTACATATTCAGGGACTGTGCTATGAGGTTAGTATACGTCCTAGAAGACTGATGATTCACAAACTTTACTGAGCATTAAAGTGGGCGAGACTGCTTGGTTTAATCCTTCTTCTGGGCAATGATGACAGTATTTATAGACCCTGTAAATTGTGGTGAATCTAGCTTCCTCTGTCAGAAAAGCTTCCAAGTTGATCTACAGTAAGCACAGTCTGGTAAAAAAAACAAATGTTCCTGTTCCTGACAAAAACACATTTGTTTGCCTCACTGGTAGTCTCAAAAACATTTCTGTTTGTGAAAGAAGTGATGCTGCCAACTTCTGTGATCAACATCTGTGTCATTTTTTCCGTGTTTTATGCTTTTGTTCAAGACTTTGGCAATCCGGAATCAACAAACCAGTCTGGGAATTATCATTTGAGAGGGATACTTTCAGGAATGACTCATCAGAAGCAAGTACTTTTGGAAAACGGTATGTGTGTGACATTAGATAAATAACAAAAGCAGGTATGACAAGTATTTCACAAACCTTGTCTTCCTTGTTTTTATGCAAATTGTGCTTCTTTCCTATAAAAACAACATCTTTCCATACAGAAATATGAGCCATATTCTATCCTCTTCTATCCTTACAAATATCCATTTAGTATGCAAACCCAAAAATGTCTGCAATACTGCTCTAAATTCAGCTTTGGGACATTACTTAGTTGGTTTGAAATCTGTTCCAGACTGTTTTGTATACAATCCTTCAGGGATCAAATACATTTAATTCTTTGACATGCATAATTAGATTGCTGTTTCTGTGCTTAATCAGCCCCGATTGTATGAAGGTCAACCTTTATAGCGAGATGCAAGGCAGAGCACATACTGTTCAATGCCTTGCCCATGTGCTCAATAATCTGCATGACATTGCTTCTGTGTTGCTTTAACCGGAGTATATTCTACACGTCTCCAAGTAATAAGTAGGAAAACTGAAGATACAGGTTACAGCACGGCCTTTCTTGGTCTCACTGTGATTGAAGGTTGGAAGATAAGTAACTTTGTGGGGTGTTCAGGGCATGTCATGAGCTTGTTGCAATGGCAAGTCTCCAGCATGTAACATTACAAACCATAAAGAGGCTGTATCAATAGGTTGAACAGCTAGATGGGGACCATAAGACCTACTGGGGGCCAGTCACCTCTGGTTGGCAGTGAAATACTTACTGTATACATAAGAAGAAAATTACCAGTTAAAGCCCTTAACCACCCACACCATGACTGATGTTATCATTATATCATAAACAGGATATGTTCATTAGTAATCGGTTCCCATAAAGTAGATGTTTGAGATATATTAAAACATTTACCACTATAATGATAAACACCACATGTGTTTGTTGTGAAAATCTTTCTCCCTATCCATAAATGGTTGCTACACTCATGATTTTATTGTAAACCAGTTTCTTCCCCTTACTTCCTGCCATTCATGAGCAGGCTATCAAAAGCAGCTTTATTTTTAAATTCTAAGCAGTTGACTGTGTTCAACACAGAAATACTATAAGCCACCTCATAGACACTGATATAAAATGACAGCTACTAGACATCAAAGAGGTAGCATCAAAATCCATATGGTAGAAACCTTTGATAAGTTTTCATCCAGTCTTTAAGTAATACGAAGTGGAAAAAAAAAGACAGGGAGAAAATGAGACAGTGAAAGACAGAGAGAAGGAGACAAGAAGAAATAGAAACAGATCTAACCTATTAAAGTCTTTGATCAAGCAGCAGTTGCACGTGGTGAGAGAGTACAGGGCCACAGCACGCTATACAACCATTCAGAACTCATTCAAACTTTATTTGGTTCCTCCTCTAAAAATAAACTCAAGTGCTAATAACATATTGCTCGTCTGTATTTTATCTGCAGGCTTACAACAATACGATATGCTGCGTGCCTGAAGAAATCAAAATATTAGCCATTTGCTTTGATAAGTACAAACACCTTGAACCTGTTTAAATATCAAAACAAAAATCAAGAGCTTGGAAAGACTTGTACTCTGCTCAGATATTTCTGGCTTTTAAATCAGAAACTCTTTACTCGAGCATAAAACCCTTTACACTGAACACACTGATGAATTGAGCATGGAAAAACTGAAAAAAAAAGGGCGTTGTTTTGGTTTGTGTTCATATTCTCAAAAGTAATGTATCGTATCAATGATACAAGACATTTTAAAACCATCCCTAGATGAAGCTACATTCAATCGTTACACTGCATTTAATCACATCATTAAATGACAGTCAGTGAGCAATAATGTATTTGTATATTGTAAAATAAAAAGACAGACAAGGGGTGATTTCACAACCACATAATTGGGGTAACAATGTAAGATGAAAAGTGAGTCTCTGGTTTTAAACATGGAAAGTATTAGCAGCTAATAAAGGCTTGAAAGAGTTGAATTAGCTCGTTGAACAGCTCCACTGAACTGCCTGGTGGGAGCCCCTGGTTTGAATATTCAGTAACTCAGCATAAAACAGCTAGAAATGAATGCCATCTGAGGACCTCTTGGGCAAAAATGAGTGTGTTGTTAACACAAATAGTCCAGCATGCTGTTTTGTTCTAAAGGCATTGAGGGAACCAGTGTATTCAGTGTACATGTGTAGATGAGCTGAACAGATCAGGGCAGCTGGGAGCACTGCTGCATGACAGTAATAGGTTTGCTAAGTCGGACCAATATGCTTCATATAAGTGTGGTATGTGAAGGCGTGTACAAGGTCTCTACGCACAGTGACGCTGTCAAACAGAGTGGGAGGACAAGCATAAACAAGTGGGTGACACATGATGGTAAATGGCGACATTCCCTCTGGCCTCCACTCCAGGCTTTCATCTGATTCATAAGAGGATACACGCTTGATCATCATGACAACAAAAGCAGTCTCTGAGTCAAGCAGACGTCACATATATCAAAGATGAGCCTTGAACTACATTAGGAAAAAATTTCTATTCTGTCGGACACAAACTGTCTCCAGCACAGTGACTCAGCAGAGCAGAGCATTACTGATTGAAACTGTCAAAGCTGAGAGTTCAGATTAATTCCTGGCATGTGGAAATTACTTTAATTAGTTTTTCTATTTAGTCTTGACACACTTTAGCAGGAAGATCAGTTTTTAATTAACTAAGAAAATCCTTTGGCCAAAAGCAGTGCATTCTTTGGCCGGACTCTCACCCTCCCACTTCTCATAAGTGCTCTCTAAACCCCTTTTTATTTCCTAAGTCTCTGTAGTTAAAAGTGTGTGTGTGTGTGTGTGTGTGTGTGTGTGTATGTGTGTGTGTGTGTGTGTGTGTATGAGATACTTTTGTATTCCAATGAGAGTACTTGATCTGACTTACCCATTCTATTCACCATTAAAGCCATCAATAAATATACAGACAAACTCATACTGTATATACACAAAGGCACAGCGCACACACAAACACACACACACACACACACACACACACACACACACACACCCTACTGCCTACCAGCAAGCTGTTTGCCCATGTTCTCCAGCTCTTTAGAAAAGAGGGAGTCGCCCAGTAGCAGGCCCGTCTGCCCGACAGAGCTCCCACCTCTCACAGCCTTCAGATCAGCCTCCCAGACAGCCTGACGCTAGTTAGCGTGGAGAACAGAAAAGAGAGAAAGTCACATTAGACGAAAGACCCTTCAATTAACTCTTTATGTAATTTTCAGCTATTGCTGGAAATATCTGAGCCATATCTGCGGGAGAAAAAAAAAGGGGCAATTATTATTTTATGGGCTTTAGAAAAACACAAGAAACCACAGCAAGTGCAGATGAAAGCTTGGAGCATGCAGTGCGCTCTGTTTAGTGGATGCGGGACGATGGACTTTCAGTAGTGGTTCAGGACATATTTGAATAGCTATCAGTTAATCTATAGGAACTTGTATGCACACTAGTCTGTTGGCAAATAGCCTGACAGCAGCAAACTTACGAAAGCAGTTAAGGAACAATAAATCTGCCATTTTGGAGAACGAAAGCAGTTAAGGAACAATAAATCTGCCATTTTGGAGAGTTCAAGAGCACGCAATATTAGGTATTATACAGAAAATATTCCATATTCCAAAATGTATGAAAGGAGATAAATTCTAAAAAAGGCAGATTGGATCACTTAAAGGGGCTGCATTGGCCTGTTTTGCTCCTACCTCTTTCAGGCCAAGTGTATGATTTGGAAAGGGACCTGTTAAGCAGACTCAGGTTGCCAAGTCCTGTAATGGCAGCATGCCTAATCCTCTGATTTATTCCTTTGATGGGACACAAGTGGCCAGATGATCTGTCAAGCCAACGGACCAAGTGCACATGAGCTTTAAGCACAGGTGAGAAATAAAATCTGTCAGCCACAATTTTACCTCCTGTAAGTTTGGTTTACATTAGATACGTTATAATAGCTCTGATGCCAGCGCTTACATCATCTGATGTGCTAAGAACTTAATGGGAGACAGAGTTGACTTGACAAAGTGCTGACACAGAGTAAGGCCCTGGGAGATCTGCTGATATACCATGCGGTGTAGTCTAACAACACCTAAAGACAAACCTGGGATATAACAAGCCAGTCATTTGATGCAATTAAATGTTTTCTTCAAAAGAAGAGGTAGAGCGAAAAACAAGTTAAGTTGCTATCCTCTGATAAATGACAGAACAGGATTCCAGAGTCTATGGCATTGATCTTTGTGCCTGTCATATACATGAGGCCCTCTGTGGCAGCAGGACCACAACACCACAAGCCAAATCCTTAATTACAGCCCTCATAAAGCAGCAAGGCGGGCTGAACATTACAACTGAATCCCCTTCCCAACTTTATTTCTCTCTCTTTGGTGGTATCCCCCCCCAAATCCAATAGCATGACATCATCTTGTCTTTCTCTCTCTCTGGGTCTTCTCAGCTCTGGAAAACAAGGCCACCAACAGATTCCTTCTTTAAGTTTCCCAAATGCATTCTCATAAGCTTTATTATACTGTAAGTCATTATATTATAATGGCGTTACAGCTATGATTCTTTTGGAAATACAAGTCAAGGTTCAACTATAGTTATATAGAAATATGCTGTATAAGACCAGTTAATATATAATGGAGATTCTCTCTTATCAGCAATGTCCATTTCCTAAAATTTGCACTGCTTCTACCCTCAAGCTCTTCTGTCCACTAAAGAAAAGTGTATGTATACTGTAATCAGGACCATATATCCTGGAGACTGCAGACTGGAGGCTGGTGGTACTGTACAATGCCATTGCTGGGCAAACAAACAGGATATACTGAGTCTGCAAGCAATTCACATCCTTAGATAACATCAATAAATAAACAGACATTACAATCAATATGACTGTTGTTTCATCAAGTTTGGTGAAGGCAGACATATTTACAAAGTCACCTGGAAGATGTCAACATGTTTGGTGTACCGTAATCGTGCATATCACAAGATCATGTACAAAACAGTGAGGCTGCAAATGGAACATAGGGGCAAAACAAGGACCTGATTACACAGTAAAGAGGCACAATGAAGTGATGAAAAGGGATTTCCCTTCCACCATAGTTTAGAGCAACCATTGTCCTTATCTAGCAATAACGTATGACACGAGTGCTAATGAGTCAAACATTTTTCCTTTGTTTGGTTGCTTAGATTGGATGCTTTAATCTAGGGAGACATAGAGATAGGAAGGAATGCCTTTTCATCTCCAAACTAAAGAGCGACTATGATTTTGCAATGACTTATGAGTATATTAATGTCAGTGGTGCAAAACCCAAGTTGTATAATCCCCCTCCCAGTATGACAAAACTAAAAAAGCTAAAAGAGAACAGGGAAAAACCCTCTGGTGCTTCTCCCCAACTAACAAACAAGGGTCTCGGTTCTTGCCAAATTGATTCCATGTTGAGTCCAAACAAGACAGAAAGAGAGAGGATGGAAGTCTAGAGTTAAATATTTTATAGCCTGCATGTGTGCAGCTATACGTGTGTGGTCAGCAGTAATAATCAGCACAATCTGGGGTTCAGTCCAGAATTGCCCTCCATACAGCAAGACTTGCTGGGGATGTGTGCATGCAGTCACAGACCTCAAACATGGCTGGGCTGGGTTGGAGGTTTGAGCCCACTGCTGGCTTTGCAAAGCACAATTGATGGACTGGTGGTCAGGCAGAGTAGCACATGGACTAATACACACACAAAATACATACACCAACAGAGGACCATGTATAAAACAGCAGCACACAGACACACACAGGTGAGCAGCATTAGTTTCAGCATCAGGGCTACTTACTCCCTGAACTAAAGTAGTTCCCAATACCTATAGTCTCTAAAATAGAAAAACTTTTCCTTTTGGTAGCATGACTCATCTGATGCTGAAGAACCTCCTCTAGCAAAGAAGAAGACTGAAACAGAACAGACTAATAAAATGTAACTTTACTTTTAGTATGACTGGATAACTGCCACGTGAGCTTTGCAAAGCCAGACTATTATCTCATGGGATCACTTTAAAATCCATGATGGAAATCTCAAAAAACATCCAAAATGATATAAATCAGAAGCAAAAGACCAATGGCAGCCCAGCGAGTACTGCTTTTTGTCAAATCGGGTTGAGGATGAGTTGACAGAAGAGAAGATCCTGGCAGATAGGAGCTTGTCAGCATAAGGAGTTCATCTGCACATATATGAGATAAAGAACATTGCGTATTGTAGCCCTGGGTTATTTTTATTCTAACCAAACAACAAAGTTTTGGATTTTACTGATTACCAGCCCTTTAAACATGCAGATAGCGCCGTCACCACAAGACAACCATTACCAGTATTATACATACACTTTCCTCCATTTGTTTGATTAGACAACTTACGTATTTCATTGAATATCTTTCCTATTAAATTCAAATCCACAAATGGGTTCATCCAATAAACTTAACTGTGAGAAATCACAAATACTGTATGCTTTCCAAATAACTGATTTTGCAGTTGTAGCTTATTCTGCAGTAGCTTGCATATCTATGGTATATGAGGAGCAACACTCAGTTTGTAATGAGTGCCTGTTGTTTTGGCTCACAGCAGAATCACCTAATGGATTTTATGGACTGTATACAGGACTCGCAGGCTCAGCGGCCCAAACACTGAGCCAGCATTGCCAAAAGCAAACAGGATATTGACAATAATACAGTTAAGACTTTTATTCAAGTGTTATCCTTCAGTCATGGAAGAACAGCCAACAGAGAAAATGAAGTGTTGCGCCAACAGGAGTGCACAAGGGGTGAAAACTTGTAAGAGGGCAAATGAAAGAGTACTTTGTTCATTTAGTGAGTGTCGAATAGCAGTTAGATTGGAATCATAATCTTGAAGATAAACGTAGGCTATATAGCTCACAGTCACATAACAAATAACGTGTTGCCAAGTAAAAGCTTCTATATTTAGCAGAACCCTCAAAATCAATGCATGCCACAACATATACATATACATATATAATTCTGCTGTGAGGGTTTCTGTACAAGTAAGAGTAGTCTTGTTCTGGTCTGTTTACACAAGGAGGAACACAGATACAGTCGAATGTAGACTGTGGATGCATACTGTGAAGTAAATATATTAAGTTCTACAACAGAATTCATTTTGGGATTTTTACTTTAATATTGTTCAAAATATACTTATTAGATCCATTGATAACCTCTTATGGTGATCGCTAAATCCAAAAGCTGACATTAGTTAGCTCCCCTTTTTTCATATTCATTACACAGGCTTAACATACTGAGTAAGATATTGTTTAGGGCTCAGGAGAGCAGCGCCAGGGGAGTGTGACTGCCATGCCTGCATCCAGTTAGCTAATCACTCTCCCTCATAACACAGTAGCGTGCTGGACCAAGAGAGAGGAGTCGGAACAGAGAAAAGACAGCAGCAAGAGAGTGGACCAGAGAAACAGCAAATGCCAGAGATATACGTAGAATTAAGGCAAGCATTTCTACCTATACTATATACGTGCTCCATCACTCTCAATCAAAGCTTAGCCTCTGACAAAGCTATACTATATAGTACCAGCTTCCAGTGAAGATGGGCTATTGTTCAGGTTTAGGTGCATGTTGAAAGAATATCTGCTTAAGAGATCAGCAAGCATAAAATAATCTAAATGTTCCACCATACTTTTCTTAGATTAAAATTAAATATTTAAAACTGTTTGAAATGCATGATAACAAGAATTCCAACACAACTCTGTCTTAAGACAAATTAATGTAAAAGAAACTAAATAACTAAATGTCTAGTGTAGAAAATCTTGAGATCCTAAATAAACCTTTGGAGGAATAAAACTGCACTATATGGGCTATGCTCTAAAATCACAAAGATTTGCTCAGAGGATAACCATGCATGCATGACTGTAGAGGTGTGGGGAGCAGACTGGTGCCAAATATAAAAAGCCATACAGTGTATCGGCTGAAATTCTGCCAAAATTCCCTGGAAACAAAAATAAGCCATCGCAACGGCTCTGCATTGTATCATGCACATGGCATTGCATCACGCTAATTATCTTATTTCTACCATACAAATGAACTGTTCCCCCTGGCAGGTTTTATGATGGTAACACCCATACTGTACAAGTCAATTTGATTAAAACATATCATTTAACACTCACAAAGGAAACTTTGCTTGGGGAATTTGCTCTGGCGATTGCTTTAGGAAAGTATTTGTCTTTATGGGGCAATTATCACCTAAAAGAGCTGGCACAGGCAGGGGGCCTGTCGGACTAATAATGATAACCATTAACAGTGTTTACTTTCCAACATCACCAACCTTTTTACTGCCAAAACCAAGGCAATGCACAATGCAAGGCATACTTCATTTAACGACAGCCATGCATGCGTGATGAAATGTGCTAATAATTAAATACATCTTAAAAATTTCAAACCTAGAAAAGGTTGCATGCATCCTTTCTTACTTACCACTAATAACCAGTGCAACAAGTGAAAAAGCAACACCAGTGCAAGGAAGATTCTCACAAATATACGTACAAATATAAGCAAGCACTAAAGCAGAAAATATGAAATAATAAGTTGAGTTATGTCTCATACTGTATGACCATTGTTTTTTCTAAATAAGCTCATGAAGCATTGCATTTGCTTCTATACAATACATTACATTTTTTTCCCAAACCATTGTATTGGTGGCAGTGATTGTGGTCCACAAGCCCCTGAAGAACCAGTTAAACTAACAAGCTATTACAAATGCATTTGCCTTTCAAAGACAGCCAAACATAAGCAATTAAGCACAAAACAACCACATCAGCTACAGTAGATGACAGGAGACGTTTTCACTTGTGGCTTCCATGTGGGACACATTAGTACCTTGTTCTTAAATGTGCCAGACACTGCTCAACCTTTATAGATGTAGTGCAAATGAAGACTTGGGAGTGTTTAGTCCCTGTGGTATAAGCAAATAAATATAATAAAGGCTTCATGTAGACATGAAGGTCAGCGGTAGACTAATCAGCTCAAATCTGAGTATGTGAGCAAGCCTTTTACACTTGAAATATTAAAAAATGGATAATGTTTGAAATTTATAAGAATGGCAGTTGTTATAATGCACAGTCTTTTGAATATCTGGATAGTGGCCTAATCCATCAGACTTCCGACTACAGGCTTTGAATCAATGGGGACTTCAGTCTCTAGAAGTCTGCTCCCAGTTAGTCTGGAGCCTCACTGCATCTGCTCCGCACACGGAGCAATTCCTTGGCTCCGAACCCTTTCTTTCTTTAGAAAATGCCGTAAAAAGCCTTGTCTAACACTTAGATTGGGCAATTATATTAAAAGAAGAAAAAAAAAAAAAAAAGTATTGGCTTTTTTGGGAGGGTAATTATACAAAGGTACCGGCGTCTTAGCTGACCGCTTTATTAACAGCATGTGAGTGTTTGCCTGTGTCTGAGTCTGGTGTGTACCACATTAGGCGTCTATACAATGGAGTTCTTCCCCTGAAGCATGTGAGGTTATCACGCAAGCCTTGTATTATACAAAACTGTGTGTGCTCCCATAAATATTTAGGCCTATTGTATAAAACGTCTAAATAAGCCTCAATTGTTGTGTCACCAGATATTCTTTTCATTTATATCTTTTCAGAGCCCCGAGAGACCAGCAAAGTGATATAGGGAGATTTCTGATTGGGGTATCACTTATTTAACACTATCAACTGTTGTGTAAGCTGAAATGCCCACATAAAGATGGATCAGTTTTTCTTGGATCCTGTCCTATTAACAAGAAGCTTGAGGTGGTTTTTCACTCACTCTCGGGACAATAGAGGCTGAGGAGGAGAAAGCGACATGGTAATTGATGGCTGTAAAATGATCTTAATTGTTTGGTGATGGATGTAGGGAGGACACTTACAGAGGCTGACACTTGAGACAAGGCCTCGCATTCCTGCAACCGTCCCGCCACTGTGTCCACCCCGGGCAATGGAGCTGCTCCAGACAACACACACAAACAGGAAAAAAAAAAAAAAAAAAAGAGGGAGAGAGCGGAGCGTGAGACCACAAAAATTTAAAGAAAATTTGAGCTGTGTTGTTCAACTTACATGAGATGTCAGGTACAGCTTGTTCAGATATGTGAGGCCTGTGCTCTTCTTCAGATCTGGTGTCTGATAGGCTGTCCCCCTGCAACCTAGAGACAACACGTAACACATATACACTACTGTACACCTTGGTAGTCGAGTCCATTTATATAATCTCAGAAATCAGCATTTTTCAGTCACAAGACTGCAGTGCATGTTTGTAAATTGAATGCCAGATAGTAAAAAGACAAGCAAGTCTCTATCAGTCTGAGGCGATAAAACAAAGAGGAAGTGTTTAGTGAGTTAACAATCTCTTCTCCTGCAAAATCTGGGATGGTACCAAGAAAACAACAACACGGGGGTCAACTTTGGGGCACAAATTCTATCGTTTCATCACAGCTTTTCATCTTGCTGAAAAAGAACATTTGAAATCTTGTGTTGACATGAAACCAAAGTAATGCATTCACAGACATATGGTGCATGGATATAATTGTAGACAGCTCACTTGTTTCAGAAGCTGGCACAGATTCTGCTTCCTCTTAAATCATTCACTTCTTTATCATAATGCGTTCCAAGCCCCTATAGCTTTTTTTTTTTTCTTCCCCAAAAATATCAGTTTGGACTGAAATGGATGCGGGTCTGAAAGATTTGTCTCCCTTATTCTCCCCCTTTCAGTGGATAGATAAACATGTTACAAGTGGCATTTAACGGAATTTACGCTTTTCTGCAAACTAATTCATACACATCAACATCAGTGTGATATTTTTCTACAGCATATTTTAACAACTGTAAATCATACCACATTTTAACTCTAATTACACACTACTTTAGCTGTTTTCACTGCGTGCTATATTTCTATGTCATTGGCGCAACCATTAGCTAAAGACAAAGAAAAGCAATCCATGCGCTTTTATGGCATGGCTGCATTCTGTCACAGCCGCAGGGCCTCATGGTTTCCACCTCTACAACGAGGGTAAAAGCAGCACACAGCTTTTTAAAAGTGTATTCTATTTCTTTTTCTTCTTTATACATCCTTCTTCTTGTCTTTCTCTCTCTTTAATGGTCTTTATAAGACCATTAAAATATCCAAGATGACTATCACAAAGCCCTTCCCATTCTCTGAACAAAAGCTGCTCATGGCCACAAGTCCTGACTACCATTCCCTCAGTACATTCCTGATATGAAAACAATTAATTTAATGAGAACTACAAGCTCAAGTGAGGTTTGTGGAGATCTACCAATTTCCTTGAACCGCACCACCGACTCCTCTCGGACTTTGCCCAAGAGCTGGGATGCGTTTGCACACAGGAGGTTTTGTGGCAGGAGTGCATAGCCATTAAAAGAACTGATCGAGTGCATGAAGGAGGTGGATGAAATGCTGGTGCGACCACAGCTATAGCCCGAGAGACAGAGACATGCCCACAACACACAGGCCACATGGCACTTTACACTTCAACCAACCAGCAGAGAGCCAGAGGAAGCAGCGTGTTTCCTGACCTGCCACTGCTGGTTAGGAGCCACACAGGCTGACTGGACTGTTTGGTAGTGTGGACAGAAGTTTGGGCGAAAAAAAAAGACAATGGCCGAGGAAGGTGTCCAAATGCTGGGGAAAAGTTTGGGGTCAGCTAGTTCAAAAGGAAAAGTGATGCTATCATGAAAGGCTTATTTGTCATCAATTTAAAGTCAATGATGCAATGAAAATTATAGAAGTCTCTAGTTTTTTGGTACTTGCTTTCATTTTATCAATACACTACAAGATAATACACACATTAAAATGTACAGTATATACATAACATCTCTAATAATATATACTATTAATACATTTAATAACTAAATCCTGGGGCCCAAAATAGCAAATACAGTATTTCAATGACTATAAAGCCTCCTTTAAAGTCTTTTCTTGAAGTGTTTTTTGTCTGTATAATGTTAATTAATTTACGTCTTTTGTACAGGTGGATCTTGAACACAGTAACATACAGCAGCACAGCTGGAAATTAATAAATGTTCGCAGGGGAGGAACCGAGTTGTCGCCTTCACGCTGTGGGTGTGAAAGTAAGCGTCACCTCTCTTTGGCTTTGGGCAGTACAGAGTAAAGCCAAATGGCTCGGTTTCGTTTGACCGCTTCGAAAACGACAGGGAGTGAATACAGTGTATGTGCTTTGGAACAAAAGTGCAACGCACAGAATGCTGGACCTCACTAAGCCATCAGAGCTCACAGGCAGAAAAAGAAGCCTGAGGGGTGACGGGTATGTGAGGAATGCTTGTCCAACTTCAGTCTTCACAGTTTGATACAGGACCAGCCAAGTTCCTACTAGCTTTGTGAGTGTCCCAATCTTCAGACGCCTTCATTTTATACTAACCTAACTGTAAAAATTACCTTCAGCTTTAAAACTTCAGCCTGAGTAAATGGTTAAATCTGTAGTGTCTGCAGAAGCATGTCTGAAAGGTGTTTCCATTAAGGCATGATGCTCTAGTGGACACTGCACAAAGTCTCTATAAGGATTGCCCCTTTTCAAACTGCTCCCTGACCTCTGCCTCCGCCATCTTCCCTTCACAGAGGCATTCTGTGTGAATACGTGCAAAGACATGCACGCACACGTTTAATGTGCAGATCCACGATCCATCTGTGTCTGCATGCATGAACTCCTGCACTATTCCTGATTTCAGAATTACGTGTCTTCAGAATAGCACAAAAGGCATACCATGCGTGCAACACTTTTCCAGCTTAGTGATCTGTTTATGGCCCTTACACTCACCAAAAATGACTACGAAAGACCACGACTCCTTCGCCAGTAAAACTTGGGGAGGATTTGTGGTCAGGTTATAGAGGACGAAGCAAGAATTTGGACTGAACAAGGAGTAGAGAAGAAGACAGAGAAGGAGAACAGATGTCTGACATTTCATGTCATGAGAAAAAAAGAAGGAAAAAAAAAAAGAAACTCAGCAAATGAGCCAAAAAACGACTCCAGACTCAGATGCTGCTTGCTTGGCCACTGATCCGACCCGGGGACTCAATGATAAGCCATAGGTATAAACTATTTGCTTAAAAACATCCAGTCGATAAACTGCCAACAAAAAAATCCACCGATACCATTCATCCTCCTGCAAAACCTCTGGAGCGAAACTGATAACCAGCATGAATGAAAGAAGAGTAGGAAACAAGCAAATTCCAAACCCCAAACAGAGAAGGCCATGCTGGCAGATGTGTGCCTGGCGTCTCATCGAACAGATACCAGTTTATCTTTGACTGGCATCAAGGAAGAGTCCTGCCCACACCTGCCTACATGTATGGTATCACACCCAACACTCTGAAATCTGAGCTATTGACTGATGCTGTGGATCACGGGGAACAGGAAATGTGACAGAAGAGAAAAAAAACAGTAGAGTAGAGAAGATAGAGGAGAGAAAGGGTGATAACGGAGACGATTATCAGTGCACGGGGTGATTTGTGAAAACAGGCAACACCGGAATGCACTTCAGATATGATATTATTCTCCGTTCTGAATGCTAAGGTATGTTACGTCTGATACAGATGGCAGAAAAAAAATGGGTGGGGGAGTGGAAGGTATGGCACGAAGGGGAAACATGACCCAGGGTAAGAACAAGTTTGGATGATGGAAAGAAAATAATAATTACAATTACAGTAAATGCTGCAAGTTTACCGTGGCTAAAATATAGTTGAATTCATAGAATTAAAAACCTTAAAGCAATTGTTTGACATTTTGGAAGATATGTTTATTAGCTTTCTTGCCAAGAGTCAGATGAGAAGATCAATACCATATGAAGCTTTAGCCAGCAGCTGGTTAACTTAGCTCAACATAAAGACTGGAAAATCTTTCTCTGTCCAAAGCAAACAAAATCCATCTACCAGCACCTCTAAAGGTAATTGATTAACCCGTTATGTCTTATATCATGTTTTAGAAGGAGTTGTGTGCTGGACTTTTTCTTGGCCTGGCACAGTGCTCTCTAGATGTCTCTGCGGGTTTCTTATGATTATGATAAGACATAAGGAGTAACTTTCGTATGCCTGGTCGAGCAAATAACCCTCTTTTAAAACTACAACTTGTTGTTTTTTTCCCCCCATATAAAGCAGTCTACTGGCTGACCTTTACTGCATCGATAGTGCTATTGATCTACTCATAACTCTCTGCAAGAAAGCAAATGAGATAATTTTGAACTATTCCTTTAAAGCCCTGAACAGACTGAGGGCTGTGCTGTTTTGAAAAACAAAATCTCTTCACCAGATAAGAGAAGGTGGTAACATTTACCTGGCACACCTAGAGCAGATGTTGAGTGTAACTTTGGCCTGTGGTTCAGGCTGATAGGAGCTGCGTCCCTGGCTGAACTTACTGCCGGATGGAGCCAAGCCCGTCACACCCTCCATCCGCAGGTCATCCAGGTCCTCTGAGGGGGAGGGAGCCAAAGAGAAACATAAAGAGACAGAGGAAGGTGAAGGAAACCCAATGAAAAGAGAGAGAAAACAAGAGAGAGAAAAGACGGCCATTAATCATACTTTGGTCTCTTTTTTGTCAATTTGATGCCCGGTGATGACAGTCTGCTTAGAGTCAATGGAGCAAGCAAGCACATCACAGTAAATAAACATTCTCAACTGGGTCCTGCTGCTGTGCTCAGTCACTCACACGCATACATCCACAAACACATACACATTCACTTTGCGTCATCAACACAAAACCCTTTGTTATAAAAGGAGTGGTGTGGAAGAGCTGATGACAGCGCCGCATCATGGCAGCACAGAGACAGGAAGGGTACGCTAACAAGATGAGGAGGAAAAGGACAAAGAACAATGAAGTCGGCGAGGAGAAATCAGCGGTAAGAGGGAGATGGAGAGCTGGAAAGTTGGGTTTCGTCTGATCTCTCCCTGTGTCCTCAAGAGCACACACACATAGACCCTCTCCCCTCCGACGCTCTAAAGAAGTCCATATGTATCAGACACGCCAGTATTGTTCGACCTAACCTCTTACTCTGTCTGTTTTTCTCCACAGCCGCAATGTGAACACACATTTACACCCACACAAACACACAGAGATAACAGGTGCCTTTTACTTTTTTTTCCCTCACGTACATGTTAAATAAACTTTACTTATGTCTGCCCTTGCTCTCCGTTCTGCTTTATCTCAAAAATACAGCTGTTCCCTTTTGGGATGAAACCCTCCATGTGTAAAGATTGAAAGTTTCAAATCTGGATGTGATACAGGACAAAACGGGATCACCAGTTATTGTACCAGCGTGCTACATTTTCAGCATCAAGACACACATTTCTTTAATCGACACTGAACTGGCATGATAAGGAAAGAAAACATAAATCATGCCAATAACAAGATTTATGAAAGAACAGCAGTTAAGTAGAATAATATGAAGTTAATGTTTTCTGTAGCAAAGAGGAGAACTGTAACGGTTTTTAAAATATAGCTGAGGATCAAAAGGGAGAGTCAGAACCGGCCAGACCATTTTGGTTTTGAATGCATCATCAAGAGATAAAACATATTGCAGTACTTTCCCTGTTATGAGAATGAATAGTGAGTGGGTATCTGGACTCTTGCTTGGTTAAGTGTGCTGGTCAAGCTTTTCAAACACATGTTGAATTACACAGAACATTTTGACCGGTCACCATAACAATATTTGTCCCATTCTTCCCATCAGACCAGAAGAATTTAGGAGCTTTGCCAGTGGGTGGTGGGGGTCGCCTTCAGGACATGCAGTGTATTCTCCACTCTGGCTGCCATTGTTTCTGTCATTGTGCGTACAGTGCTGTGCAGTTCGTGCCTGTCTCTGTCTATGTGTGTGTCGAGTCATTTGAAACCAACATTGATACTTTTCACTGAGAGATCGCATTACCTGGCCCTCGGTTTTTTTTGGGGAAAAAAATGGGCCTCACACCTTGAAAGAGGAGAATGCATGACTAATCACCTGGATTAGATTAGATGACACTTGCTCATGAGAACTCGCTCCCTCTATCCATCAGCGTGGCACAAAGCCAGAAAATGTTACCTGTCTCCTCTAGATGTCAGGAAATCATTCTGACGAGACAGTCTAATCCACTAATCTCACCTGATTAGCAGAGTCTTGTGTTAATTGATTCTTAGCTTAGTATTTTTCCACAAACCACAATGCCAGAGCAAATATAATAAGTCTGTATGGAGTTAAACACACTTTTAGTGTGTTTTTAGCCTTGATAGCAGTGTGTCTCTTTCTAATAAATGAATAATGATAATACATTAACTCCCGATTTGAGTTTTTAAACAAAACATATTTCATGTCTTTTAAATGAAAACTATTTCAGTGCTCAGCCAACAAACAGCCAAAACAAACTCTTAATTAGTTCCGACTATATTACGGTCTTAAACACCAAAAACAGTTGGAAAAGGACCAAAATCAATATTTTTATTTAATAGCTTTAACAAAGTCTGGTCATGCCACTCACATCGTGTCCAGGCTGCCTGAGAACGAGTGTTGTTTTAGTGTTCTGAGGAGGACAGATACATTCCAGTAATACCCTTAAGCAGGGCAATATTAAATGTCCCATTCATCACGGTATGCATTGGAGGGGGGTGGGGACAGAGAGAGCCACCAGCGATTTGGGCAATTTGCTGGTCGTGGGAACTGCTCAAGTTTGGGCCTTCACCTTTCCCTCTTTTCTCTTCGTCCATTCCCACTTCTTCCCCTTCGAACCATTATCCCCCCTTTTGGCAACTGACTAATGTGACATGCCAGATTTTCTTTGGGTCATAGCCTATGATGCAAATCATTACTTGACACTTGGAAACATTCACTTGCGAAGCTGCAGCTTTCATGAAACACCGAAAGAATAACAGCAAGCGGCTCTGACCCTGAAAAAAAGAACATGACCTCAGTGTACACAGCTGCTTGTCACCTCAACTCCCGCTTTGTCTCTTGGACTTGTTTCCTTCTGTCAAGATAAAATGACACAATAATGGAGAGAAAGACCTCAGTGTCTGAGGGAAGGAAAAGCTAATCTCAAAGGTCGCTGAGGTAAACAAAGGCTTTTATCTGGAGTGCATCCCATACAGAAAAAAAATGTTCTGAATCAATGTAGCTGAGCAATTTGTTCCACACTTGCAGCGGTTCTTACTTTTGGCCAGATGAGAGGAGAGAGGACAATATTTCCCGATAATGTCAACAGTCACAGATGCAAACGTGAAGGGAATCGTGATTGCTTGTCAGCCTAACTGGTTTTGTATGTGCTTGCTTGTTTGTGAGATGAGTTAATAGGAAAAGGTTACAACTACTGCAGAGGTGAGCTTTTCCTGGTGTACTGTTGCTGCTCACGGTCCATGCAGTAGATTTCTGGGATAGCTTGCAGGTATGAAAGCGCAAATGTACGACTGTGAAGAAAGAAGTGTGACTTTCCAATCTTTATTCTAAGTTTAAATCCTTTTGTCTCTCCAAGTGCAGGCTTTAAGAGAGAGGACAGCCCTTCATCTGTGCAACAGCAATCTGAACCTCAGCCATATCAGCCCTCTATGAATCCAACTCCCATCTACTGGGGAGGAGAGGTGACAGATTTCTGTGTCGACACTACGCTGTCTCTGAGGAGGGCCTGTGTATGAAGTGCTAAAGTGATGAATTTGCATCTCACCAGTTGAGGTTTTGGTGTTAGCATTGCAAATGACTGCTTTTACATGCACACAAGTATTCTGACACATACGCTCACACTGTTGCCTGATGACTGCATATGACCGCAGCAATTGTTTCTTATTTGTCAAGAAAATTGGAGTTTTGTGGTCTCAAACAAACAGAAACAGAGATTTCAGATTATGGAGCACCATTTAATTGGCCATATTTCCTAACTAAACTTTAAATGTCAGCATCAAAATTATGTTCAATTATCTATCAAAGATGATCATACATTTGGATAGTCTGTCTACAGAGTTTATAGAGTATTTGTAACATTTCAACAGCGTATTTGTTGAGATTTAGTAATTCAAGAGTTTCACGAATAAAATTATTTTCTGATATTATACACCACTGTGGTGGTTTGGTTAGATTTAACTACAAACTTAGTTAGATATGTTCATGTGTGTCACATTGTCTATCTATAGGCAGACTTTCCTAAATAAAATGTTACAAAAGCGTCTAACAGAGACACCTCACCTTCCCAAATCCATGCTCACACACAAGATTTAGTGTGTCGAAGTGTTCCTTTCTTTGCCGCGTCTACTTAGTCAAACACATATGACTGAGTGCATACTCTCTATGTTCACAATAGAGCCCAGCATGCTTTCCACACAATACCACCATGATAAGTTTACAGTGTGTCTCCCGTGAGACCAGTTTACCCTGAGACCATGACAGCCTCCCAGGCCTCTGTCTAGACACAACAAACGTCTGTCCACACTCGCCCGTTTGTCAGCCCGTCACATTTCCACTCCCTGGGCACCGGGGCAGCCATGCGTGCTCCCCCTGTCTAACGATGAGACATGGCAGATAAATAAAATGGCTCTGAACTGGGGGTAGTTAGGAGGGGTGGTGGGGGGAATGGAAACTATTCGAGCGATGCAATCTCAACAAAAGGCCTGAGCGATGTGGAATTCCGTGCCGCAATCACTCACTCACAGTAAAACAAGAAAATGAGAAGCGCAGAGTGCACAGATAGTGTTTGTGTCTTTCCAAGTTTCCATGTAATTTAATGTTGTTTAGACAGCGACGGACTGGCTGGCTCTTTGCTGCTCTTCATACAGCTAAAAACAGAGCTGGAGTCATAATTAGCACACAGCCTTCAAAATAACTTAATATACACCTAGTCAGATGACGCGTTGACAGATGTATGGGGGGGGGGTTCATCTAATGTGCTACCCCACACGTAAAGTGGGGAGACAAGCACGCACACACTTCATCTACTGCACCAAACCTAAAGCATTTCATCAAGCACTGTAGTTATTGTTTCTCATGCCTCTATGAGAAATAATTGAATTTTCCATTCTTTCATGTGCAGTGACGACGTCTCACCACACGCCGGGCTCTAATTAATAGCCTGTAAATGATACACGCCTTGCTCCTTGCCGTGTAGCCTGCATTCTCACACACACACACACACACACACACACGCAGACCCACATGTGAGCGGCATACTAGATATAGATAAAAAGGCACACAGACACGTACTCAACCTAACGCTTACAGTGACACTTGCAGACCTCACACTTTTGTTGCCCTCACACATACAACCAGCATTTGCTTTTCATTAAGCCTCGAGCACAAAGCCTGCACTCGGCGGTTAGTCGTCACACAGACATCTTTGATGTGAGTCGCGGCAGACACATTTGTTTGGCTTTGTAATAAAAACAATATTCCAACTTACATTTCATAATTATGTCTCGGCTTTCAATGGCACCCTCCTCCCCTCCTGGCCTAAGAATATGCCTGTTAGGCTCCAAGCACCCCACAACTCCGAGTGCGGCAGTAAAAACCTTGATCAGAATCAGATGGGGACACACATGAGCAGGGTAACATCACAGCTCTGAGGCCTGTGGAAAGTCTTATCGCAGACCTTGGTGCAAACCTCCTTTCAACTCGCTTTCTGACCGCAAATATTGCAGAGATTAAGACATCGGCGTAGACACAGCAGAGCTTGATCTATTGATGCACTACAATGATAGACGGTGTAGCAGGAAAAGTGACTTGAGAGCTCTTGTATGTTGAAGGTTTCAAACAGAATTTTGAATTGTTGCTAAAACATGAACTCTGAGCTTCAAGATAGAATTTTTTTTGTAAATATAATTATGCAGTAAATATATCAGCGATCTGCCAGGATCAAGGCTGCCATCTACAGTTCAAAAGGATGATTTTAATCTCTTATAAAAGAATTAAGTCATCCGTCAAACAGGAATGTGCCTGTACAAGAAGAGTCCAGAGAGATGTTGATGATAGAAGAGCAATTTTAGCAAAACAAACATCAGTTAACATGAGTGATGGCGTATGCCTTGATGTAGTACAAACAATTCTCTCCTTCGACTTAATGTCTACACTTCATTCAGTAGATCATTGTTTCCCTGCCTGTTTGTGATAAACACATAGATACAGCCACACACACACACACACACACTACCTCACACAGAGATACAGGTAGAGATCGACATTTGTATTCACACATTCATACCAGTTACTGCATAATGACATCAAGTCTATAACTCTCTCATCTATTTGTCTCTTAAATCCGAATCTTGCTGCAAGCCGTGCTGCCAGAGGAGCCAGAGAACAGTGATGTAACTTTATTTTAGATTGTTTGTTGTACTTTTAGAGAAAGCTGCACACAACATGGTCAGGGTGGGGCCGATTAAACTGAATTAACACAATGCTTCTATTCACACGAGTCCCTTATCATCCTTGGTGTCTATCTGCAATCTCTTGCTTCTGTCTGCCCAGAGTAGCCACAATACGGCATTACTGTGTCCATTCAGCTGCCTTCTATTCAGATAATCTGCTCAGTTCATCTAAGGCGCTTATGCACACCGGAGATACGTGTGCTGGCTGGTGCTTGGCCATACTCTGCGTAATGACTACTGCTAGATTTATGGTATGATCACAGCAGTCTACTTTCCTATTGATAATTGCTTCCAGTAATACCACCGTAATACCACAGCAATTTGCCTCTCGATTAGTGTATCCATCTGCACAGTGGAGACTTTTACAGGCGTCAAATTGGGCGCAGTTAGACTTTTACTGGGGACATTCTTTTCACCATCAAGCCGGCGAAACCTTCAGAGGTGAACCCAGCCCTCTCAAGCTTGTATTACAAGTGAAAGATTTAGTGCTGAGGCAACTCAGCGCTGACACAAGTTCTCCTCCACCTCCTCCTCCCTCTTCTCTCAATGCACCGCAATGATACTGCTGTGTTGTTGTTGGTTTACGCTGTTTCCAGGGGAACTGTTGTATCTTTGGTTGTTTGGGCAAGGATGAAGGGGGCAATGGGGGTGACGGGAGTGTGTCTGTGTGTGTGGGGGGAGAGTTGTTACTGCTGCTGGCGTCAGGGAGTGCGTGCCTTGTCTGCTAACTCTGGAAATCTGAATGTTGTAAGGCAGAGGACAAAGAGACAGCTCTTAGTGCTGCAATCAGTCCTTCACATGCAGGGACACACAGGCACTGTGGGTCACATTACCATATCAAGCTCCCGACAGTGGAAAGTAACTAAAAGCAATACTTGTACTGTACTTGAGCATTTCCATATTTTATATACTACTTTATACCTTAATGTCATATGCAGTTTTTGCTGCTCTGTACTATTTACCGAACTAATTAAGATGAACAAATAGACATAAACTAACAAAATATGACGCGTTTGTTTGAATTATCCAACAGAATGTGAAACAGGTCAATTTAGCTCCACTTTTGGCAGCCATGCTAGCAGCTCTGTGAGGAATCTTTGAATATATTACAGCTATACGAGGGCTTACACACCATCACAAAAGTAATATTGAGATATACATGTTATTTTTCTTTGGATATTACAATGCAGGATTTCACTTTTAATAGGATCCTTACAATTAAGCATTGATATCTGAAGATTTCTTCCATCACTGGTTTTTAAACACACTGTTTCCATTGGATATTTCTCTCAGGAAATGCAGAATAGAATGACAAGAATTTTAAGGGGCCTCTTCTTAATATTCACAACAAATATTTGTCATTCCTATCTGCCATAAAACTAATAACAGCTTTGCTCTTTCAACACAGGAAGTCATTTAGTAGGACTAAGTAAATGTTCAGACCTCCGTGGGTCGAAAGGCTAAGACCTTAATCACCCTCAGATGCAAGGGGTCTATATGCAGTAGATGAACTCCTAACATAAAACATCTTTCACTTAAATTTCATGGTTGCAAAGACAGTAAAGATTGAAAACCTTTTCTATTAACAAAAAACAAAACAAAAACGGTGCTATTGTACGGTACCATCTGCTTGATCAAGGAAGATACGATGTTCTCAAACAAAAGAGCCACACACAGGCACTGTAACTCATCCAGCAGACCCCGCTTTATTCTGTGTATCAAAGATCAGACATAGCTTTATCCTGCCCTTATCCTGCCCCCATCAGATCCTCACTGTCACTGTGAATCAGCAAGAGTGGGTAAAGCTACTCTCACGTCCTCCTCTCCTGTTTCAGGAATCATGCCAGAGTGGGTCAACATACTAAAAGGGTCTGTGGACTCATGCGGAGGGGTCTGATGTCTGAAGCATGGATGATTCACACTGAGAGGAGCTTTGTTACTTTCTACTGCTGTGAAAATGTGTATGCATGTGAAGTGGGATGTTGCAACCCTCTCACAGGCTCTCCCAAGTAGAAAGCAACATCTGAAAGTGTTCCTTCTAAGGAAAACTCTTTAACCCCTTGAACCTTTAATACAAGCAGTTGGAGCATCAACTCTCCATCACTCCTTAAGTAAGTACTGAGGAAGATGTACAACAACAACAACAACTGTACATGTTCATTATAAAACTTGACAAATGATAATGTTTGTCAATGTCTACATGATGTAAATAACACTTTTTTTTTTTTATTCAAAAGGGTACATCTATGAAATGGAACACTTCCACCAAAGATGACGAGAACAAGTTTACAGTGGGGAACTGGCTAACGCGTCTCATTAACTTACCATAAAATAACACTGCAAGGCCAGAAACAGGGTGTTTCTCCCCACACACTGAACTCAGCTTGTTTCTTATTTCAGATCAGTATAAAGTTGTGGTCTCGCCGCCCAGCAAAAGCTAGAAACTTGACATTTTCCATCGCTTTACAAGAACATGTGAGTCATATTCATTTTCAATATGGTTTTGACTGTGGTAAATATTAAGCACAGAGCTAATGAAAACAACTGGGAAAACACAGTGCCATCCCCACAAGCAACTAGAGAATCAATAAGAGCTAAGCTGATTAGAGTTTTTTTTTTTGGAACAATATGAACAAAACAAAATCAACCTTAAGCCATGTCTTTGGTTTTTATAATTGTATTCAATCTTGACTAACTTGGCTAGCAGTACTGTAAACCATTCCAAAAAGATCTTATTATTTTCTCATTTTCTCTCCTTATTCAGGTGCTGGCAAAATACATCCAATTCTCAAAACCCTTCTGCTCAAAATCGAAATGGAAATTAGTTGCTAACTTTTTTGGAATCTTCTAAGCCGACTTTTATTACGCGTCTTATTCTCTACAAGTTGTAGTTGTTACACAGTAGGACAAACTGGTGCTCCTTTCCTGCCTCCCAGTGGATATTTTGCAATATGTTCAGTGTTTACTGCAGCTCTGAACTCTCTTCTCTATATCCTCCAGAGATTTAGACACACAAAAAGTGACTGATCACATCCGCACCATGGGACCTGTTCATTTTCTTGCTAATATAATTGCTCTCATTTGGGTAGTGTGAATTTGTCGGTACACCAGTCAGCACAACAAGCAGGTATGACGAACAGAGCTCTGCTTATCTGATAACAGAAAAAACTACTGATGTGCATCTGGAGTAAACATATGTTCCCTTAGGGATGAGTGTCTGTGATCAGAATCTCACCGTACGAGACTGCAATATACCAAATAAAACACTGCGTGTTTGTGTGAAGTCAGATGTTTGAGAAGCTGAAATGTGTGGTATATGAAACATAAGCAAACATGACTGTCTTTGGTTTACATGGCACTTGAAATGATTGTAACCTGCTGAATCCAAAACCTTTATTTTAATAGCTGTCTAATGATACCGTATTAGTCAAGGATACACTGATTGCAAATCATTAGTCTGTGCATATTTTCTGCCACTTCACTTAAATTCAGATGTACTCATCTGACACTCTAATAAGGGTTTTGATTTACTTTTTGACCTGGCTCGATGTTTCTAAACAGACTTTATGTACAGCATCAGTAATGCCACATTTTAGCCACTAGAGGGCGTCCTAAGCAAATGGTTAAATTGTGCCTCCAACATGAAGAGTAAGTAGAGACCTTTAGACACATGTAGAAATGTACCATATAGCTAGTTAAGCAAAAAAAATGTTTGCTATGTATTAATGACATAAAAATGGTAGTAATGGAGTGAGGTATTGATATTATTACATGTTCATTATGACATTAGCAGTGCTAAGATAACTGTACTAATTGCAGTTGCAGTACATTTATCTTTTGCTACATCATAGAGTTTCAGAGAGCATCCATTGATTCACTACACCCTCCACAGTGTAGAGTCCTGAGGCAAGTCAACGAATCCCTACCAGCTGCAGGAGTACTGCTAAGAAGCAGACCATATGTTTTAACCTTCATATGGACACCAGCAAGAAAAAAAAAGATAAATATCTCCTTCAGGAATCAATATACTATCACAAGATCACCATCCGTGCCAAGTATCATCAGTCACCTTTGGCATGCATTTGGTCATATCCACAGAATTTGTGCCAAGACTCTTTCTAAATGAGGCCCAAAAATTCTCCTGAGGGTCATTCATTTCTCCAAGCTCACCAGGCCATATTTCAGGTTAGCATCAGTTTCATCAAGTCTACAGTAGCAAGGCAAGTCACTCAGAATGATAGTCAACACAGCAGCAGTAGTCCCTGCAGATTGGACCATAACCAGGCCTTGACAGAGGATCAGAAATGACCTTGCTGCATTATTTTCTTTGAATTACTGCCCTGGTCCATAGTGTAAAAGCCACTAGGGGAGTATGCCTGGGATCAGAGCTATGATTAAGGAGGGCCATCACAGACCATCAACATCCAGCTTTATGGCTGTATCTCTAGGTATTATATACTGCTGTCCTGTATTACAACTATGTTCGGTTCAAATAAAAGCAAGTCTGCTATATACAATGTGTTTACAAGATTTCTTCCAATTATGGAGAAGCAGCTTGATAACGAGCAGTTGAATACGATGTATACTTTTTCACAGCAGTCGATGACTGAGCCTACTATAAAAACAATTACCATAATAAAATGCACGTGTTTTAGAGTCACTGGTGGACCGAAACATTTCAAACTTTTAGATGCTGACAGAGTGAATGAATCCTGGCTATTTGACTTAGTTTGAACACAATCCGTAGTTTTGAGAATCAGAACAATCATTCGTTGCTGCTCCAGCTCTTTGCCCGTGCAACCTGTGCCACACATCAATAAAGAAACGTGACCCTGTGAATGACCCCAATGAAAAGACGCTGCTAACAAGCACAACTGCCTTAGTGCTGTGACAGTACAGCAGAGGGCAAAGACATACATAGATTGTGTTACCGCAGAGCAGCAGCTCTGAGGAGACTGGAGTCATGCTGAAGCACTGTAATTGGGGCCCATGTTGTAGACATAAGGAAATAAAAAAGATCAGGTTGTGGGTTGACATCCCTCAAAGAAGTACTGTATGTCAGGCATTGCGAGTGAACCTAGAAGAAAGTACATGACTTAACAATAAGTTGTAATTGGAGAAATGCTGACTTTTTATAGCATTTCAACAATTCTAAAGGATTCTTGAGTTACGAGTGTATTAAATTGTCAAAGTTATGCTTTAACTTTAAAATTTGTGCTGCATACCTTGTTGTATGCATATGGGTGTATGACCTTCCTTTGTTCCTGCACTGCCTTACTCTAAGGGATCACCCCTGCATATAAATATGACCACACAGCAGAGAAGTAAGCAGGGTGACAAGTGACACAGTTTCTTCACCACGCAAAAAATATTTCGGATAACAAATTCAATTTGGCGTGAGGCATTACATGCTGTGTCTGCACAGACACAGGGTGACCAACTCTCACACCTTCTACTGAATGAAGCCAAAACAAGCATTTACTTCAGATACTCTCTACGCCTCCTTTGTCACCTGCTCATTCATCTTACTGTAAGTCAGTACTTGAAGGCATGGCCGGCATGAAGGAATGTACACACACACACACAAAAGGTAAATCAAAGTTCTTCTCTGTGATTCTTCAGTTGTCAGAGCGAATACCTAGACTAACTGGCTGAGAGCATCTGGACAGACTATATAAACAGGAAGCATAGTTTCCTTTAACAGCTACTACTAAAGTGCTTTTAAGTACCATACATAAACTGACTGCTGCTGCTTTGCTCATCCAGCAACTACATATAGAACAGTAAGTACGCGTCTACAAGTCTGCATATGTGCAACCATTTCTCCCTTTTAAGCCCCTATATTTATTAAAGGAATCTACCACTTTTATTTTTTTTATAGTTCACTTTTCTCTCAGTAAGTGCTTTCCTACTTTAGCCTGATAAAATATCTCAGCATTTGTTTACATGTATGTAGCCGGACAAAGTATATTCAATACTAGTAACCACGTAAGGCCAAGAGCAACAATTTTTCCAGCTGGGAAAAAACAACTCAACATGTCTAATGCTTTCAAGGTCAGTGTATCTATAAATGTTTCACACACAGAAGGTACTGTATTTTTTTTTTTTTAAACACTGCAAACGTGTTCATTCCTTCACACTAGTACTAGGTAAAAATGTCCTTCCCATCCTCCTGATCTTTTCAAGTCAGAAATTTGTCTCATACTACCTCAAAGCCCAAAACAAGCTTTATACTTCTTAAACACATTATAGCATTGTAGTTTTTATGAAGTCTTTGAAATACATTTAGACTTCTGAATATCAAAACAGATTGATTGTATCTTAAACTTACACCGCTAATGAGCTCTGCAAGGGGAACGACAATCAATAGGAAATGTTACAGCTGTAATTTGATAGTCTTTACCACACACACACACACAGTAAACAAAGCAAGCTGTTCTCCTTGAGTCTAAGATGGTAAAAAAACAAGTGTCTGTCTCACTCACCAACAGGGAATTTGCTGATACCTATACACACACAGTAACGCATCGTCACCAGTCTGTCAGTCTGGCTCAAAAGCAGCTCAGCGCTATGATCAATGGCTTTTTTAATCTAAACTTTTATTTGCAGAAATGAATGGAATTGATTCACACTGCACAACACCGTTTACACGACGTGTGTCTGCTTATGTAAAAAGGTGTTGTATGCACAGAATACGACATTACCCAGAAGCTCCATGGCATCATCCTCATCCTCCATCTCTTCCTCTGCCACGGAGGGAGCGGGGCTATGGACCGAATCAAAGGAGTCCTGGGACAACATGGCTGCCAGGAGCTTCTTGTGATGCTGCTGCTGCTCCCTTAGTCCTTTGCTCTTTGTTTCCATCTTCAAGCTGGATGAGGCAAACACAAGAGGAGTCAGGGCTTAGGAGCAGACAGTGAGAGCACAAAGGTTTTTCTATTCACATACAAAAATCTATTTTTATATGTAACGTTTAATAAAAAAAATATTTGAAATAACCGAATACATTTTTATCACTTTACATACATCCGTTGTAGCTGATTACTTTCCAGACACAATCCCCATTTTAAATAAAGCACTATAATATGAAGCTATCATCATCATTAGTAACATGCTGTCAGGTACTGAGACATATACCTACAAAAAGAACACGTCTTTATAATAATTATGCTCCTATAGTAATTATATCCTGACTAACTGTCGGGCTTGTATCTGGCTGAGGCTTTTCAGCAAGTATAAAATATTGCATTTGCATCAGCGGTCTGCAAATGTGTAACTACATTTAAAGTGTTGAAGTTTCACCACTTGTTGCTTTTGGCAGCCATTCCCTGGTTGTTAGAGACAAAATACCATACAATCATTTCAAGTGCCATGTAGGGGTAGAAACCCTTGCTGTAAATGGTTAGCAGGGAGAAGATAAGAAGAAATAATGGTTTTGAGGTGAGCAACAGAGAAATATTTGTAGCCCTAACTACAAACCATTAGCAGTAGTATTTAGAGGATGTAGGGTTAAAAAGCCATGGAGGTTTTAAAAGCATGTTGATGGATATGAGGTGTTTAAAGCATCTTCTATAGTTTTTAGTCTGCAGAAGAGACAATAATCAAATCCAGATTATTAAACAAAGATGGAACAGATGACTTGCAGAGGAGGGATTTGTTTTAATCTTTTGATCACTGAAGTAAAGCAAGGGGAGAAGCAGATTCTGCATTTTTAATAAAAAACATAAAATGTTTATACAAATCTGATTCACTTAACATTGCTAAAATCTAATAATGAACCTGAATACTGCTCTTTTCCATTCAGAATTGATTTTTGTCTTCATACTGCAATATTCATTTTATCATGAAAACTTTCATTAACATTTATTATATATGCTGTAGCCATAAACATGAGCAAGAGCATGCAGCTATGAAAATATCCTTTGTGCAGTATCCATCCCCATTTACTTACAGCCTAGCAGTCTCTGAGGCCGTTTTTAAATTAAAAACTATACATAGATGAAAATAAATCAAATGCTTTTATTCATTTCTCAGAAATATATTTTGTTACCCTTGTTTAAGCCTGGCACATGGAGAAAAATTAAATGGCTAATGGAAAAAAAATTACCAAATAATGTCTCCTTCCTATACAGTTACAGCTACAAATACATTTATGAAGGCTGACTTCTGCATTACCTCCATGTTGGAGAAATTAATTTCTGTATCCCACAGGCTGAGGGCGTGGATTAGAGCAGTGGAAGAGTATTAATTTGATGCTTATCTCAGTTTAATGCTTCTATTTACCAGATAATTGCGAAGGGTCATGAAGTGATAGATAGGTCTTCACACTCTCCCATATGGTATTTCTGTGACAATTAAATCTGCTAATATGAAAAGGCGAGGTGGGTGGAGTGATTCTGCACAACTGTTCTCTTTTCTTTATCTAACCAAACTCTTTGATCAAAACATTTTCCTGTGGTTCCAAACTACCTTTTTAATAGAAAGTAAAGTTGAGGACAACAAACAAAACTTATATTAAGCAGTTATTTTTATGTGTTGCACCATATTATGGGCTCATATCTCCTCTGAAAATCTCTGGCTCACTCTGCCTGCTGGCAGCTCCAGTGTCAGCAAGTTTTCCTCCTTAAGGAGCAACCTCAGGTGGTATAACCCTGTCATTAAGAGGATAAATATGACCATAAAAAAAAATGCAGGTGTACAGCTGGCTTTCCCCTCGCTCTGTGTTTATCATGATTTTTCCCTGGTATCATATTTCCGTACTATAAGGATTCAGTATATGTTGGTGTTTCAGGAAGAAATCTAAAGACATAACAGGGAGGTTAGAAGAGAGAGGTACAGTTTATGGCATGGACATGGGATAAGGAAGTCCCCGTGCAATGGACTGTGTCAAAATAAGCCATTTTCTATACATGTCTTCCACAGTTGCATCTGATTTCCCATGTGCCCCTTGCACTTATCCTTCTAAACTTTGCAGCCAATCATACAGAGAGCCACCAGCACCTGTCAGCTCTGCTTTTGGTCCTCAGTGACAGGTGGGCTGGAATGAGCGACAGAGGCAAGAAAATTGAAAATGAAAACAAGTAAACTACCAAAGTAAGAGGGGAAAGATGGACTGGTTTCACAAATAAGGTCAGATACATGAGAAAATCTGAGTACCCTAGACTGAAAGTGTATGAGCACCAGAGGGGATGGCCTATTAAGGCTCAGATGGGGTTTTAAGATAGGGCAGCATTGGTCGTTGCCAGTTTTCCACTTGCTCAGAGTGGTCATTTTTATCTCATCTGATAGAAATTAGAAACCAGAAACCAACAAAATCCTGCTTCAAGTCGCCCTCAGTTTTTTATTATTTTTTTAAGCCCTAATTTGTTTACATTTTGGCAAATTGGCACCATTAAAGATTTTAGTTATTAGCAGTTCTTGTTTGCAATGTAATCATAGATGTGCTGGCAACCAACAATAAATTACTTTGATACAAAAATAAACTTCAACTTGTGATTCTCAGTTAGGTTCTGAGTTGTAACAAGCATATTTAGCAGATTTACGGAAGGTTATTTGTGATGCATATGTAATCGTGCTTTTTTAAAAATGTGTATCGTATGTTTGGTCAGATTTCTAACTCGAAGAAAGCAATAATGAACCCCCCATTGTTTGATTTTGGAATGCACCTGTCCCTTTTACCTCACACAGCGTCTTTGCCTCACAATCGCTGCCTCTGCTACCCCACCATCTTTCAACTCTCCCATGCCCCCCACCTCCAACTCTTGGCAGGGAGGTGAGCCTCACAGTTTGAAAACCTCTGCCTTACACCATATCCTGACCTTAAATAGAGACAAATAATAATTTTTTTTTTGTTTGTTTTTCAGATCTCCCTATTTTTTGACTTTGTGGCTTGGCCAAAAAACAGCTCAGAGGATATGAAAGTGATCTCAACCCTCAAACGGGATTTCAAGAGGGAGCAAGTTCTCAGTAAATGCAATTCAGAGTTGATATAAATGATCTATCAGATACCCCTACCTCTATCAGAAACTGATTTTGGGATGCTGTATCAGTCCAAACACACAACAACCTTCTCACACTCTTCATAAGGTAAACACAAAATGTCACAGTTACAAACACACACAGAGCAGAGCTCATCAGTGAGCCCACACATATCCCTATCTCCCAGCTCAGACTTCTAACTAAGTGATTCCTCCCTATAATCCACCCATACAGTAACCTAATGAGATTAACACTGTGTGTATGTCAGCTCAGGCCCGCACATGATTTATGGTTTTATATCCGATCTTCCTCTAATTAGTCATATCAGAAGGTGCAGTGCATGTGAAACACACATACACAGAGCAGTAACAGCTAACAAAAAAAAATCCTTACTGAGAGGCCAACAAATGATTTAACAGTTATATTGTCAAAGGCAGGCCATTTTGTTAAATAACAAGCACAAAATTCCTCTGGCCTTGAGCACACAGAAATGAGGTTAGTTTTAATTCAAAATTGGGTTGAAGCAGTATCATGGCAAGCATGTTTGATCGTGCCTTTGAAATGGGATTATCAAACCCATTCAGATGGGCATTCCTCAGGCAGCACAGTTAGAAGTCTATCTCATTTTAAAAAGAACCAACAATAGCTTTATGAACTTTCTGTAAGTTTTAAACTTTTTTTATCATTTGAATGAGTCACACACACTTATATAGATGACTCAATATGTACATAATGCCAAACACCAACCTCCCAGCAGGGCTGCTCTCTCCACTCCAGCACACTTCAGTTTTAGCTCGAGGAACTGGGGGATGCAGCATTTCAGCTGCCAACGGATCTGCATCCTCCTCTTCTCGACCAACCCATTCCCCGACCACCCGAGGACGCAGGACTGAGTTATAGCCTCCCAAGTTCTAAAAGAGCAACACAAAAATAATAAGAGACAAAACAACAGACTGACAGACAAAGACAAAGATGCAGATTTAAATGAAAATGTGTGCAGGTGGAAGTGACCACCAGGACAAGGAGTTTTTCAGACACAGGGTAACCAGTGATAGGCAAGTAGGCAATATAACTGGGCTGAGCAGCCTCTATGGACATAATGCCAGAGGCAAAAAGACCAAAGAGGAAGTTGATGGAGGAAGCTACAGGAGAAAATAAAAGAAGACAATGGTACTGACTTTTTGGCAGGCTTTGTAAAATAAAGACTGACAGGCCTACGCTAAGCTGGACTTGATCTTGCTGACAAGGAAGTAATATTAGCTGGCTGCTATGTCTTGTGTTGTTACACACTAGCAAAGACTAGTTCTTGATTAGAAGTGATCATAACAAATACACGTGTACAGCTGTCCATTTTTTATGACAGTGGTATTGCACTCGGGGCCCTAAATTGCAAAACTACCAATTTCTATGCAATGTTGCTTTAACACAATGTATTTTTAAGAGAATGGAGTTTTAAAAAACAGCAAAGTATTGTCTGAGATTCATCTCCCTCCCATTCTTCTCCCAAAGCTAGTCGGCATACATTTGCAACCCTGCTCAGTACAAAAAGCAAAGATGTGTCTGCTTGCCTTTGACTAAATCCAGGATAGTATCAAATACTATTGTCTCTGCATGATCGGAGCAGGTGTTTAGTATTCATTCCCTGCCCCGTCCCGCAGAAAAGAAGGAAAATCTCTGGGCTGAGAGCCAAGGAAGTTGGACATGTACTGCTGCACTGAGCAAAAAGTGAAGTCCCTGTCAAAACATATGTTGTGTTTCTCATCCAGGCCCATCATTTCCAAATCGCTCTGTGCATCTCCAGCTTGGGCAGGCACTGCACTATTGTGTTGGGAGAGAATTGGGGCCAGGCGAGGACAAAAAAGATGGAGCTCAGACAAAGCTTTCGAAGGTAAGATGCACACTGAAGCCGCGAAGGATAGGGAGATGGAGGACATGCTTACTGAAGTATCACTCTCACATATCACTCCCATGAGATAGCAGTTCATCATTATAAAAAGAGTTGTGCTGCTCTGTCAACCGAGTGAAAGTTATGAAACATGGCTTTTACTTGATGTAGCGTGAGTGATGCTGCAGAGTGATGAGTGACAGAGCTCCATTTCCACATGACTGCAATGCAAGTGTGTGAGTTTAATAAAGACTCCAGTTAGGTTAACGTCTACCTGGTCAAGCTCATCTGAGATGGCGATGCCTGCAGAGAGAAGAAAGTGGTTTAAAGCACAGAGAAGCATCTAACACAGTTCAAAATCCAGCTTAGGCTGCTTCTGAGTTTAGTAGTGGGCTTGTACGATTAGCTGCTCTATCCGGTTTCCTCTCAGGATTTACAGACATTTACAGAAAGGTCTTCACTTCACTTCTTCATGTTTAGATGTATTAAACACTGCTCTGTATGTTCCGTGTATGCCACTCACTGCGTGACAGACTCTCCAGGGCCTTTCCCAGCTTCTTGCTCTCCTGCAGAATGTGGTTGAGTTCGTCAAAGTCCCGGCTCTCCCTCCAGTCCCAGGACGGGTACTCAATTGACCGCGGCACTGAACATCACAAACATACAATTTTGTCACATTTTCTGAAAGCACCACAAATAAAGATTGTTTGATTTTTTTTGTTTGTTTAATAACAATAAATCCGACCAAACTTTCTGAAAATAAGAACAGAAAAAAACAACCATACTGTGATTTGATCACCACAGCTTTATGCACATTTGTCCAAACAGGACTTTGGGAACTACTGCATGATGGAGTGGAATGAAAACACTAGCAGAAAAGTCAACATATCTCTTTCAGAAGCACAGAGCTCACTGAATGAAGGCCAGGGGACAGTGTCTGTCAGTCTCTTTAATTAACATTCAAAATAACTCAAACAGGAGCAGGAAATGACCCACATACTGCACTGATATCCTGCCTGATGTCCTAACAGCATCTCTTAGCTTGTATATGATGGTTAATTCATCATTGGGTTCAGACATTATTTATACAAAAGGAAGAGTGACATTCTGTTATAGGAGAGGGACTATTTGTAGTTCATCCGCATTCAATGTTCTTATGCTCTAACACAGCTGAATTTGAATTAACATGAAAAACCAGTGGGTTATGAAGAGATGCCAAACAAATGTAGGCTACTGGAGGTCTGCTACCCGCTGTTCACTGCTTGAACAGACATGGTAATGAGAATATAATGCAAAACGATATCAGAAGATATTTGCATCATTTTGACTGAAACACATACAGTATGTGATGGCAGGTGTGGAGAGTAAACATCACCAGTCTGTTCTCGCGTATACACACACACACACACAGATAAATAAATACATTTGAATGTGACTATTTGACAGCATTGCTGCTACAATCTGCCATCCTCTACCCTTGTTTACCCTGACTAAGCTGCTTGGCATTGTAACAACCATAAACAGAGCAAATGTCTCTGCCAAATGCAGACTGGAGGGGGAAAAAAAAAATTCTTTCATTACTTCCGGCAAAGAGTGCCTCTCTGTCCTCTCTCTGCTCATATGTGTGCTGTGTTGTTGCTGCTGCTCTGTGCAAAGGGCTGTGTTGTATCTTAATGACCTAGATTAAGGGGTTACGGATTCAGTTCCCACTGGGGCCACCCATTAAAGCATCAGTCAAGTAGAAGTGAAGCACAGAGCTCAGCAACTGTACACATAAAGAAAGATCAAGCATAATGGTGTAACCTCTGTATATTTATGACAGCTTTTCTGTTGGTCTGGCTACACTGTGCAATAATGATGAGCAGCAGATCGTTTGATTTAAAATTTTCATGAGCTCTGCACACCAAAACACCTATGCATGATTTTTTAATGTGATTTGACTTTAAATGTACTTTGAAGGTTTCTTACTCTGAAGGGGTAGCAGGAATGCTGATAATGCTCCAAACGTAAACGCAGCACTATGTGCTGAGTGTCGCTTACTTTATTTCTGACTTCTTCCTCTCACTTGTTTTCTTCTGACTTCATGCACTCATCCCTACACCCATTTCTTCTTGATTGTGAAAAATGCTTAGACGGCAGCCTAAAATAGACTTTGTCTGGCAGTGACAGAGCACAATGTTAAATTATTGAATTCGTGCATGGCTCTGCTTGCTCCCCATTTGACCTAGCCTCATTGTCTCAAGTGCAATACTTCACTTGAACATCATAGCTACAGTAATTTATAAGTGAAGTGAAAAAAGTTACTGCCAGAAAAATCTTCTCATCTGCATCCATTTTGCATTAATGTAAGAACGTTGCGCACAATTCATCTTTGGAGTGCAGCAGCAAGTCTGTAAAATGTGGCACATTCTAATGAAGTCATCTGCAGGCCTCTGGGAGGCTGGAAGGAGGACACTGGACTATACACTGTGACTAACTTTAATTAGATATAATTATATCAAATTAAAAATGGAGATTAAACCCAATGGTGCGTGTAATTGGGATACAACATGTATCAAAACTGTGCAGCTTCATGTTCTAAAATGGATTGTGTCTGTGCGTGTGTGTGCGTGCAACTGACGTGATCACAAAAAGAAATTCAGAAAGTAGGACCCAAAAAAGAAACTTACAAGACTTGGATTCTGGTGAGGGAGGAGAGATGCTGGAAACAGCCAGGTCGCTCTTGGATTTTTTCGGTTTCTTTGGGTGAATTTGCCATGGCTTCTCATAGTTGCTGTACTCCCTTCGAGGGTTTTTGCTTTCTGTTAATAGAGATAGTCACATTTTTTGTTCATAATGCCATGTTATGCAAATTCTAGAAAGCATAAATACAGGCCAAGTTTACACTGCAAGCTCTGTTGTCTCTGTCCACAGATGCAGATTAGGTCTCTTAGAGCATAGTCATCAAATACTGTGTATGTTATGGAGAGGAGTATATGCAAAGACAAATGTGTGTACATTATGCATACTTGCATCTGTTCGTACCGACCTGGGGAGCTCTGCGCCCACAGTGCTGCGGAGCCAGAGAGAGCTCTGTGCAGCTTGCCAGGGCTGTCTTGCTTGGTCTGCAGGTGATCAATGAGAAAAGGGATTGGATGGTCTGGAGTCTCAGTTATCAATTTGGTCATCAACTCCTATAGGAGCAGAGTAAAGCAGAGAGAAGTTAGATGAAAGTGGCATTACAAAAAGCAGTGAGAGAGTGTGGCCAGTGGACTACCCACCATGCTGAAGTGGAGAAAGACAAGTGTTACACAGTACTATTTTGTAGACTTTACTATCAAGGGAGGGTATGTGAGAGGAGAACTGGCCAAAGCTGTAGGATAATCCCCTTATCTTCACGGTAGTTTCAGGAATGTGCTACACCAAGTGTCACTATCCTAAATAATAAAAGTCAAGGCAAACATAACTAGACACCATGTCCCCAAAGATGGGAGCACTTCCCTTCTGTACCAATTAGTACCAAACATGTCAGCAAGCTTCATCAGAAATCAAATCAGTCTGCCAAGACACAAGGACAAACAAGTTAACAAACACAACAGCCTTTGTTCAATCTGTGCATTTTTAAAATAGTGTTGCAAAGCAAGAAGATGGTGTATTCCCTGATAATATAAGATATTGAATGAGCAGTATCTGATATATTGGGCCTGGTGGAAGAACGGACACATGTAGAGACATATGGATAGGACCGACAGACTGCACTGTGGGAAATAATGATGAAGAAGTATGATGAGGAAATATAATCCATGATTTAATTTCCACTACTTGTCTCTTACAAAATTGATTTGATTGAATGTGTAAAAAGGATGTAAAGGGAAAAGTAGAGAGAAAGTTACTGTGAGGACATGAGACACTGAACAGGAAGGTCTAATAATGCTCATAGGACAAACCAAAAAGAAGAAAGGTACTGCAGTAAGGATGAAAGCTCATAAGGAGGAAACAGTAACAGGTGTTGGGGTTAAAAGGCCACATCTTAGTCTGCATGCTAATTCAAAATCCGTCAAATCCACGATGGGAATTCAACATCAGTTGTGCCAGTCATGTCAGAACCAATCACGTCCTATCTCTGTACTGTGCCATGGTGCATATTCTTTAAAAATGAACTTAATAGCAGACAAGGTAAAAGTACAAATTCAATGTGAAAAGTAATGATTTTTTTCCCACAGAATGCCAAAAACTGTTTTTGGTACAAGGCATTACTTCTATTATCACAGCTGTAGGAAATAACTGTCTCTTCGAAGCTGATGAGTGAAGTGAAACGAACATGTGTCTCTGTGTGTGAGTGTGTGCTGGCATGGTATGGTATGATATGAGAATGAACTCTGTTTGACCAGTTTAAGCCAGCCAGAGCAGCTGAGGCTGACTTCAGGACGATTACTGCAGAGAAGCAAAGAGAGTCATTAGTGGACTGCAGCGAATTGGCAGCTATGTATGGATAAAATGAGTGTGTGTGTGACAAGCATATCATTTGTACATTCTTATGTGTGAACAAACAGAGTCATGTAGCTGGTATGGGTTTGCCCTTGTGGACATGCTCATATATCTGCATGTGTGTGTTTTAGTGGGCGGGTTGGGCTGCAGGGAGACATTCTACATGTGTATTAGTGCTGGCTAGCCTTGGCTGCACTGTGTGTGCTCAGAAAGCTAATCAGGTAATTGGTCAGGGGGACATTCCTGCCCTGCCCGAGAGTCTACAGCAGCTCTGACAGCAAACAGCATGTGAATGGACAAACAGGGAACATGCTGAAATGTTTCTCTGCAGACTGCAGATCTGAGGGCCGGAAAAACCTTGCTCCTCTGCCTGTAAGAGATAAAGTTGAAGTGATCTAAGCTCTTCAGGAAAGAACAATGATGCCATTTCTGAGCAATAGCCATATGATAAAATCTTGGAAGAGGATATACTGAGCACTAAGAGCTTATGTAATGGATTTCTGTGGCCTGTGTCTAACAATTATAAACCACTAACGATGCTAAGATGTAAAAGTTGTAATTACTGCTTAGTAGCTCCTGTGGGTAATTTAACTAACCTACCAACAGGAGGTCTATAAATGAAGGTTGTAATTTGGTAGATTATACAGGAAGCCAAACTAGCAGAAGTCTGTTAAGGACCACAGGCTTTCCAAGTCTTAATAGTTTTCTGTGGGGAAGGGGGTAAAGGGAAGGATGTGCAGTTCTTTTTATAGATGACTGCCACGTGATGATTTTCATGATTGTGTTTCTCAGTGGAAACCGCACACACAGATGTGTGTAGAGAGAGAGTAATGCAAGGATGACCTGGATGCATGTAGCAAATGGTGGCAGATGGATAGATAATGTAGATTCTGGGGATTGTTCGAGAAACGACGGCACATGTGGGTAACTCTGCATTCTGCCCACGTCTGTACAGTAAAATGCTCGCGTGCCAACATATATTGATTGCACATTCTGTAGAGTGTTTTGCCAGTATGACACAGGCTGCTGAATGAGCTAATGCACCCTTTGTACCTTTGTGTCCTTCACCATCTACGATATGAGTCATAAAAAAAAGCAAAGAGACATACTATAAGTAACAAACTCCACAGTATCTGCATAGTGCATACATTACATAAGTCACATATACACCAGAGCAAGGTAAGAGAATCTGACACTTTCACTTTCTATGATAATGAGGCACTTTAAATGGCATGAGTTCTGTTTCAAAACCCCATGCTATTTGAATCATCTTTGACAGGAACCACAGTAAGATGTAGGCTCAAATGGGTCAACATTTCTATATAGAAGTAGACTTGCAGCCAGGAGTGCTTGCATCAGCAAAAACAGCATCTCTAGCATATGCTGGTGTGTGTGCAAGCGAGATAAAAAGATGCAGAAAGCTTTAGCGCCTGCACCAGTGTACTATAAGCAGACCAACAGGTGGAGTTAGCATCCAAGACGTTCAGTTTATATCTGTGCAGATCTGTTGTCGGGGTGAGATATCTCCGTGCCCCCAGGCAGTTTGGTTTGGTGACGGTAATTGACAAGCTGTCAGCCAGCCAAGGGACACCCGTGTCCTTGGAAGCTCTCAAGAACTCCCCCTGGGGACAATGACAATCATGATACTCTCACTGATGCTCCCTGTATCCCTGCAACTTAAACAAACTCCCCAAAATAAAGTGGAACAGAGTTCAAAAGGAAGGGGATGGCAAACCTGGAAAGTTTTGAAGGAAGGTCATGTATGGGTGGTATATTGAAGAACAGACAGAGTGGAGATGGAGTGGTATGAAGAGGAAAAAGAAAAATTAAGGTGACAGAGAACACCCACCCTGCTCAGAAGTTTGAGAAATCTTTCTTTCTCAAGGGGTGCTTCTCTATTTCTGAACCTGGACACTTACCTCTCTGTGAAGGCTTAAAAAAAAGACAAATTTCTCTTGGGAATCAAAGGAGTTATCAGTATGTGTGAGCACAGTGGAGAAAAGGTGGACTGGAAAAAAAAAATGGTACTGACAGAACTGATGCAGCTACATAAGCTCTGTGATTTAAGTGACTTGGCCTAAGCTTTACTCTTTTCTTTCTTGTCAGCCTGTGAGCAGATGAATTTTAGCCTCAGCTGTTGCAGACTCCTCATGGACTGCTTGAGCTATGGATGTCTGGATGTGAGGAGAAACTGAGGCAGCACAAGCCAGCTTTCTATGATGCCTGCCTTCCTGGGAGGCAGTGTATCCATTGCAGTCTACTGAGACGAGACAAAGTCTGTCTGTAGCTGCAACTGTGAGGCTAGACAGGAATACTGCGGCAAAATATTGTGTGTATTTACATTATATTTTCATGTTAGGCTGGTTAAAAATCATTGTTGCACATTCTGGACTAAAAAAAAAATAAAAAAAAGAAACTCAAAAACTATGCCTCTGATCAGCTATAAAACCTGACACGTTTTCTTCAGGTTTGTCCTCGTATAAAAACATTTTTTTAAATATAAAAAATTTACATGCAGCAACAGCACTTCCGAGACTCCCAAGAGGGCTCCCTGTCCCTGAACTCGAGGCCACTGACTGCCATTGATTTACCTGCTGTTTGTCAATGAAATAGGGGAATACAGTGTAGTAATATCATAGGGTATTTAAGGTGACATCGGTGTGTCTTTCCAATGTGCTTCATATACAGAAAGAGGTCATTATTGGAAAAAAAAAAAGGAGAATGATGTGACGAAAGAGGGAGAGATGCAACTGGAAGACATCCAGACCTTGAATAAGCAGGCAGACAAGAGCAGGAGAGATCAGGCGGAAGAGGAGACTGTGGGAGAGGCAATGTCACCTGACCAGGCTGGCACTACCAGATAATCAGAAGAGATGCTTTTATCTGTCCCACTGATACACACAAGAAATGGATGCCCTCACTCCTCACTTACTCTGTCCTGCAGCACTGCCTCAAGTGAGGTTTCATCACTATACACCATACACCCTACACTACACCATGTTTTGCAGCTTCAGAAATAAGACCATAAGTGATGAGACCTAGCTCACTATGAGTCACTCAATCAGCTAATTCGTTTAAGATGTATCCAAATGTCACTTATAGTGTGAAAGTATAAAGTTATTCTCAAATGTCAGTATTTTACGTTTTTCTTTTTATCCCATTGGAAATCTACCTCTCTACACTCACATATCTGACACCACCATATCTGACCAATGATCTGTCGAGTTAAAAAGTATAATGCTGCTCTTTAAATATCACCGCAATTCTTCCCTATCACCACCATGACCTTCAGGATGTTTCCAAGAGATTCAACTGGGAGTTTCCATCATTCACCTACAGGCTGTACTCGACCATATACAGTGCCTAGAGCACATTGCCCATCTTCATATGCGGCAGATGAAAATGCTTCACATCTATGGGCTCTAATCTCCCATTTATGCTAATCTAAATAGATACTATATACTTCCACTTGATGTCTTCATGTTGAACTATTTACTCAAAAAAAATTTCAATTAATTGAAAAAAGAATCAAATAATGAAAACCATTAGCTGCAGCCTTATAAACTGATCTCAGGTGGTTTGGTCAGGACAGCAGTGAATTATGGTGCTGCATATTTAATAGATTTTTTTAGGGCAGGACGATGAAGAATAAATCACTATAAAGTACATTCTTACAGCTCAAGCAGTTCAATGATTTAGGCACCTTTGCAAAAGTTAAGCTATCATAACTAAGCCTTTCAGGAAAGGTTCACATTTCAAGTCCACCTTAAAAAAAAGAAAGAAAAAAAAACCTCACATGCCCATGTATACACATGTCGCTTTGTAGAAATCTCTTCCTCAAGAGATTTAAAAAGGAAGAAAACAGGTATATAAATTGGTAAATCTGTGTTCTGATTAAAAAGAAACACTGTCCGGAGAAGCACAAAGAAGGTATGTATATTAAAAAGACTCATTTTGAAAGATTCCTGCTTGATTTGTCAAACTCAGATGATCTGCATCTGTTTGGAAAGCACTGAATGAGGACTATGGCTGTCTTCCCCAATTACTTACAATGAAACTGAGTTACAGTGACCAAAAACTGCATGTGAATATTGTTTTATCATAGAAAAATGTGAATTTTCCCTTTCACAGACTTGTAATACATACAGTATACTTGTAACACATACAGTATACTTTTAATACATACAGTATATAAAGTACACATGTGCATAGATACATATTAACCCCTGTTTGTACAAACACAGACACTAGTCACCAGCTGGACAAATAAAGGCGAACAGACAAGATTGTGTATCAGATGATCAGCTCTTCCACACCACCAGCACGACTATCAATTACACACAGCAGTCAGCCATCAACATCCTCAGGCTCAGGCTCAGTGGACATGATAACTTTATTAGCATGCACCACAGCCACTGTACACTCCCCTTTCTCTTTCAGTTTCCCGTACCCACTCACTGCCTCACGCTGCACGCTCTAAATCTTCCTCATATTGGACTTCACTCATCGTCTCACTGTCTGATCTGATCTCTCAGATTTGCCTTTCCTATTCGCCCCCTTTCTTTACTCCCCCAGGACCAGGACCTGGCGTAGGTTGCCTGGTTAGCTGTCTGTCCTGTAGTAATTACAGACGAACTGTGCCTGAAGGGGAGCTGTATTAACCCATGCATCACCAAATGCCTGTCATATCAAGTCATCAACTTCCATCAGTCCTCTAAACAAAAAGTGGTTTGGAGAAAATGAACACATGCTGTAATTGATCTGAAGACTGTTTTGTCTGGTACATTGCATCTTTAGAGTTTAACCAATCACAAACTGTATCTCTCCCCTGAATTTTGGCATTGATGTGAATTGAATATGAATTAAACCATCTTACCCTGTCCCACGAGACAAAGTGAAAGGCCTCATTTCAATTTGCACATGGTTTCGTAAGAAACTGCCAAAGGAAACTGCAAATCATTTTACTCTAATTGATTGTATTGACTTTTAGCGTGCCTTCACATTTTATAATAGGATTTCAAAATTGAAGTCAGAGTGAGCATCTTTAATGTTTAAATGTAAATATGCTATAACAATCCCCATGGCATGGATAATAAAAAAAAATCTATGTACTTAATCATGCCTAGACATGATGAAGGTGTAAGGTGATGCACCTGCATTCATCATCTTTAACCTCTCCAGCATGAATAAAAGCAAGTATCAAATGGTCAGCATTTTTCTGTAACAACTGATCACATTTTGCAGATTTTTGCTTTGAACAGTGAGGTGAAATAATAAACATACATGAGAAAACCCACAACCAAGATGAAATTACTGGGTTATTATTACCAGATGTGTAGGAGGTATTCCAATGACAAAGTAACCCTGTCAGACAGAAATGTTTCCAGGTGTGTTTGTAGATGTAAAAGGACCTCTCATGGATTCTTCCTGATGTATCTGAACCTTGTGTAAATTGTCTGTGTGTGTTTCTGTTAATGCATCTCAGAGGGTCAAGAATAACAAAAATTTCAAAGCCAGATGCTGACTATTTATGACACGTTTTCTGCCTTTTTTCCTACAGATGTACAGAATTGATACTGAATGCAAGTCAGCTCGTGAAATTCTCATACAAAAATCAATCGCTATGGTGAATCAAATGGTTATGACATACTAAAAGAAGGTTACATGCATACAGAAATACCACTTATGTCATTTTACCGAGACAAAAAGACAGAGCACCCTGCTAGTAATGTAGGTGAAAATAGCCCATACCCAATCACACCACATCCAATAAATTACCTCTTAAGGGAGTGGATCAATAGGTCAGACAGTGGGCATGTGTGTGTGTGTGTGTGTGTGTGTGTGTGTGTGTGTGTGTGTGTGTCCATGACTCTTTACAGTACAGCAGATTAGAAACACTACACAACAGATTGGAGTGGACCTTTTTCACGTGGAAGGAGCGACTTAGTTTCCTCAGGGAAATTTATTGGGAGAAGCAAAGCCATTTAACTTTACCACAAGTAGGAGCACTAGCTCACTGATTTCAATTGCTACACTTAAAGTGACTGACTGAAACAGAGTGAACGTTCAATACTGTCCCTTTTTCTTTATTTATCTAATATCTTAAATTCTCACTGAGAAGAACTAATTGGAATCATTGTTCTATGTGAAAGGAAACGTTAGACTGTAACTACACGTCACTACTAAAACTATAAACTAAACTATAAACTATAAAAGACTGACAAAAATATACACATGAAATAGGATAAGCATGAGGTGATAGATGATAATCCATTTAATACCTATGTAATGTTCTCACTGTGCATGTTTTGTATGTGTTCTTGTGCACAAATAAAAAGAGTAAACATAACTGTAATGTGTATGCAGTTTTTCACTCATTAGTTCTTCATAATATCAGCAAGTAACCTTGACAATCCCCAGAGCTGAGACCAATACTCAGTTAACAGTAGATATTATCAGACGTACATTCAAGCCATTAAAGTCCCAAAGGGAAAACTCAGACTTCTCCATGAACAAAGGCATCCAATTCTTCCACAGAACTGTGTTATAACACAACATTTGAACGCTATTCCAGTTCAAACTAGTGACATTTTTTTTTGTCCAGACTATACGCTGTTCCAATAGCACAATTATATCGTCTAAGATATGATTGACTGTTCACAGCAGGGAGGAACATCAGAGCAGGTTTTACACTGTCTGCTGATGAAGGCAAAGTCTGCTCATTTTTTCCGAGTGGTCCTGTTACACAAGTTTAAATGCCAGAAGCCTGCAGATAGATCCCACAGATCCTACAAAGAAGAGACGAGGACGACTTTTATCCTCTGTATGTTGCAGAGAGACAACTGCTAACAGAAATGCTTGCTGTATCTTTTTCCTATATGTATCATACAACTTATTTTAAAAAAAGCATACCTAACTATACTGACTGGAATTCTTAATGCAACGTGAAAATCTGAAAGGTTACACTACACTGAAACTGTTAAGTGATTGGAAAAGAGTAGGTGTTTGAAAAGAATATCAATTTGCTAAAATGGGAAAGTGGCTGACAACAATCTGGAGTGCAATTACTTCAATTATTATGAAAGGCTGCTTCAGTTTTTGGAGAATATTCAGTCGGTGTTGACTCAGCTTGCTATCTCTGCAAAGCAACCATTTCATTAGTGAGGGGGGAAAAAAAAAAATCAATTCTATGGCAAATCATAAGCTGTGTCTCATCAGAGTGAGTAAATGAACCCCCACTCGCTGTTACAGACTGTTTAATACTGCAGCTGTGTGCTGGGGGTATGAGGAGGAGGAGGAGACGAGACAAATTTCAAAGTGGAGGAACTGGAGGTGGTGTTTACACAACATGAAGTAGGGAACCCAGGATGGTGCTTTAACATACATGTCCACTCATATCTTAGATGCTGCGGGACATGCTTGTATTTGTAAAGGCTCCGCAACACATTAAGTATTAAGTAGGCAGTATGTGTACATAAACAAAGAGTATAACAGCCTTTTAAATGAATAATACTGTGAACGGTTTTGGAAAACAACCAGATAAGTGGGAGACAGTCCATTTATTCTGTCTGAGAAAATTGTGATTTACTATAGAAACCCTCAGTGTGCTGCAATACGTGCAGTCCAATTACTATTTTGCCTTAATTGCTGTAATTATTGCTGCTGGTTTTGTTACAGCCCAAAAATTATGAATTTGCCATCACATTGCCATTATGTTGCTGTGTTTTGTATTGCAAGGTTTTGTTTTGTATTGCAATAGCAGAAAAATACTTATTTCTTCATTGTGTGCTTGTATTTGGAAACAGCTTTGGGAGTGCTGTATTCATGTTTGAAATGGCAATCAAAACTTTTAGCAGAACAACTAGTAGTATCACTTCAGCTGCACCGATTCTCTACATCTGATGAAAAGCGAAAATTGCAAGAAGAATTGCTGAATCCCTCCTGGATTATTATTCTTCACAACCGAATGCACACGGATGGGTTTTTTCTCTGGGACAACAAGGGTTTTTGTGGCAGGTAGCAGCTACATCATTTTCTCATGAGGAGAGTGGCAGACCCAGGAGAGTTTTCATATATCCTCCTCTTACTACCTCTTTCTCACCTACTTTAAAAAAAAAAATAAAAAATGTCAGTTTCCCCTGAAAATCTACACCGCACAATACACCATCCACAGTCCAAACAACTCAGTGTCCTTGTTGGTCAGCATAAAAACTGCTTAAGCGCACACACATACACTTGTGAAAATCCTAAGGAAATAAGCTCATTGATCTTCACAACAAAGGTTTTTAATCAGCGCCCCCTTTAAATCACTTTGCTTTAATCGTCTTTAATTGTCACATAAAAAAGGAGACAACAAACGGGAGAGGCGAGAGTACAGAGGGGGAGACAGGTGGAGGAGGAAGATGGAGGGAGGAAAAACAAACAGAGAGAGCACACAGAGGACTATCAGTGTGCAGTTGAGCCTTACTGATTGCCGTGGCCTCACACAAACACACGAGACGGTTTCTCGGCTCTTTCGCTGGTTAAACGCTACTGTGTAGACACGAGTCTCTGTCCACGGTGCTGAAACAAGCCTCACCAGTGCTCTTACATCTGTTTAACGTGCAGCCTGTGTTTGTGTGTGTGATGAAGCAAATAAACTGACATGTCAGCACTTTTTGCCAACACACCATAAACACAGTTCATGTCATCCTACTGTATCCCCAGCTTTGTATTGCATGGTGGAAAAACCCCATAGATAGACAGACACACAGATCTGCTGCATGTCAGACAAAAGCCAGTGGACAGTTTTGTCTTTACTCTGATCAAGGCTCACACCTGTGCAGTCCCTGCTTTCAGCTAGGAAATCCAACAGCAAACAAAGGATGAAGTCATGCTCCCCCCCTCACCTCCCAGGTTGCTTAGATGCCAAACAAAGTGTACAACACACAGATTCCCTGTCTGACAAACACACAGGGAGCCAGGTAATCAGTTAGGCTGTGTCCTCTGTAGCAGAACGCACAGTAAAGCCAGCCCTGCTGTGCAGTATGAATTACAACTGAGTGTCGCCCATCCCCTCCCCAACTCCAACAAAACTGTAACAATGTCGAGTCAGGCAGTGGCACAGCATCATCTTTTGAAATGCAAATCACTGATGGAAAGGCTAAGCAGTGAAACGTGAGGGCAAACACAGCAGCCAGTGTTCCTTTATGGGGCTCTGTGCTCCGGTAAACGGAGAGCAGTGGGACGTTTGAGGAAGGAAATGACACCAAAGTGCATTAAAAAAAAGAGAGAGAATCAAATGGATTTCAGTTTTATCAACATATGATACGTGGCATGTACAGTACATGTATGTGACATGTGGAGTAATAATCCAGCTCCTCTGTGTGACAGCTCACATTGCAGATGTGCTCATCGTTTAGCGCAACTTACATTTTAAAAGCGGATTAACGCAGTCAGTGGTGCAAAGCAATGCTCCTTTAAAATTGGCAGACAAGAACTTCAGAGTTCCATCCACACACTCACCTCAAACAGGGGTCCGATTTTGTTCCTTTCCAGATACGACTGAATTCTGGACTGTTGTGGAGACGCCATAAGGAAAGTGTTGTTGCCTCCTTCTTTTCTTTCTTTCTTTCTTTCAGCGGGATGAAACCATGAGGTGAGCCGGTGTCATTCGTCCTTCAAGAGACGTCTCGGCGACACAAATGTGCAAAAAAAAAAAAAAAATTACAAAAAAAATAAAAAAAAGAAGCTCCACACCACCTCAACCACTGTGTCTTTTTACCGTGGAGCCGTGTTAAGTTCAGACGGGCTTGCGTCAAGTGTGGAGGAGCAGGCGGCTCTGAGCCCGGCTCATTGTGGAGGACTCAGCCCGGGACCATCCCCAGTTTGTCGCCTCACTGACTCTCTCTCTCGGCAGCCTTCCCCTATAGAAACCAATAGCACGGCTGCTCTTGTGACAGAGACTACAAATCTTGCGCTCACTGGCTGCCAGCAGTGTTACCGGTGCCACCCCGCTCCCGTTTATCCGGCGGGCTGCGTTCAACGCGGTAACGCGCGCACCTGAGCACGGAGCGGAATGTCCACGCGCGATACGACTGCGCAACAGCACGTGCGCTAACGCAGGTGTGGCGAGTCCTGCTAATTAGTGAAGGCAAAGCTGAAAGTTCAACAAAGTCTATTTATTAAAAAAAATAATAATTCATTTTACTTCCACTGTCCCAATAAGCTTCTTAAGCAAGAAAAAAATGGTGATGTAAAAAATATTTTTAATTAATGTTTATATATTTTATACATGACAGTAAAGAAAACTGTTTTTAGATGAATGAAACAGAGACAAACAGTATACAGTAAACATTATAGGAGCTTATTGATGCAGTTTTATTACCACTTGTTTGTTTGCATAGTAGTGAGCTAGACATCCATCTACAATAATGCATCCAATTATAAGTAACAGAGAGACACTTTAATCCTGAGTACTGTCAATATAAAATAACAGAATATATCTCATAGCTCTACTTCCAAAAAAAACTATTATATGTTAATACTGATAGACCATTGAAAATCTTCATATGCATGCATGTAACAGACAGATGGGAAACAAGGGCATTCTTTTAAAGCACCTTCGCACTCCAAACATGTATATTTACAAGGGAATAAACATCACGAGGAACGTTACAAAAACACACATTCATATGGTTATCCGATACTGACAGATTTTGATAAAGCGTAGCGGTTAAAGCTGAGGAGAAAGCAGACAAATTATTGGCTAATTTGAACACCACACACAGCCAAATTTCATCCAATATCCTTTTAATCAATATTATCTTGCTTAGTTCATATGCAAATTAAAATAATAAGATGAAATGCAAATGACCCTCATGAAAACAAACATGATTTTCAGCCCGTAATGCGCAGACAGTGAACTGATGGGATTCATTCCTTTCATTGGGCTAATATAACTGCAGGGTATAAATCTTTTCTCACTCTGAATCATTGTCTTGTCGGATGCACTATATGAAAAAAAGAACTTAAAATATGTATAAAGTACAACAGTGAAAAATATAATGTATTAAAAATACTATTTACGGTTTTTAAATTCTATTTACACTTTAGGCAGCTATAAAAATGGACCCAATAACTGTTTTTAATTAGGTTGATCCTTCATGGGTGCACAGAGGGAAATGGATGTTTGGGACTCCTTCAGCTTCCTGGATACAATGCATTATGGGTCACCGTCAGGGGGTGGAGGCTGGCACAGCTTGTACAATCTGATCAGAGAAACATACACGCAGAATGGCATTTAATTACATTCTAGTATCGTCCCGTTAACAACACAAAGCAATGATCTGCAGATGATCTGTTGAGAAATGGCACTTCAATATTTGCAAAGGAAATATAACCACAGATTTAGCTGCAGTCTTGGGAAGAAAACTGTCACCACTGGAAAAATAATTGTCCTTAGCAGCATGCATCCAGTCAGACAACATTAACTAGGCTCAAACAGTAAAAGACGTCTGAGTTTAGCTTTCATCTTCACAAGTGTAAAAACTGTATAATACAGCTTGATAACAAAAATATGACTTTGAATTATGCAATAGTTACACTTGTTTGCTGTTGCAGGGGAATTAGAAACTCTGCACACTGGTTGGCTGCCTTCCTTTTTATGCTATAACCATTATGAAGTCCATAAAAACTAATCCTACCATTGCACTTCTTACAGTCCATATAATATTACTGCAGCCCTAATGAACAGAAACCATCACTTTAACAGCACATTTATTTTGTATTATTCCTCATTGATCAGGGTTTTTTCTAATCTCTCTACAATTTTCTCCAATATGAGCTGCACAAATACAGCCCGGCTGTCTTCTGTAGTTTAAAGAATCAATTGCACTATTTGCATCTTTTGGTCTTGATGAGACCTGATGAGTCTCCACATCACCTATCATCTACGCATCAGTGAACAACCAAAAATGTCTCATGATTCCACAAAGCACACTTACATATTCTGCAGCAGTCACTCACACTGCAACAATTATGACATAAACCTACTGAGAGTGCAGCAATTTTGCTCTCCGACCATAATGTCTCAACACTAATCATCCCGCTACTTAATTGTATTTGTCAATTTCACTAAAAGGTTCAAAAGGGCTGCCTGTCACGCAAAAGCCTATATGTCACAGCCAAATGGCTGAGGCAGTCCTTGTCCTCATCTTGGGGCTACTGAGTGCAGGGAGCTCCCCTCTAATGGAACCATTTGGCCGCAGGCCTGCACAAAAGCACCTACATAGACCTACAGTGTAGTACAAATACATGCACTTTGGAAAAGGCTGGATTACACTAACTGCACAGAGATGGACATTATTGCTGCATGTATTCATACTGCTGGCCAGGTTTTTAGACTGCTTTGTTATCTTTCAGGGAACACTTTATTTATTTATTATATACTATATATTATATTTATTCTTTGGGTCAAATGTATACCATTGCCTCATGGTCGGGTGCATAATGTTCAAGTTCAAGAGTTAAAGTAAGTATATCCAAGATTCATGAGTCAGGACAAGATACAGTGTGTGGTGGGATTTTTAAATCTGGAAAGATAGAAAGTAAAAATAGTAAAGAGTATTCCCCACTGCTTGTTCCTTCAGTCTTTGACCTCTTCCAAAAATCAGCTATTTCTATTACAGAACCAGCCTTATTACAGACTATCCACATAATCTGCAGTCAGACTCAGTCAAAGATCTATTAATTAGACTATCCACATAATCTGCAGTCAGAGTCAGTCAAACATCTATTAGTTTTGATGTTTTGATTGCAGGCTATCAAATTTTCAAAACAGTCCATGAAAGCACCAATAAAAAAAAGATTCAAAACAGCCCCTGCTTCCAAATATGATGTGAGAATATATCTTTAAACAAAAATAAAGGCGACTCAAACTGAGGCATTCTTTGAATATCTGCAAGTTGATTTAATGTCCAAGTACAATTAATGGAAACAAATGGCTTCCTGGAAGTGGGGAAATCATTCAAAAACTTGTCTTCAAAATGGCTAGCAGTAATGTAATGTATTTGATTTGTAGTTAATGAGCCATATTATGCAAAGCAATGCTAAGATCCTCTAATTTACAATGCTGAACTTGCCCAACATAACAGGACGTGAGTGTAGTTTTACCTTGGGACTGATGACGGCGTGCGATCTCTCACTCCCAGATTTTTGGCAGAATTCTGAACTCTTGCCCCCTAAAAGACAAACACACATAAACAATTCATGACATTATGGATCAGGTGCAACAGGAGCTAAGGATAATACTATAGAGAGGAGAACTTCAGAAACACAAGAAGCACATATTTTAAATCTGCTAGGCCCCAGATGAGCTATGATAGGACACCACCCTGGCCTGAATACATATCATGGAATGAAGTTCCCCCCCATAATACTTTAAACATCATTTATAAATATATAATAATGATATGTTGCATGTTAAGGCCCTAAAATTGAAACTATAGCTGCTGTGTGCTGCCTATCTTTAGTATCTGTCTTCTTTTAACCATGTTTGCAAAAGAGTACATGCAGAATAGTCTTTTTAAGTACATAAAAGTAATTAGTAAGGCATTTAGAAGATAAATGGCTCCTGTATGTGTGTGTCGCAGAGTTTGATTATACCCAGTCAGGAGCATGTCTGCTCTTTACTAATGCTCCTGTAGTCTGCTTGCTGTGCGCAGTCGGAAGATACACGACTGCAGGGGGGCAGGAAGCAACTCAGCCTCTCATTTAGAGACAAGAACACCTGCACTCACAAATATGCCCCCTCTCTCTCTGTGACGCACACATGCAAGCAAAAAAAACACGATCGAATCGTTGCTCAAAGAGGAGATGCTGATGACCTCTTTGAATAGAGAGGGAGCGACTGGCCAAAAGTGCATTAGCGGACCTCTTGGTCACAACTCTGCCATTTGCCATCTCACTGTCTGCCACAAGTTACGTCCAGATAGCAGGATAGCATCAGCAATTATTCGATGCCTATCACAGCCATCCATTCTGATGCCTCCAGACAGAGATGTCCCCTAATGTCCCCAAAGGACAAGACACCCAGAGTGGATCAGATGAGTTAGATACAAAAGGGAAAACAGCTCTTTTTACGGTAACTTCATTTACATACCTAAGATCGCTGAAACACAAATGATGAGTCAATAATGAGGAGTTTGTTTTTGACACGCCTCACAAGTAAACACGAGTTTACAGTCATGCTAGCAGCTATGTAGGCTGTACTTGAGATAAATGATGACGTCTGCATGTCATACAATGACAAAGGTGGCATGCTGATGATTAACAAGTATAATGTTTTCTATGCTCAGCGTCTCAGTTTAGCATGTTTACATGTGATTATTATCGGCAAACACAAAATACAGCTGAGGTTCGCAAGAATGTAATTAGTTTAGCAGGTAAACGGTTGTAAAGTATTACATAAATCAAAAGTTTCAACTGGTGATGGTGCTAAATTAGAAGTCAGAGGAGCACCAAAGTCATCACAGTGCACCCTGTGGCAAATGTCAAGGCGATCCATTGTATAGCTGTCAAGATATCTAAGAAAAAAACAAAAATATCAAGTTCACAGTGATGCCAACACCAGAGGATCACCAAAGTCTTTATAGTTTAGTCTCTGGGGATCAGAACTATCTGTACAAAATTTCATGGCAACTCATCCAATAGTTCTTGGGATATTTTTGTCTGGACCAAAGTGGTAGATCAACTGACAAATGACCCACACTGCAATCCATCAGGTTACGTCACTAGCTTGAATAAAAATACTCAGTACCCATATAGTTGAACATCTATTGGACAAAATACATGAAGTCCTTCACTGCTTGTATATTATGCATACTGATTCACTCATGGATTTTAAATACTGCATGTATTTATTTATTTTTTTCACATTTATGTATTACTGAATAACAAAAACATGGTATGTGATTCTTTTCTAGATGATGCTCTTAGCCTTAATGTTTGGAACATCAACGAGAGAGTGAAATAAATATCAGGAGGGACGTTTTTTATTCAGCACGTTGGATCTAGTTTATTCCATTTAATCTGTCATCGTCAGGGCTGCCAAGTTTTCTCTGGATTTACTAGAAGTTTAAATACATAAAGCATTCAGAAAGCATTTAGAATTTCTTCCACATGCTGAAACGGGGGAAAAAAGTCCAAAAAAGTTTTTTTAAGTTTATGTAATCTTATATATATTCTTCCTATTCAGTCCAAATAACAGAAATTGCTATGCAGAAGATTACAAATCAAGCTGTGATTGGACCCATTTTGCACAAATCATTCATGCATTCTCTTCTGGATGATGTTGTCTGGGCTTGATGGATGGGTCCTGCTGGGGCCGGATGCTGTGCAGATAACCTTTTTGTGAGTAAGTATGACTATTCAGCGAGAAAGAAGAGGCGCCATCTGAACCCTGTGTGATATTCATATTCATCAGATTCATCAGCTGATGTCTGAGAGCAAGGACACACACACAGTCAGACACAGAGGAGCAGACCTCCCTCTGCTCTCTATCTGGACTGAAGCACCGCTTCTCAGCGAAGTCTAGGTCAGTGGTGACGCAAGAAAACAACAAAAAACAAAAAACAAAAAAAACATAACTACAGATGTAGAAAAATGACACAGTGAAAAGAAATATAATGAGAAAAGTTCTGCTCTAGCAAGCAAACAAGATAAATGAACCAAAACAGCGGATTTTCATAAGTGTACCTTTTCGTATTACATTAAAAATATCTCAAACCACGCCAGTCATAAGATGGATTTTTTTTTTTTACTCCTAGCCACATACAGTAGCACTCAAGGTCACACAATGTAAGGAGTTGCACCCTCCTGGCTGGCAGCCCAGCTCTCTGAGTGTAGAAATTAAATGCCTTTCCTCCTGCAGGATCGCAGCCTCTCGACTAACCTCTTCTCTCACTGCAAACAGCAATATAACTACCACTCACAGAACTTCTAATGAGAGCCTCAGATATGGGCCAAGATCTGGTCACGGCTGGAGCCTTTTGTGGGGTGAATATGTGTATGCACTGAGAAAGTAATGGAAATTCCATCCCTTGACCCCAAATAGACATGCCAACAAACAAACAAGCTCCGGAATCTGTTCAGCGCCTTATTGCTTTTTTCTTTTTTTAACTCCCTCATTTGGTTACATTCATATTCAGGTTGCAGTGAATGCATATATGATAAAATTGAGATCAGATAGGGGTGAAACAGGGGAAGCGATTAAATTATATTATAAATATTATTGCTTGTGGACGGCAGCAAACACTTTCATCACCGAAAATGCTGGCTGCCTTTAAAAAATGTAATTCCTACTGAGGTAATATTGTCTAAAAGAAATCAAATATTGACCATGGAAGCTAAAAGGACATAACTTATCCTCTATTGACACTGTTAAATCCATTGTTAATACTGTTTTGGCCTCGTACTGTAGTTTGACTCAATGAAGCATACAGTTCATCTAATGATTTTGGATGTGGAAGCTGCGCTGTGGATTGATGCACAGATTCACTTGGAGTTAGAAAACCACCGTGGGGACTGCAGCATTAGAAGACTGTAGCAGTACTAACAGAAAGCTGAGAGTAGAAATAAAAAGAGAGGCTATGCACACAGTAACTAAACACATACCTGTTTCCTCATGACATCAGTGGCCTGCATGATGCAGCGAGGGGGCAGGCCGTGGTTTCGGGCAAGCAGGATGGCCTGCTCCAGTGTCACACTCAGGGTGCAGCTGTTGGTCACAGAAGAAAACAAAGTCAAGCTCTTCATCTGCATTTTCATTAGACGCTCACTGAAGGAATGGATAATGCTGAATTGGGGTATGAGCATATCATAATGCAGAATATTCCTCCTGTTGATGCTTTTTTTGTGATGGTAAACACATATTTATTTTCTAGTTCACAGGTGCCCTACTATCAAAGCATACAGTCTGTACCTGACACAATAAAACCATCGACAGTGACAAGAAACACCTTCTCTGACTCAACGGCATCTCATTCTCAACGTGCTTTCATGGCAATAAAAGCAGTCTTTGCAACAGATGGAGAGAAAGTGAGACTTTAGACTGAAACAAACATCAACAGAACGCAAAAGCATCCCAAAACTCAAACTCTCTGCTCCATCCAGATATGCAGAATTCAGTACGACTCTATCGAATCTCTCCGCGAGCTTTTTTCCTCTTCTTGACACCTTGTCATTGTCGTCACATTCCCTCTGCTTCACCTTTGCTCATCTCCTCCCTAATGAATCATTTCACTAGCTGCAGAAATGTCACTCATGGCAAGCAAACACGTGGCATCGGGAGAATAACAAACCTGATCTTTGCTTTTAGGCAGAGCAGAAAAGAAAAATAGAGGCTTAAACATCATCTCGGACTTTCAGAACTTGGAGGAGGCTTGCCTGTTTTCGCATCATCAGGATTGATACTTCTAGTTGTGACTGAGAGAAAAAGGTCCAAGGACAAGTCAGTGCGTCTCCTGTGGCAGAGGCGATGTACTCTCACTAACATAAGGGTGTGATGTGTGTAAAACGAGTGTTGACGTGAGTCTGTGATTCATTGGTTACAGCAAACTCTGTTGCCAGGCACATACATAGACACACACACACACACACACACACACACAAAGGAAGCCGGCAGCATGTGGATGAATCCTTAGAGAAGCAGTGACAGGTATCAAGGCTGCTGGTGACCTTTCTATGATAACAAGCTGTACTACTATATCGATCCAGAGCCTTTTCACTGCAAATTGAACTATCCAGAGTCCCAACGCTGCCAAGCTCAGTTTCATGAAGTCACATTGCCATGTGACTGCTAAGAAATCTGAGCTGTTTGTTTTAATAGCTCCTTCTCTTGTCGTAGGGTTTTCACACTTCACCAACTTAAAAATGAGGTGGGTGTTAAGGGATTTATTGCTGCCAGAAGCCATTACTTTGAGTCAATCATATCAAGATTTAAAAGTGTCCTCGAGTTCCAGTTGCATAACTTCATAACAGCACAACATGATGTGATAAAAGTAATGAACTCAACAATCATCTCCAGTATGTGCCAAAAAGATATCCCAGTGGAAAATTGCAAAAGATGTCCTTTTGCAGGGCCACCCCGGAATATTTTAAGCACCCATTTTGAGCTTCCCACACCGACAAAGGACAGGGAGGGGGGGGGATCTTTAAATATCTCTTCAGCTGGAGCAGGATGAAGGAACTGCACAAAATCTGTGTGTGAGTGTGTGTGTATGAAAGGCTGCACGGCTTCCCTTTTCATTAGGGCTAGATAGGATGAGGTGATTTATACCCATCTGTTTCATGTTGTTCCAGCCCATATCCCATTTACACTCCTCCACAGCCAAGTCCGTACTGATAAATTAGAAGAAACAAGAGAGCGACAAACAAAAAGAAAGGAAAGGAGCGACTGAGAAGATGCAGGGAGCAGAATGAGGAGGAATGAGTAGTGCTTGAAAATGTGACTATAATGAATAAAAACAGGGATAAGGTACCA